>NW_026606581.1:27500-130000 GCF_029890125.1 Rhinichthys klamathensis goyatoka
AAACAGTACGCCAATAGAGTAGTATGTCCGAATAGTATTTGAAAAACAGTAGGCGAAATCGCAAGCGAACAGTAGGCGAAATCGCATACTTCCCTACTAGTATGCGAAAAACAGTACCCCAATAGAGTAGTAGCCTATGTCCGAATAGATATAATATTTAGAATAATATTTGAAAAACAGTAGGCAAAAAGTACCCGGATGACTACTTCCAGGAAATTTTGAAGTGGGCATACGAGTGCTTTACTATCCCATGAGGCCACGGGAGAGGATTTATGAATGGCAGTGAAGCGACGTAACTGACGCTGGCAGGTCACATGATAAGGGCACATGATAATTCATACTACACACATTCATATTATCCAGAAAATAAGCCTACTTTTTAGCGGCCGTGGCTTAATTACTTATTCAAAATAAGTACCTACTCAAGAATGTAAGAGATTTCGGACACAGCCTTCACAAATACTCTTTTATGTGTACTGTGAATTCTTCAGACACACTTCTTATGTCACATAGGCCTACTGTTTTTCGCCTACTATATAGTAGGGAAGTATGCGATTTTGGATGCAGCCTATATGCACGTATATTTTTTAGCCAGTTTTACCAAACTTTCTTTTTCCTTTCAGAATGCACTATTTCCAGAATAAAAACAGGTAAACTGCAGTCTAATCTCATTCACCTTGCATATGTGTTTTATTCTAAAGCAGCCTAATATTTTGTTGAATTTGTTCTGTAATTTGAACTGCCATGATCCGTTGGGTACAGTCATCTGTATAATGTTGCTAAAAGCTGCTGTTATTGGTTAATTCTGTATTTAGTCAATCACATGACTAAAGTGTATACTCGGAGTGGTTGATGTCATTGGGCATGAATGGTGTTGTCATGTGAATGGTAAAAATAAACTGACTTGCAAGTATCCACATGTCCACCATACATGTCCACACTCTGGAAACATCTCAAATCATATACCATACTGGATATAATCTCAGTTTTTGAATGTTTAGGAAATTCAACTGTCATTTGTTGGAAATGCATTAAGGAGATCACATGGAATTTGGAAGTAGGCCTGACTGTCAACAAAAATAATAAGACATTTTCTAAATATTTACATTTATATGAATATAGCAAATGATATAATAACTTTACGAAATGTAAGGGTCCAGTTCTCAGTTTGTATCAGACAAGAGCAGTAATAGACAAAACACTATTTTAAACAGCTGTGTTATTCTGCCACCTGCTGGTTATAAGTTGCGCTGCATGACTTGACTTGGTGTGCTGGACTGGTAACACTTTAGAATACGGTATCTTACTGCATGACTAATAAGGAATTATTAAAGAACTAGTAGGTAATTCTTCATTAACTACTTCTTCACTGTTGTTAACTACTACGGAAGATGTGTTAACTAATCAGTATGTAATAGAATGTTATGCTTGTGTTAAGTTACAGTTAGTTAATCAATAACTAATGAATTATGCCATACCTCCTGAAGAACTACTACTAATTATCTACTAATTAAGGTTCAAGAAAAATAACTAAGGAGTAACTAATGACCAGTTATACAAAACTAACCTTGCATCACCAAATCACTGTAAAATGTAGGCTACCGTGATTTTGCCGGAACTTGAATGGTGCAAAATAAGTTTAAAATGTATAAGAACTAAGTATAATAATATGCTTTTTACTTTTTAAGTACTTTAAAAATTAATTACCTTTGTACTTTTACTAAGGTAATTTTGAAAATGGCCTAATTATAATTTTACTGGAGTAATATTTTATTGTGGTATCTGTACTTTTACTCAAGCACTTGATTTGTGTACTTCTTCCACCACTACAATGCTAAAAAAAAGGATTATTGTAGTGACTACTGTGTATGACTGTTCATTAGTAGTTAATTAATTCATAGTTATTTTTCTTGAACCCTAATTAGTAGATAATTAGTAGTAGTTCTTCAGGAGGTATGACATAATTCATTAGTTACTGATTAACTAACTGTACTGATTAGTTAACACATCTTCCTTAGTAGTTAACAACAGTGAAGAAGTAGTTAATGAAGAATTACCTACTAGTTCTTTAATAATTCCTTATTAGTTATGCAGTAAGATACAGTACGGTATTCTAAAGTGTTACTGGTGTGCTTATAATAAACACAGTTTGCACAAAAATGTTGTTTATTTCTTTCTGAAACATTTTAGTTGGATGTTGATCTAAAGGTTTTTTATGTTACTACTTGTTTCAGAAAATATATTTATAAAAATAACATAATGTTTGCAAAATGATTAAATGGATGTTCCCTTAACGTTCGCATAACGTTTCTAACACATTTAAAAACGGATGTTTTGAACGTCCAGAGAACATTCAGAAATAACGTTTTCATAACTTACAGCCAACGTTAGCAAAACGTTGTTAGAATATTTTGGTAGATGGGTAGCAGGTTCATCTGATCTTGCCACACGTGGATGAAAAAAAAAGGTTTGAGGATTGTTTACAAATGTCATGCCGCACGTGACAGGGGCGTTTCCTTTGTGGAGCTCGACCCCCTTGTTTTTCCCCCTCCATTCATTTCTCATTCAGTACTTCCTGTGAAAGATAAACAAATGGCGCTCCGCACTTCAAACCAGAAAATGATTCAAAATGTAAGCCGAAAACGGAAATTTAAGAGTTCAAAATGCCCAGACAGAAGAAAAAATATAATGTTCGCTTTCCACCCGTGAGTATTTCTGTATTTCCAAGTTTTTATGCTTTGTGAATCCATAAACTCTGCTACTCAGATGAGCGTCACTGAACATCTCATCCTCCTGTTTTCCTCTTGGCCAGGGACGCATCAAGAAAATAATGCAAAAGGATACAGATGTCGGGCGAATCGCAACAGCTGTACCAGTCATCATATGTATCCTTTAAGCTCTAAATGTTGAATGCTGGTGGGTAATAATCG
This sequence comes from Rhinichthys klamathensis goyatoka, assembly GCF_029890125.1. Classification (NCBI taxonomy): domain Eukaryota; kingdom Metazoa; phylum Chordata; class Actinopteri; order Cypriniformes; family Leuciscidae; genus Rhinichthys; species Rhinichthys klamathensis. The sequence continues at coordinate 30,431 of NW_026606581.1, forward strand.
TTTGTTGTCAGGAGCCCTTTGCCAGTTGAATCGTTTGAAGCATGTATCCAAAAGAGTCGATTCCTCCACTCTGACTCTTCGATTCTTTTGTTCTAACGATTCCTCTTAGTTCATAATTATAGAACGTTGTGATTGGCTAAAAACAATGAAATAGCGTTCTAAGAACTAACCACAATACTTAGTTTAGTGGTTCCCAACATTTTTAGTCCAAATGCCACCGTAGATAAAATCGACTAAATCCTATCTAGTTTTATCATTACGGTTTGTTTTTTTTAAATGGCAATGAACCTAAAATAGGGCTCATTCTCTTTATATAAAATATCAAATCTGTTTTTATTTATTTATTTTGGGGCCTAAATTAGGCTGCATTTTCTTCATATAAAATATCCATCCCCTCCCCTCCCCTCCCATCACAATTCCTTCATTTTGCTGTTATGGTCCATAACTGCACATTTAGCTAAAGCTTTAGAAATGTTCCTCAGATCTCTTCTCAGCATGACCTGTAAAATAACCCAATCCAGGAAGAGCAGAGTGATGTCCATCAATCACATGTGAGGTTCAAAATAGGCATCCTCCTGTCTTAAATAACCATTCCTATGTACTGTCCACTGTTATGTGAGTATGTGTCCTCCTGTCCATCTGTTTCTGTTCTTTTATTATACTTGGATAATCATTGTAGGAAACAGTGCATCCATTCAGAGAGGTTGTTTGACTTCCTGAAGGATTTGGCAGATCAAGCCAACACTGCGTCAACATCAGAGTGCAAAACTAAGGGCAAATGGCAGTCACACAGGTACAGTATAATCTATTAAAATGTTCAGGTGCCCAGCAAATGAATGAAAGCAGATGCCATAGTTCAGGGCTGCCCAATCCTGTTCCTGGAGAAAGTTCAGCTTCAAACCTGATCCAACACAAAACTAAGATCTACAGACAGCAGGGTTAGATCTGAACTCGGCAGGATCTCCAGGAACAGGATTGGGCACACCTGCCATTGTCCATACAAGCAATCGATGACTAGGTACTTATTTTGAGTAAGTAATAACTTCACGACTGCTAAAAAATATGTTCTATATAGTATGAATGTGTGTAGTATGAATGTAATCTGGATGTACTACATTCAGCATGTGCCCTTATCATGTGACCTGCTACCAGCGTCAGTTACTTCACTTCACTGCCATTCATAAATCCTCTCCTGTGGCCTCATGGGATAGTAAAGTGTCCATCGTATGCACGAATTAGGTCATCTGGGTTATTTTTAACGCTTTTATGAGTACTGTGCATTCAGACACACTTCTTTTTGGACATACTGTTTTTCGCCTACTATATAGTAGGGAAGTATGTGATTGTGGATGCAGCCATTGTAATGAAATGATCTTCCTTTAGGAAACGGTGGCAAAGTGTGTCTATCAAGTCACCTGAGAGGGAGGAGCCACCCCAAAAAGCCACCAATGATCTGGTCATCAACAGTGATTCATCCAGTGTAAGTGACTGTGATGACATGTTACTGATACAAGGTTAAGAATTTTGATGAGAGATGTTTGTATTTTGAATGGGAGAATCTTTCATGGTGTGTTTTCTTGATCAGGAGTCTGAGCTGTTCATCTGCTTGGAAACTCATTCACCTTGACCGGGCTTCTGAAAAGGTGAGATTTATACCGATAAGTTCATGTGTATAACTAACATTTTAACTATATCAATCCAGTGATTAATTTTTCATTTTATTTTTTATTTAAGTTTCGCAAGACGCAACAATCTCTCACTGAAAACTGCAGTATTATTTTTGAAGACACAACAAGGTGTTAGTTATTCTTAGCATCTGACATAAATATTTAATTTTTAATTTGTGAAATTGCTCTGTTGTGGTATTATAATGACCATGAAATGAATTATATATTTTTTGTTTTCATACTTATTTCAAGGTTTCCAGGGAGTTTTAAATTCCGATAGGGAAGAAAATAATTTGTTTATTATATAATAGAGATTTTGTGATAGTGAGCAGCTCCACAATTTTTTTTTTTTCAGTTGGATTCACAATTAAAACTGTAGTTTGACCTGTCTTATGTTTATAATCTAACATGATTCTCTAAGCTGTGACTTATGTGTTACAATATTTATAGATCAAGGTAAATATTTATTATTTTCTTTTTCTACCATCTTTAAATGCAAGTCACTGGTTTTGTTAACCATTAATTATCCACAGTAGGTTGCAGGGTTCTTTAAGTGGCATATTGTATGACAAGGTCAATTGTATTTTATAGTGAATATTCTATAAAGTATATTTTAAGATGTCAATATTACACAATATTGTATAAATATGCATTTCTACTCTTAACCTAACTACTGTGATGAATGACAAAAGAGACAATATGTAGTAAAAAAAAAGTTTAAAACCAAGAATCTATTACAAATATTATTGCAAAATAATGGCTGAATAAAATATCTGAGGATGTTTCAAAGGTACTTTTATTTTAAGTAAATTATGTTCTTTGTATGGTCACAAAGTGTGATGCAGAACATATACAAGAAAATAAAAGTAAATAGGCTATAAACCTTTTTCTTGATCATAATTTGGGGCAATATATCCAATTTTTCTTCTGTTACTGAGGGCCTTTAAATTGTTTTGTTTTCCTTTTCAAGCATTTCAAACATAACAGCAGCTAAAACCAGGCAAGCCCTATAAAGGCTGAAATACAGTACTTTCAGTGATACAAAGCAAACAGAAAAGCAGTGATCTAAAAATATCCAGTTGTGCATTTGACATGATTTTCTTTTTAATATAGTCTGTTTGACAAAAGAAACAGGCTTTCCGCAGCTTGTTTTGTTTTATCAATGAATATAAATGGAGTAAAAATCAGATGTTCATAATACTATTAGATGAAATGACAAAAAAAAAAAACATGTACATGAATAATTCCGTTTCGATCAGAAAAAAAAACATTAAGTGGTCCGATATATATCTTTATTTTTCCTTATCCAAACCATCACGAAGATCCAATTTTTAATAACTGACAAAAGCCGCCCAGTGCATAAAAGGCACCATTCAACCCTGTGACCTTTGACAGAACAGGACAGAAGTGCCATCAGAGAGTTACCATGCTAAAACAAGTATTTTATATTACACACATACACAGATATTTCATATGACCCAAGTCTCCCCCCTTTAGCGCTCTTTTCATCTCGTTCAGTTCTGACTTTTTGATCTTTTTCTCTATTTCCTCTAAACTTCAAAATCATCCAAATAAAGAATCGTGACAATGGAACAATGTGATGCCTGCTGTTCAGTAGAGTCACACTTAGATCCTTCTCTTATTTGTAGGTGGAGCGAAATGAAAAATAAAAACAATAAAACAAAGAAAAGAGCCAAAAAGAGCGGCCGCTACATCCTGGCCTCAGCAGAGTCGTGCGCCGTAGCCAAATGTCTGTTTAATAGCGTGGCAGTAGTACCTCTGCCAGCCATCTCGTGTTCGTTCCTCTTCATTTTCAGGAACTGCCCGACACTCAATCTTTAACTCCGTCTCATTACCCTTGTCTGTGAAAGTCAATGTCACCGTCGCATAGTGCTCTGAAATGAAAAGGACAGACAGCGAAGGTGAATAACGTGCAGATGTTTCTCAAAGTCAACTGGCACACGGTAAATGAGAGAGCCGGTAAATATGATATTTATAATGTGACTTGCCAAAAAAAAAAAACTATGGAATTTCAGACTTAAACCACAATATACATGGTAAGAATTTCTTCTTCCGTCATATAGTGAACTAAACTACCTTTAAAAAGTTTGGGATCGGTAGAAGTCTATTCTGCTCACCAAAGCAGCATTTGTTTGATCAAAACAGTGATATTGTGAAATATTACAATTTAAAAATAGCAGCAAAGCTGAATTTTCATTATTCCAGTCTTCAGTGTCACATGTTCTTTCAGAAATCATTCTAATATGCTGATTTGGTGCTCAAGAAACATATTATAATTATCAATGTTGAAAATTCAAAAAGATGTTCGATAAAGGATTCGGTCTCTCTAAACTCCTCTTTCCAAAAGCCTCCTCTGCTCTGATCGGTTAAATGGTCCAGTCTGTTGTAATTGGTCTACTCTGCTCTGATTGGTCAAATGGCACAGTCTGTTGTGATTGGTCTACTCTGCTCTGATTGGTCAAATGGCACAGTCTGTTGTGATTGGTCTACTCTGCTCTGATTGGTCAAATGGCACAGTCTGTTGTGATTGGTCAGAAACCAAATGGCTGTTAGCATATCAGAATTTTAGCTCTTTCTCAGCATGTGCAGGGGTTAAAGTGGGCCGGAACGGTCCGGAACTGTGTTCCGGCACCTCAGATAAATAAATAAATAAATAAATAGATTCCTTAATCTCAACGAATCTCGCTGGTCCCGAGCTGGGCCGACCGACTGACCAACCTCCCTTCCTCCACGCTGAACGCGAGCGATTACAAATGCGTGAAATGCACTCACGGTGGTTGAGCGTGGTTAAGTTAGTTTTAGGTTCGATATTTCGCCTGACATTTGTTTTCCCTAGCCACTGTTCTATAGGGTCTTACAAAGATATCAATAGCAGGATTAGTTTTAACATTATGTAACCATTGTATATCGACATGAAATATTCTTTCAAAATCACCTACGTGCATTAATGCTGCATATTTATACCTGAGAATGCTTTGACGCGTTTGCACAGCGCATGATGAGGGAACGTCTGCCAATTCCACCAACTGCGTTAAACGTAGCCTATAATTTGTATTATTTAAAATTACTTTTCAAATTCCAAAGCTTGTAGAAGGTGGCAATACTGACCTGGTAGCCTTGAGTTAATTAACTTGTTTAAGAAAATGATTCATAAAACATATAAATATCAGTTAAGCCTATGTTTACTTTCTTCACTGACACAGACGAAAATGAAAAGACTATCAGTCAAAGTTCAGCTTTAGGGGGGGAAGAAATAAGCCAGGATAAGGAGACTGAGAGAAAAAGAAAGATGTAGATGAGGAGAGAGAAGGTATTGACAAAATAATCTAATGCCCACTCAATGACATGGTTTTAAAGCCATTTATTATCCATTTTTTGGGCCTCAAAAGTCTTAAATTGCACATTTGTAGGTCAGAGAAATCTAATTTTTCTTGTGGGGAGCGTGCCCCCGAACCCCACTAAATACCTTACATTTTAATGCACATGTCTGTGGGTGGGGCTGTGGATGATAATTATACCAAAAAGTATTGCTATACCACGATACTCAATATGTTGTCCCACGGTGAGCCATTTTTCCCTGTTGCACCTACACAAAATTTGAAGGATCCTCCACCTGCCAAATCCCACTTTAACCACTGAGCATGTGATACACAGTGATACCAACACCAACAATGGCTTTGGTTTTACCGTATCAATCTCATCCTTTGGAACGCATTAAAACAGTTGAAAACTTACTGACACCAAACTTTTAAATGTAGTGTATGTGACATTCTCACAAAATTTCCAGTGTTCAGTCTATTCTCTCCACACTAATAGCTCAGTTGCTGTATTTGAAAGTCTCTTAGCAGGCGAAAATTACATTGCTACTGTAGCAACCGATGTAGATAAACCAGATACTGAATACACAGTCTAAACAAATGTATCTGATTTCATAACTTGCAAAATGCCAGTGTGGACAGTCTATTGTCTGCAGTGAGAACAAAGCTGGTTTAACTTACCACAAGGCCATGTATTGTACCTCCATTTCATGACTATCTTCTGCTCAGGTACCTGTTAAATGCACAGTACGTGTTTTCAGAAATCAAATCATAAATCAACCATCACTGTCAATCATCAGTGAAAGTACTTTTATCTGAGATGTCATCATGTTTTGTAATTGGAAACTGAAGTCTCACCAGTTCCTGGAACTCTCCGTTCACGTTTCCGTCCAACAGGCGAAACTTCCCACCTTTTTCAGCCTCAACCATGGCACCACTGCGTGTGAAAGCCTGAACCATCTGTAACACACAATTTGGCATTCTTCTCAAACAAATGTAATCACTAATGAGAAGAGCTCTGTGCATTCAGTAATACGAGCCCAGGGAGTCTCACTATAGTGGAGATGCAACTAATGGCCTGTCAGCTGTGGTGGCGGCAGAAGACTCACCTCCTGATTGAGAAACACCCTGTAAAGCTCTTCTGGTGAGGTGAGGAAAGTGTCCTTTAACGAGAACTTGCAGGTGGGGATTTTTACCCCTGTGTTGGAAGGAGGAGGAGCAGCGCTACATGAGCCAATCTAAAAATACAATTACACACAAACGATGAGTTTTAGAATCAAATAGTTTGAGGAATCACTATGGTTGCATTTGATTGCCACATCGGAGCAGATCTGTCAAGCTACATTGAGCCCCACTGATAGTAAAAAAAAATTAACAAAGCCTATATTAAGGTGAGCAGATTTCTGAAAAAGAAACCAGGGGCATTTTCTAGTTCAGTGGTCAAAATGTAATTGAAATCTCACTTGTTATCTGTGAATTTAAAAACAGACAATACATTTTTGTATGTGTTTATTTTTTGGGTACCATATGCTGTTATTATAATTATGATCTTTCAAACTGACCCTAACTAGTTTTAAAACAATTCATCAAAAATCACATTATAGTTAGTAACCTTTTCAAATAGCAACAGATGTAAACATAACACAATTACAACTTTACACATTATAAAAATGAAAAAATACACATGATAAACTGTATTTAACTTTTTTATACATTTTATAATTGCATTTAATATTTCATGTTCACAAACTGTGAATATACAGTAGCCTATACAGCAGAGAGTATCTACAACAACACTATTTCTTGTAGATACAAGCCACTCATGATATCTAGTAGCCAGGACTTGTTTTCTGACATAAATACGCATGAACAAATGCCATAAGCCTGGATTTTCCTGTGAAATCCAAACTGACAGCTCAAACCATAAATCATTATTGTAGGCTTGATCGGATTGAATCAGGATAAAGAATATTTTTTTTATTAATTCCGTTCACTCTCAAGCACACTGTCTTCCATTAGTATTTTTAGCATTCCATTACATCATATAGCTGACATGATGATTTATCAAAAAACAATGGCACTAAAATATATCTGGACACTTAAGTATGTATAAACGTCTTAAAATACATTTTCAAATTGCATTATATATCAAAACAAATGCCATTTATATAATGAAAGACAGTAAATAATCTTTTTAATGATAAAACAATAGATTTAATGTTCAAAATTAGAGCTGACTTCATAAAGCCACCAAAAATTACATTTACTAATCATAGATTTTTTTTTAAATTGCATTAAAAGAGTTCAGAGAAAAGTTCCGGCATTATACATTTTAAGTATCTGTACTTTATCAGAGTATTTTTATTTTGGGAAACTTTTACTTTAGTGCATTGATGATATCATACTTTTTCCTACTCGTTCCTCTGTATTTTGAGCTGAAGAACTTGTCACTCACTCTGAGAAGCGTTAGCAGTGTCCGATTCTTTTCAATTAACCTGTTAAATCGGTTCGCAAATCGCACTGAACGATTTATTCGTGAATGGCAATTGTAAATGAAAGTCATATGTATGTCATGACTGTCATTATTAAAATATTTTTTTATACTAAATCTGCGGTAAAAGGGCGAGTTGTTTAAATCCATTGTATGAAATGCTTGAATGTGCACATGACCACATTTGTGTATCACCATCTGAACGGGGAAGATTTTAGGTAAAAACTAAACATAACGTTAAAATAAAGCAAATTAATGCCCATGCATCTTCCCCACTGCCGTAGCAGTTTCAAGTGATGTGAAACTAGTAAGGTTCGTCTTAAACTGGTAACATATTTTGCCCTATGTAATGTCCGTTTTATTTTGTATATTTATATTTGTCAACACATTTTGTTTTTCCTCATTTTTATATACTATATGGTATAGTGTTATTTTCACTTGTTCACACATGTGAATTATCAGTAGTAATTATCAGTGAATAACTTTGGTAATAATGTTTTCTTATTTGCAGATCAATACATTTAGTGTCTGCATAATCTTCCTTATTGACTAGTGCTGGTTACTTGACATCCACAATAATTCATAATGATTTCAGTCTGAGCAGTAAGCTATTTAAGCTATATTGAAGAAAATCGAGACACTTTAAGCCTCACCTGAGTTTTGCTTGTCTTAGTTGTTGCCTGGGCTGTTTGTTTCGTCACACCATTGGCTGTTGGCAGGATCATGCCCTGTGTGAACTCTACAACAGATAATAACAGATTATAGCAATCCACATCCAGCAGACAACGCTGCCACAGGATTGCCATCAGTTTTGACATCTCAGTGAGACGTACCTGTTTTGAGGAAGCCCACATAGCCGGCCAGCGCCGTGCGAATTTGATCGGCTCCCTCCCTCCTCATCAGAGAAAGCAGCGCCGTCTCAGGCTCATCTTTACAAAGACTCACACTGACCTGTGTGTGATCCCGAAAAAATACTCATTATCATCACTTACACAATCTATATACTCAGCATGGCTATTTAGTTATTCACATCTAGTAACAACTAGGGCTGTGCGATTAATCTTAATTTACTTTCGATTTCGGCTTCCAATGATTATGAAAACAAGATAATTGGTGTAAAACGATTATTGGACCACTGCAGCATTCCGTCTTAATAAATCTGCTGAAGTCTGTCATTAATGTTAATCAGACAACAAAAGATAAAGATAAAATCACTCACTGCTCTTGATTGAATCATTTTTGTAGTTGTAATAAGGATTAGGCCCCGTCCACACTACTGCGTTTTCATTTAAAAACGGAGACCTTTTGCTACGTTTGCACCTCCCGTCCACACTAAAAACGGCAAAAACGGAGACCCAAAACGGAGAAGTTTAGAAACGCTGCCGATCCGTTTTCCGTTTTGAATCTCCGGAGGGCGTTTTAGTGTAGACGGGTCAAAACGGAGGACTTTAGAAACGATGACGTAGTAGAGGCTCACGCTCGGCTCTATGATTGGGTGTCATCAGTCATGGCGTATATCTTTGCTAGCAGCTGTTGAACAAGTAAATTCTGCATTTTACAACGCTATAACTGCCTACATGCGCCGGAGTCAAGCTATTATTCGAGCGATCTGTGACCATTCCCGTGTGCAGCGGCGGCGTTGACCGTACATGGAGCGTCGGTTTGGGGTTAACCCAGAGCATGGTGGGATAATTTTATTAATGAAGTTGTGTTTACACCAGCACGCGCATGCCCAGTGTTGGTGAATGGTCACGTGATCCACGTTTTCAGTCATTTTAATGTGGACGGAGATCAATTCTAATACGCAGCTAAAACGCTGGTGTGGACGGAGATCGTATTCGTTTTAATTATCCGTTTCTAAACTAAAACGCAGTAGTGTGGATGGGGCCATAGTCTACAGTGTTTCCCCTAGGATATTTTCCAGGGGGGGTGGAAGACCCCCGTAACTGCTAGTGTCGTGGAGCGGGCGTGTTGGGACATATCTAAATTCTACTGTATAACAGTAAACCGAACTTTTATTTTGACGGGCTGCCGTGAAGACCTTTTGAGTTTCTGTGTTTATGACATGCTAGTTTTTCTCAAATTAAGCGGTTAAATGCTCACGAAGTGACTTTCAGAGCGCATCTAAAGTCTGAAGAGGACGTTCATGCATTTGTGTCCTCATATAGGCAAAAAAAAAACAATGCGAGCGTCACACGTGCTTCAGTGTGTGTGTTTGTGTGTGGTAAATAAAACTGCACGTCGGCTGCACCATTCATTCACACTGAACATGCAGGATTTGTATATAAATAGTCTTTGAGGTTTAATATATTCACACACTCTAGTCTATATCGCAATTTGATTTCAAGTGTACTGAACTGCTTTCTATTTATTCTTCAAAAAATGTACATAAGACTTTGATAATATCACCCACCAATAATTGTGTTAAATAATCATGATTATGATTTTTGCAATAATCGAGCAGCCCTAATAACAACAAAAATAACAACAACAAAAAAATAGATACTTTTGTTCCAGATACTTTAGATCAGTGGTTCTTAACCTTTTTGACTCCAAGGCCCCCCACTGTCCACAAGAATTTTCGAAGGCCCCATGACTTTTCCAGTTGTTTGTGATTTACTAAGGATTAAGGATAAGGCTTTTTTAAAAAATATTTTTACTCACAATTTCTAATACTTTGGAGCTTGGCTTAAAGGGTAAGTTCACCCAAAAATGAAAATTCTGTCAGTAATTACTCGCCCTCATGTTGTTCCTACCCCGTAAGACTTTCGTTCATCTTCGGAACACAAATTAAGATATTTTTGATGAAATCTGAGAGCTGGCTCACTCTGCCGGTCCAGAATAGTTAGTAAAGACATCGTTAAAATAGTCCGAGTGACTACAGTGGCTCAACCTTAAGTTTATCAAGCGACTAGAATACTTTTTGTGCACAAAAAAAACAAACTTTATTCAACTATTCATTTTCTTCTGTGTGGGCCTCTGATGTGAGTTTACGAGAGCACCACAACGCATGCGCGAGAACTGAGACAATGACGTTCACGATCATTTGATGGGAGAGTGTGAAAGGTAAGCCATTCATTTTTCGGCATTGGTAAGGCACTTTTACGTTTTCTCGTTGGTTTCTCACGATTCGGACATCCAGGAAATGCACACCTTAGAACCATTTTAAACACTACATCGAGACCCATCTGCGTCATCTTCTCAGTTCTCGTGAACTCGCGTCAAGAGGCCCACACAGAAGAAAATGAATAGTTGAATAAAGTCGTTATTTGTGTGCACAAAAAGTATTGTTCCAACCCCGTAAGACCTTCGTTCATCTTCGGAACACAAATTAAGATATTTTTGATGAAATCTGAGAGCTGGATCACTCCTCCATAGGCTTCTTCAGGGATTGAACTTGCCGGCCTCGAAAAATTATTAAAGACATTGTTAAAATAGTCCAAGTGACTACAGTGGCTCAATCTTAAGTTTATCAAGCGACGTGAATACTTTTTGTGCGCAAAAACAAACAAAAATAACGACTTTATTTCAACTATTCATGTCCATCTCCTTGGGCCTCGAGTCAGTTCACTAGTGTAATAGCGTAAGCTTCTGTTGTTGTACGTCACACGCATCACCCACATGACCAGCGTCGGCCAATAGTGAGCCTACGTGTGACGTAGCTCTACGGAATCACACTACGTTAACTGACTAGAGGCCCAAAGAGAAGGACATGAATAGTTGAAATAAAGTCGTTATTTTTGTTTGTTTTTGCGCACAAAAAGTATTCTCGTCGCTTGATAAACTTAAGATTGAGCCACTGTAGTCACTTGGACTATTTTAACGATGTCTTTAATAACTTTTCGAGGCCGGCAAGTTCAATCCCTGAAGAAGCCTATGGACTAGTATGGAGGAGTGATCCAGCTCTCAGATTTCATCAAAAATATCTTAATTCGTGTTCCGAAGATGAACGAAGGTCTTACGGGGTTGGAACAACATGAGGGTGAGTAATTACTGACAGCATTTTCATTTTTGGGTGAACTAACCCTTTAAGGTTGAGCCACTAGTCACTTGGACTATTTTAACAATGTTTTTACTAACTTTTCTTTCTGGACCGGCAGAATGAAATTGCCTAGAAGCCTATGAAGGAGTGATCCAGCTCTCAGATTTCATTAAAAATATCTTAATTTGTGTTCCGAAGATGAACGAAAGTCTTACGGGGTTGGAACAACATGAGGGTGAGAAATTACTGACAGAATTCTCATTTTTGGGTGAACTAACCCTTTAACTAGAAAATGTACAATCATTATAAAAGTGTAAATTTTATTTACATGACATTTCCAGGTCTAGAATTCAGACTTTAAAAATGAGGTCATATATCCAGGTCATCCAAGGGAATGGAAAAACTGGTTCTTTAAAAACAACAAATGAATTCAATTAAGAAATATCTTGATTTAAAATAATTTTAAGTCATCTGTCTTGAGGCCCCTCTGGAAGTTTGCTAAAGCCCCTTATCGGGCTCCGTCCGCTTAATTGAGAACCACTGCTGTGAACTGCAGCCAGCAACTTATTGCTTGTGCTCGCATTCCTGCGCATGTAACGTACAAGACTGAATGTGAATACTCACAACGATGTTCTTTTTCGCTCTTCGCTTAGAAGTAAAAAAAGAAATACCTTTGCAGCGATATACTTTTAACGAACATCCTGACACCGTCCACGTTACTGAGAGCAACGTTTCGATAAATATGTAAATATGTGCTGTGCGCTTTCCTTTTTTAATAAAAAAACAACAACAAAAATGACAGCTCTGAGAAAACAGTAGTTAAAGCATCTGATCATAGAGATGTGGATATGTTTGCACCAGCTCTGCGATTCACTGGCATCATGTCGACAGATGAGGTAAATAAAATTACACTGTTAGATTATAAATATGTTTGAGACTATAGACTATATAGATCTGACTATGTGAAACTATAGTTTGAAGTAAACCCTTTTCTTTGCAAGACACATTGACATTACAGTACAGAATGGCTCTTTCGGCATTATCCTGAACATTGTATAAGCATTTGCTCATGTGTCATTGAACAGACGAGAGGCTCTCGAAGAGCACGTTAACGGCACATCCTTTTGATTTTCCTGGCAAAAACGTCCCAAATCCTTCACATAAAAATCAGTCTACACTACAGGCTTTCATAGACAACCTAGTTTTGTTACAAGCTGTTCACACATTGGCAATAAAAAAGCAAGTAATACATGATAATTCTTACATATAGCCCCTTTAAATAAATTGACCATGTTTACAATACACACTGCTACTGTAGTCTTCTGTAAAACCTTCCGGTTGGTGATGCTACAATATATATATAAAATGCTACGTGAATGAGTTCACTTACATCAAGGTCGTCCATGTCATTTTCATCCGAAAGGTTTGGAACTTCAATGTTCCCCTTGTATTTGATGCCTGATTTTGATGTCCCTGTACAAACAGACAGCCCAAATCATGTACATGAATATTAAAGCCAAGTAAACTAAAGAACTTCTTTAATTAGATATTTACTTACAATTGCTCTCGGTCATATTCATCTTTAAGGCCTATTCACACCAAGAGCAAATAAAATGCATTCCTTCCTATAGATCTATTTACACCAGGGATGAACATCAGGCCAAAAAAACCTAGTACTTTGGGATTTTCCTTAAAGTGTGTTACAAATAAAATGTATTATTATTATTATTATACAAAAATGAATTATCATCTAGGTGGATTTTTCTTTCTTTGCCCAGTGAAACTAACTGGAAATAAGATATCCGTTTTCAGTTTCAGGTTGTGTGTTATCGGTATTCCCTTCAGCCAGCTGTTTACAGAGCAGACACTCCACTTAAATACATTTAAAAAAAGAAAACTATATACAGTATATATATTTCTGGGATTATTATAATTCGACACCTTGTATTTTGCATTAAAGTGCTTTTCCATGTTGTTCTTGGTGGGAGCAGACGTAAGTTAGCAATAGCTGATCCACAGTTATTCCACACATAATTCCTCACCTGTCCAGGTGGCCTTCAGATTCCACTCGTAGAAGAAAATCAGCTTCCCTTTGCGATTATTGATGGATGCTTCTCCCTCCACCTTGCTGACCTCTGTGATCTCACACTTGCCTTCTTCATTCTCCACCCACAATCCCATGAGCAGCTCCTTCAGCTTCTCCGATGACCAGTTTGTGGCGTCCCTCTCCGTCCTAGTAACACAAAGCACATCCACTGATATTACTCCCTTTTTTTTGCAGGACTTAATGCTAAGGATTTTTCTACTGGTCAGTGGTTCAGATCTTTACTTGCCCTGGCAAAATTTTCACTGGTCCCACTAAAGAAAAAAGAAAAGAAAAAAAAACAATTTTCTATGACTTATATCAGTTGTTTGTGATTCCTGCATACAGACTTATATGATAAAAAATATAATATGTATTTTTTTTTTATCATATCTATACAGCTCATTGATGTGATGTGGGTTTCCATGTCAGGTATATCATACATTAGAATTAATAGATTCAACTATTGGGTTATAACTATTAGTGTACAAAAGTCTCCAAGAAGACAATTATGTCCTGAGATTTGAATCCATTTAATGAGGAAACTGTTTTTCTCTTTTATGAGCAATACCTTTCTAATGGAATCTAACGTGAAAGTAACGTTTCTAGGCCTTTAAAAAAATAAATAATAATCACAATAGTAATATTTATTATTGATATTTCCAGGTTGACTGTGGAACCCTGAGAATAGTTCTTGACAAAACCTAGCTTTAATGTGACTGTCATGTTGAATAAATCATGGTTAAAACTAGGATCTATAGGGTTCGCTGTCAACAGTAAAAAGCCATTTAAACTTGTGTGGATGGAGATGCTGACTAACACCAAGAAATGGTTTAAATGCTTCCCCAATGAATTTGTTTCATCAATACACCTTCATAAGCAGTGTAAACCAAATTAACCACCCACTTCAACATTTAACTTGCTCTAACAAAACTGTCTGAGAGCATCCCTTACTCAGTAACATTCAATGTCCAAGCTGCCGAGACACTGCAAGAGCAGAACCGAATCGACTTGTCCGACAACAATAGCTGACAACCCAAGAAATAGAAGGGTAAACAAGATTTTCGTCAAATTATAGAAATATATCGACCAGAAAGCCGTCACATGAAAGATGCGGCGAAAGCATGGCATGAATAAACTTGCGACGACGCTAACGGCCCATTTTAGCCAGATATCAGAATAAACCCAAAAACAACAACTTTAACTTTCTCGGTTGCAGCTAAGTGTTCCGTTGCCAGAGAACTATGTTTTCTTCGGTCGAGAGTGTCCGTGAGGCACTTGATTCACAGACGACAGCTAGGCGGGTGTTCTTTAGCATGTTAGCATCAAGATGGCTTGAGTAATTGTGCGAATGTGCCGGTTGTCTCTCACCAGTGCCAGTTGTTGACGTTTGTGGCATCCGCTCTCTCCTCCACGATCCAGCGAGGGTCTCCTTCTCCCCACTTCGCCATGCTGATTTAATACAGATATTTTGAATTCAGAATGAATGAATGAAGCTACGGAGTCTGACACGAGCGTGCTCTCGCTTCTGGAAGCCTCTCGACTGCTGCCTCTGGTTTTGTTGCTCGTAGAAATTACTGGAAACGGAAGTCGCGCACAAACTAAGCACTCCGTGTTAAACACAAGGCTTGGAGATGATTCCGCATGAACTTGGAGAAATGTGTCTGTTTGTTGGTACTTCACTTGGTATTACACAGTTTTTTTTTTTTGTTTTTTTTTTAAATATAGAAATAAAGACATAATAGCATTGTATTATTTAAAATACCATTTAGAACCAAGTACATTCTGAAACGATTTAGTTGGCTGAATTCAATCTGAAATGTAGGCTACTATGCTAAATGTAAAATGGATACATAGGCCTCAGTGGCAGATCACTTGTCTGAAAATACGGTCCTTGTTGTTTTTGCAATAGCACAAATAGATGGGTCAAGACTTGCTTTTAGGTACATAAAAGAAGAATTTTGGGAACCAAACAGTTGATGGCATTGACTTCCATAACAGCTAGTAAAAAATACTATGGAAGTCAATGGGGTCCATCAAATCATGTTTGGTTACAAACATTCTTCAAAATATCTTCTTTTGTGTTCAGCAGAAGAAAACAATTCATGCAGTTTTGTAACTCAACTCAACTCAACTTTATTTATCTGAGCACTTTCAACACCACAAGTGGAACCAAAGTGCTGTACAGAAGGTATAAAAGAGAAAATAAAAACAAAGACATAAAACAATGCAAACATATGACATAGGCTACACAACTTACAAAGCATTATCAAATGCATTAACAACTTGAGGGAGAGTAAATAATGACAGATTGTGGGTAAACTACCCTTTTAATAGGCTACCTTTAAATGTTAATGTTGCTATTTACCGCGTTGGTTTAATTTCAAGTCAAGTCACCTCACTTTTATTAATTTAGCGCTTTTTACAATACAGATTGTTTCAAAGCAGCTTTACAGTGATAACAGGAAAATAATGCAACAAAGTTTGTTTCGGCTATACAGCAGATCTAGAAGAAAATAGTGTCATATTCCTGCTTAAGTAATTTGATTCATTTTTGTTGTAAAAAAAAAAAAATCGTATTCATTTAGTTAATTTATCTATAGCCACTTTCGAGAAAACAGTAATGTCATCGTCCAGGATTCGTCCATCGTCGTGGAATTAGAATGGAAGTGAATTAGGCACAGACAAAAAGCTGCGTTTTTGACCGAGATTGATTTTTGATCATTGTAGGTTTATTAATAATTTGCAAATTTTGCATATATCAAATACATATTGCATACAAATAATTTTAAACTAGACAAAGCCATATAAAAAGGTAATTAATGATTTTAAAAAATCTATAATTCATAATAATAAATAATATTAAATAAATTACTTAATTGCTGAACTGTAACAAGTAACCAGATAGTTCAGACAGACAGACAGACAGACAGACAGACAGACAGACAGACAGACAGACAGTAAACCACTATTGGCAGCACACAGATTTATAGATGACTGTTCTGTCATGAAGTTTGGCATCATTTCAGAAAAGCCAAGGACAAGAACTACTAATATTGCGACACAAAAATACACAAAACCAGATATTGCAAAGTGCTGTTTCTTTGGAACGACATTTAAAAACAGGAGAACAAATAGCAATTTCAAATGCGGCAGGTGAGTTTCAAAGAAAGGACATTATTTATCATGTGAAGTATGTGTGTGAGTTAGAGCAGTGTTTCTCAACCCTGGAGGACCCCCAACACTGCACATTTTGAAAGTGTCCTCTTCCTGACTCACCCAGTTTCTTCTAATGAGCCGATGAGTTGAATCAGG
The DNA here is from genome assembly GCF_029890125.1 of Rhinichthys klamathensis goyatoka. Lineage (NCBI taxonomy): Eukaryota > Metazoa > Chordata > Actinopteri > Cypriniformes > Leuciscidae > Rhinichthys > Rhinichthys klamathensis. Next base: position 47,307 of record NW_026606581.1, read on the forward strand.
TGTGTTTGATTAGGGAGGCAAAGAAAATGTGCTGTGTTGGGGGTCCTTCAGGAGCAGGGTTGAGAGACACCGTGTTAGAGAAACGAATATCACATGATGATTTATTTACACATTTGTCTTTTCAATTTACAAAATTAATTATTACCAACGGATTACAATTTGAAGGTTTCTTGTACACAGATTGTGAGTCGGTGCAAGCAAGGACTACACTGCAAAAGCAACAGCACTTTAGATGTTTACTAGTTAGGTGAACCGTGGATGTTTCAGTATATGGACTCAATCATTGCATGTGTTTATGACACTGAGATCACTCACCCTGAGCTTTTTTCTTTTGCACAAAGGCACAATGAAGCTCCTGATTGTAGCTGTATTCGTTGGACTGTGTCTTGCCCAGCATAACCCAAACACTAAACCTAATAGGACCTCCATTGTTCATCTGTTTGAGTGGCGGTGGGCAGATATAGCTGACGAATGTGAGAGATACCTGGCACCAAATGGCTACAGAGGAGTTCAGGTATGGTTACAAATCTGCTTGAGTCCAGCACAAATGCACTTGCACTATTTTTAAGGAGCAGTAGGATAAGTCTGATGTTATGAACTTTGAGATTTTAGAGGAGTTGTTTACAGAAGGTTATGAATTATGAAAGAAAAATGGCCAAAAACATTTGTCTTTGATTTTACAGATTTCTCCCCCCAGTGAGAGCATTGTGGTGACTAATCCTTGGCACCCTTGGTGGCAGAGGTATCAGCCAATCAGCTACAACTTGTGCTCCAGATCAGGAACTGAGGAAGAGCTGAAAGACATGATCACACGCTGTAACAAAGTTGGGGTACTGCAAAACTACTGTAATTTTTACAGGAAAAAGAAACAAATCTGGCTGTTGTGGTTGCCAGAATAATTCTGTAAAAATACTGTAATGTAAACTTTTACAGACCAACAACGTGTACATTTTACAGTTTAAAACTGTAATTTATTAAAAAAAAAGTTAAATCCAATATCCCTTTTCTGCTGAACTAGCAAGGCCACGCTGCTATTAAAATCTATTTTTGTACATTTAACATACTGACAACCACGTAATAATGCTCCTTGTAAAGAGAAAGTCACACGAAGAGACGGCATCTCCTGTGTTTTACTTTGCAACAGGTGAATGTATATGTGGATGCAGTCATAAATCACATGTGTGGAGCCTCTGGTGGAGAAGGCAATCACTCCAGCTGTGGATCATACTTCAACGCCAACAAGGAGGACTTCCCCTCTGTCCCATACTCATCATGGGACTTCAATGATAACAAGTGTAGAACTGCCAATGAAGAGATTGAAAACTACAACAATGTTTTCCAGGTTAAAAAACCCCCTTAAAATTACCTTCTGCTTAAATGAGTCGATGAAGTCAAGATATGAAAATTCACCCTATTTATTGTCTAAATGCATGTTGTTATTCTTATTGTGAAGGAATAATTTGTGCATTTAATTTTTTTATTATTTATTTTGACCGCTTTGAACTTTTAAATTAAAGTGTCAAAACTTGATCTTCCAGTGAAATGACAGATTATCTGGTGACGTATGCTGGATTTTTCCAGCCATTTTGTTGGCGTAAACCCCTCCCTTTACATACAATCGACTGCAAGTTTACATTCAGATTAGCCTCAATCCAATCAATTACCAACAGATAGAACCAATCTCCTGCCCTAAATTGTTTTCTTCTTCAATACGTTGTTTCACTCACACGCCACAATACGGAAGAAAGATCTGTTGCTATAGTTCATTGCGACTTTAAAAATTTCTTTGATATTTGAAAATTAAAAACAAAACAAAAAAGTGTGGGCTGTTGTGCTGCTTAGTCCGATCCACTTTCAACAGCGTTTTTCAGAAATCACTTACTGCCCCTTTAATTTAGCTATAAAGTAGCTCTACAGAAGACAATGGTGTCTTTATTCAGCTCAGTTTAGTTCAATGATGATGATTCAATATCAGTGAAAATGTTGCAAAGTTCATCAGTTATAAAACAAATTCTATTTAGCTATAAAGCAGCTCTTCAAAAGACAATTGTATAATTCTGCTCAAGTCAGATTAGGAATCACATTATGGTGAAAGCTTATCACCCTCCATATATTTAAAGACTCATAGTTTCTTGTTTTCTGTTGTGTTGGTGCATGCTTTTCATTTAAAGGTTCATTATCATCCCTGACCCTGACTTTTAAGCAACACCAAGTAACTTTTCCTCTGCGGTGGCATAAGTGCATTTCACCATGTCACGACTTGATGAACCACTGAAACGATTTTGAAAACATTATTTTAAGGTAAAAAATCTTACTTAGTGTTGCTTTAATTACAATCCTCAGATTTGTTTACACACAAACTTCAATCCATGTAGTAACGCTTGCATCTGCAACTAGTCACAGTGTGCTTCATAGTTGTGTGCGCTATAGAACCCTGATTTCAATTCCCCTGCTAGCAGTTCAACGAGCTGTTTTTTGCTGCAGTGCTTGACCTGTTAATTTTGTGTTGACAGGTTAGAAATTGTCGCTTGGTGAGTCTCCTGGATTTGGCCCTGGAGAAGGACTATGTTAGAGGAAAAGTGGCTGAATACATGAACAAACTGATCGACATGGGTGTAGCTGGATTCAGAGTAGATGCTTGTAAGCACATGTGGCCTGGCGACCTTAGTAACGTCTTCGGCAGACTCAGGAGTCTGAATACCACTTGGTTTTTACCTGGCACCAAGCCCTTTATTTATCAAGAGGTATCACCATCCCTTGAGGACCAGAGTAACTTAAAATGGTTGTTAAACCACTAACACATTTATTTATTTTTCCTTCAGGTTATCGACCTTGGTGGGGAATCCATTAAAGCCAGTGAATATTTTGAACTCGGAAGAGTGACGGAGTTCAAGCACAGTGCAAAACTGGGAACAGTCATTCGTAAATGGGACAAAGAAAAGCTAAGCTATCTCAAGTATGCAATGGTAACTAACCTCTATTATTACAATGCTATCTGGAAAATTCGTTTCTGATTGGGCAATCATTGAGTGCTCATATATTTTATTGTACATGGCAACATATCGGTGCTTTTTTTAATGTCTCTCAATCATAACATTAATAATAAGTCTTAAAGTAACAACAGGTAACTTTTCAACCTTCATAATATATTTCCAAGTCTCTTGTGATGGTACATCGACTTACAATAGGTTGAATGACACGTCTGCCATAGCCTGACGGGGTCTGTAGCGTTTTTAATCGTACTTTTAAACTTCGGGTTTCGGGTAGTAACCGGCGAACAAAGAGAACTACAAAATTCGACTGCTTTACGGCATATACGTCACTTCCACCACCACCCCCACTTCCTTAAAATCGGACTTGCGAGCCAAATGTTATAGTCATGGCCGAAGCAGCACAGAAAAACAAGAAAGCAAAGGTTTTATCGGAGCAAAGCAAAAAGACAAAAAGAGAAAGTGATCGCGTTAAAGGCAGAACGAGGATCAACATTGCAGAGCTGCCAACTCTCACGCATTGGCCGTGAGACACCCGCATTTGATTGGTTTCACACGCTCACACGTACGCCACACCCCCGGTTTCTCACGCTAAATTGTCAACCCAGTCGGTCAAATCCCTGAAAGATGAGTTTATCTATAGATCTACCTGTTGAGCCACTCGTGATCGACAAGTTATACCGCAAATTAGTTCAAATCTCCCGGAATCTAGAGCGAGCGCGCACGCGAGACAGAGACTGTGCTCCAACGCGCGCGGACGGCAGAGAGAGAAAGCGAGCGAGAGACCTTGCGTGTGCACGGAGCATCGAACCCTCCATCGAAAAAAGAATGCCTCTCTCTAACCTCTCTAATTCGCTAGAGTAGTAGCGAATTATCAATCTGGTAGCTAGTAGACGATATTCTAGTTTTTGATGGTTAGCTATCGCTAGTATTCTCGTTCTGATTTGAACTTTGCAATCGATGAAATGCAAATAGCAAATGTTTGACCTAAAAAAGTGTAGTCTACTCAACATGTACAAAGAAAGGAGGAAGATTATTAATAAAATCATATTTTAGGATACCTAACATGTCTGTGATATTTGTTTATTTGTCTTGCCTCAAGCTATAATGCAAATCGATTTGTAAAATTTGCAGATTCATTTATGGTAGCTTGATATTATAATATTGACGATATATGGTTATTATCAACCACTCAAACATTGCATTGAAGTATCATATAGATCCAGTAAAACGGTAACCAATAGACTAGGCTACTATAATGACGCTGGCTTGTAAACGTGAGCATCGCGATCATTTGTCGTTAGAAAAAAAATAAAACCCATGAAATTATATTCATATGACATGCTGAAATATATGCCACTGTACCTGGGATGAAGACATTTCACACGCGACGCAAGCAGAACACCTGCATGTGACCTCCTCCTACAGTGTTCAGGGCTATCCTGGTTGTCAACAATTGCACGTGCATGTAGGATGACAGAGTTTACGACAGTAGTAGAGGACAATACTGTTTCCCAACTGTAGGGGGAGCCCGAGGGCAAAAAACTACCTGTTGTTACTTTAATTTCATTTTATGTCTCTTTACCAGCGCAAGTGAGAATAGTATATTTGGGGCCACTTAACAACTGTTGCGGTGTCAACTGCTAAAAAATAGCTATATAGTTCATGGAAAAACGAATCTGGATTCCAGATTAGTACTAATCTAATATCGTTATACTGTTTCAGTGTTTGACTTGTTGCTAGACAGTTTAAAAAAAAATCTATTTTATGGTCTCATTAGCCAATTGAGCATTAAGCAAATCTACAATTCCTTACATGGTCCTGATTACCGTGTATGGGTTTATTTAGCAATATTTACCATATTACTGTGGTAGACCATTTGTAGTGATATGTCAGGAAAATGTCACTCGTGCCTACAGATAACAAAAACATGTTCTAAGAACATTTTGCAAACATTATGGGAATGTTACTCTTGAATGTTCTTTGAACATTCTGAAATGAGTAGTAGCATTTAATTTTTTTTACAAAAATGTCCAACTAAAACGTTTCAGAAAAAAAACATTTCATGAATGATGTATAAATGTTTTGTGCTAATATTTTGAGAACATTATAAGAGACCAGATAACTTCAAACTAACTCTGTTAACTACTGGAAGAACATTTGTTCATAACTTAGGAAGAGCCTTGGCAGAACGTTAGACAAAGTTCTGAGAAAATTCCCTGTTAGCTGGATATAATCATGCTCTGCAATCTTTTGGCTTATAAGAGTTATTGAAGGAGTTGTAAACAGTGTTTTGTCTTAGGAGCTGGGGAGAGGGCTGGGGTTTAATGCCCTCTGATAAAGCCTTGGTGTTTGTGGACAATCATGATAATCAAAGAGGCCATGGCGCTGGTGGAGCTTCTGTTTTGACATTTTGGGACTCTAGGTAAAATATTTTGAAATATTTTCCAAGAACTCTGAGTGGTATGTTTTACATTGTGTGGTTTTTTTTTGTAGGCTTTATAAGATTGCTTCAGGGCTCATGTTGGCTCACCCATATGGTGTCACCAGAGTCATGTCTAGTTACCGTTGGGATCGACATCTGGTGAATGGAAAGGTGATGCTTCTAGTTGATGAAACCCATGTGCTTCACATTACATTAATGAATAGCTTACAACAGGGCTAATGGCGAACTAGGATAAATCCCCTCAATCACTAAATGGCACAATCTCACTACAGCACTTTCCTAAATATCCACGTTTTACTGTGCAGGTGGAAATTTGGCTGATCCATGAAGCAATTGCAGGCAGCAAAGCAAAATGCTTGATCAAATAATGAATGATTTTCAAAATGTTGTAGCTTTAGGTAGTAAATGATAATCTTAAAATTAGCAAATGCTTTTTAAGACAAAGGTCCTGTTAATGGTTTTGTTTTGTTCAAGGAAATAAATCAACAGATTTTCAATAACTGAAAATATGTAAACGTATGATATTAGAAGCATCCCTGGTTGGGGTTAGCACAATAATTGTAGTGAGAAGCATTTTCCTAAAGGTGTGCCTTTAGCCCGTAACACCCAATAGATTATTTCATACCACACTAAGTAAAACCTGAACAAATAATGTTCTTGTGAAATAAAACACAGGATCAGAATGACTGGATGGGCCCTCCAAGCAATGCCAATGGATCCACTAAGGCAGTACCCATCAACCCAGACTCCACCTGTGGGGACAAGTGGATATGTGAGCACAGATGGCGTCAAATCAGGTGGGTGTGTTTTTTTCTGGACACTTTTTCTTGATTTCAATGTCAAATCCCAGCAATTATCTTACTCTATTCCCCATACCAGGAATATGGTGATTTTTCGCAATGTGGTCAATGGCCAGCCTCTCTCCAACTGGTGGGACAACGGTAATAATCAGATCGCCTTTAGCCGCGGCAGCAAGGGATTCATTGTCATCAACAATGATGATTGGTGAGAAACTTGCAACACCTACCCAAGTATAGTTAACATGTGAAATGTGTAATAATAATACAAATTTAGCACTTGATTACTCCAAGTTGGCATGGAACGGGAGTTGTGACGGTATTTTCTTCCCTATTGTTATGTATATCAGAGTGATATCACGGCTTCTCGAACAAGGGCAACATTTAGGGTGGGACTTGATTTTGTCCAACGGAAATTGATTAGATGGTTGTGGTTTGCTATCGCTGTGATGTCATGCCAGTGATGGGTCACGCCCTCAAGGCAGTAAATCAGAGAAGAGATGTACGGAGCCCCTATGGGTCATGGTGATTAAAAAAATTGTGAAATGTGAGGAATTAATTGCTGCTTGCAGCTATATTTTTAATTACATTATCAATTAAACAATTCGTGAACATACTTTATCACATTTAAGAAATTTATCTTTATATAGAACCTTTTTGGCATTAATGGTTTATTTAAAATGGAGTCAAGAACCTATAGGGTTCTCTATAGAACCCCACTGAACCTTTTTTTCTACAAGTGCATAAAATAATAACAATTGTCAATTTTGATTCATGGTGACTAACTGGATTTGATTAATGCCCCAGGGAACTGAACGTGACGCTGGACACTGGCCTGCCCGTGGGCACATACTGTGATATCATCTCTGGAGACAAGAGTGGGGACAGTTGCACAGGGACACGGGTGTCAGTGGGTTCTGATGGACGTGCCACTTTCCACATCAGCCACACAGAGGAGGATCCATTCATTGCCCTCCATGCTGACTCGAAACTGTAGATTCATGATAATTATAATAAAGCAGGATCACTTAACTTTTCAGTGTGGTGGAAGAGCTTTTGTTTACATTCACATCATAAATCATATCATGAAAAAGTAAACCAAAGTGTCCACAGAACTACATTTTTCTGATTCCGTGAACAAGCATCCAAACTTTTATCTCCTGTAAGGCCGTCTAATTTGATCCAATGGCGGCATTCAAATTAGTGGTGAAGGTCTCACGCGTGTTCCGTCTCTTCCCATGGCAAAGGGATTTTTAATTAAATGCAATACATTTTATCTTATGTATTAACTCGTTTCATCTGACTCCATAAAATGAAAGGTTTTCAATGATATCTGTGCATCATTAAATATACGTTAATGTTTGACTATTCCTTTTAACTCCAATGAAAATAATGTCAAAGTCTGTTAGAATAATCAAATATAACAATTTATTATGTCAGGTAAAAGTATTATGCCAATTTCATAATCAGTTCAAAGATCATCAATACAGAACATCAAATGCTTTAGGATAAGAGAAATAGATGCAAACCCAAAATTTAAGAAATACATGAGCTAATCCTCACGGGAATACAGAAAGAGCCACGATTCCTTGCTGCATTCCATTAAATAGCCAGAACTTCTTTACAATGGTAATTTGCATTCAGGTTACACCTTATTGTGGGGGTAGGGGAGAAAGACCATTTGCCTAGAGTCCACTTTCCTTTGTGTGTCATCTCTAAACTTCTAAAAAACCTTATTAGCTTTTGTTTTACCAATTTGGAAATGAGACATCTGTACCCCTCACCCTGCAGTTTAAATTATACTAAACAAAATACTCAATGATAATCATTCACATTAAACCATATTCTTATGTGAGTTTTTATGCGTCACTGAGAGAGAATGAAATGTAGATGAGGTGAGACTTTTGTCTCCGGGGAAGAGGGGGGAAGCCAAATGTTCATTTCCAGCTTCAACCAGTTAGTTAACAAGTCTACATGTACTGTTGCTTTTAGGTGTTTCTTCTTGACTGTGAACTCCACTGTCTACATTTGGATGAGATAACATCTGAAATTACCAATGGAATGAAAAATTTAGGAGCGCATTTAGAAACTTTAGGGACACAACTAACTATTTCTGTATATGCACATGTATATACAGTATGTTTATACACATTTTTGTGTGTATTTGACCGTTTTAGAGCAACCAGCCATGAAAAAGAAATCAACTTGGCACTCGAAAGCTGTTTGAGAGGCAGCGTTGTGTGAGCGCACTTTGGATGTGATCACACGGGAATGAAAATTCAGACCAACCTTACTTATGTACTGTAACACTGTAATAAACTGATTTTGCCATACTAGTATTATTTTAATATCACTGTGATACTATTATAGATTTTGTTAATATTCTGAATTAAATTTGAATAACATTTATTTCAAGTAATAAATGTCTTGATGGTTTTAGTTTTTGTTAACTATCCAGTCAAGTCACCTTTATTTATACAGCGCGTTTTACAATACAGATTGTTTCAAAGCAGCTTTACAGAGATAACAGGAAAAAAATATATAATAACACTGATACCCGTGAAATATGTGTCAAGAAATTCAGTTCAGGCTTTAAAACGTGAAGCGCTCGTATTTATTTAATGAAATCATAGCCTTTTGAAGTTTAAAACTTTAGGCAGTATCACGATTTATGTTTGTCCATCGCCAAAATATTAGACGTTAAAATGATCAATAATGCAATTTAAGCCCCTTTACTGTCTATGCATTTAAAGCAGGGGTGAGGAACGTTGATCCTGGAGGGCCACTGTCCCGCAGAGTTTAGAACTACAAACAGAGTGAAAAGTGTTCAAAAACTACAGACATGGAGGACGCGCGAGTCCGACGGTTATGTAGAGAGGTTTAGATAAAGGGGTTTGAGTGATTAATTATCAGTATCTAACCTGACGAAAATGTATTTATTCAATGTTGTCCACATTATATTGCATCTGCAGCATTGTGAAATTTGTAAAGATACGTTTAGCCATTAACTTTTAAATGCATTATTATATTCAAATTCCAAACACATGAGGAGAGTCTCGGCATGAAAGACCCATGACTGGCAGATGAACGTGCGACAACAATTCTCTCCGAAATGGTAAGAAGTTATATTAGATTGAATGGAGGCAGGGCAGTTTACGGTGACAGGACGCACGCGACAGATCTGTCCGTTAAAGATGACGAAGTAGTATGTCCCAAGCTTGCCTACTCTTTTGCTACCCACTCAAAAGTATGTAGGCCTACTTTTTCTTCACAAAAAGAGTACATACTTTTAGGGCGTAGTGTAAGTAGGCGAATTGGGACGCAGCACAAGTAACTTTTTCTCTGCGGTCGCCCTACAGGTTGGAAGCGGAATTGTCCATTACCGCTGTCGTAAATAATTTACCGCATCCATACTGTCGCACCCACGCTATGTGTTTATCCAGGACCAGCACCGGATTTGGAATGAACGATGTCCACAGAGTATGTTGCATGATTTCATGAAAGTATGATCTATTGCGACATCAGAAACGAAGAAAAACAAAATAATGACTATTGTAACGCTTGACGTAAAGCAAGTCAAATTTGTAGTTTTCTTATGTCTCATTAGAACTACAGGAACTCTAACCTGGCCCTAGCCAGATGAATTTCGCTCCGCCTAGCTTCACTCACAGTGAATGAAACTAGTGAAGCTAGTGAGTGAAGCTAGGCGGAGCGAAATTCATCTGGCTAGGGCCAGGTTACAGGAACTCGACCCGATCTGGCAATCTTACATAGCGTGGTTATAGCAGATAAGAACCTTGCATAATGACAGATCATAAAGGAATATTCATAAGAATAAATATGGTGGTGAAAGATAAATCGGTCAAAAAAATTAATAGTTACTGGAAATTAAATAATAAATTGCTTGAAAGTGAATGCCTAAAGAAAAAAATCTCGATTGAAAAATATAGAACAATTGCAGCTATGGAAAAGACATATGGAAAGTACTGGAAATTAATGAAGTTTGATATCATAACGGCATCATTTAACCAAGGAAAATTGGAAGCAAAAAATAAAAAAAGGAAAGAAAATTAAATTATTGAGGAAATATTCAATTTGAATAAAAAGAAGAAAGAAGCATTGACTGATTCTGAATTAAGTAAATTAAATGTATTACATACTGAACTAGATCATATCTATGAGGATAAAGCAAAAGGAGCATTTATTCGATCTAGACTTAAATGGTTAGAAAAAGGGGAAAATATTTTTTTGGCCTTGAAAAAAGAAACAGTGATTTTGCCTCAGTCTCAAAACTAATGATTAACAACAAAATAGTAGATAATTCTTTAGATATTTCAAAATATGTTTCTCAGTTTTTTAGTAATTTGTATTCTTCCACAATGGCTACTTCCAATATTGATATTTTTTTAAATAACTTTATGAGTGATACCAAAAAAATAGATCAGAACTTCCAAAATGTGTGTGATAAAGAAATAGTTATTGAGGAGTTGAGAGAGTGCATTAACTTGCTAAAAAATAACAAATCTCCAGGCAATGACGGGCTAACAGGAGAGTTTTATAAGACATTTTCTAAAGAACTTTCACCCTTTTTATTATTAGTATATAGAAGCTATAGAAAAAGGTGAATTGCCTGCTTCATTAAAACAAGGGGTTATAACCCTGATTCCCAAACCTAGCAAGGACAAGTTACTTATTGAAAATTGGAGGTCTAGTTTGCTTAATAATGACAGTAAGTTGTTTGCAATGATTTTTGCTAGAAGAATGAAACAAGGTTTAGATCAAATCATTGATATGGAACAGTCTGGTTTTATGCAAGGCCGTCATATTAGGAATAATATTAGACTGATCTTAGATATGGTAGACTATAATAATTTTATTGAAGATGATAGTTTTATTTTATTTATTGATTTTTATAAAGCATTTGATACTGTAAATCATGATTTTATTTTCAAAGTTATTAAATTGTTAGGTTTTGGAGATGTATTTTTGAAAGCAGTCAAAACATTGTACAATGGTTGTAATAGTTCTGTCACACTTGCATTTGGTACTTCACAAAGGTTTGATATTCATTGTGGCATTAGGCAAGGATGCCCCCTCTCTCCTTCTTTATTTTTGTTGGTCACCCAGGTTTTGGCAATGCATGTAAAAAGAAATAAGTATAATGGTATCACAGCTTTAGGATTAGAATTTAAACTTAGCCAGTTTGCTGATGACACTGTAATTTTTTTGAAAAACAAATTCGAGGTACCAAAAATAATTAGATGTATTGAGGCATTCACTGCTGTATCTGGCCTTAAAATGAATTGTGATAAATCTGTATTGTTTCCCCTTAAATATTGCTCCTATACAGAAATAGAGAACATCCCAGTTAAACACCAATTAACATATCTAGGTATAGTAATTTGTAAAAATGAGAAACAAAGGAGTCAGTTAAATTTTGAACCAATTGTTGAGAGAACAAAAAATAAATTTAATTGGTGGTTAATGAGATATATATCAATAATTGGGAGGGTATTATTGTCAAAGGCGGAAGGTATATCTAGATCAGTATATACATCTTTATCATTAGATGTGCCTCCTAAGGTGATTAAGGGATAAGATACTTTATGACTTCATATGGAGAAAAAAAAACACATTATTTAAAAAAGGAGGTAATATGTAACACCAAAGAACAAGGGGGACTTGAGGTTTTAGATTATAATACACTTAATGACACTTTTAAAATTAAATGGTTGATAGAGTTTTTGAAGAATATAGAGAAAGTCTTTGGAACGTATTTCCAAATTATATATTTAAAACTCTTGGAGGCATAGATTTTTTGTTGAAATGTAATTTTTCTGCTGACAAAATTCCTGTAAAATTGGCCAGTTTTCACAGACAAGCCCTGCTAGCATGGAAATTGCTATATAAACACAATTTTTCACCACACAACTATTTCACATGGAATAACAAAGACATACTTTTTAAAAACAAATCACTATTCTATCACACTTGGTTCAATGAAGGGATTATATTAGTAAGACAATTGGTTAATATTTGTTATCATACTGAATTTCTACAAAAATTTAAATGACCAGTTAAACCAAGAGAGTTTGCTATTGTTCTTGACGCGATTCCAAAGAATGTGATTTTACTCTTAAAAAACGCTGATTCAGTGGAAATCAACATGGACAATATTTGTGGTAAAATTTTCATTGATAATGTTGATGTTTTACAACAAAAATGTAGCAATATGATTATAAGGAAAGCTCTTGGCTCGGTGTCTTTTCCTGCAGCAAGATTCTTTTGGTCTTCTTTATTTGGTGATATCTCTTGGGTTAAAGCATGGAAATTACCAAATAAGTTTTGTGTCAATAACAAAATTAAGGAAGTGTCTTACAAAATACTTCACAGAATTTATCCTGCTAAGCATGTCTTGGAAAGATTTAATCTTAATATTTCGTATACTTGTGAATTTTGTGCACTAGAGAAAGAAACAATTTTGCATCTGTTTTTTCACTGCATTTACTCAAGATTGTTTTGGAAAGATTTAGAAACCTTTATTAATAGAAAACTGAAGTGTATGATGGAAATTTGTGTTTTTGATGTGCTTTTTTATACTCAGAAAGACAATTTAGAATGTAAAGAACAGCATATTATACAGCTATTTATTTTATTAGGAAAATACCAAATACATAAGAATTTGATTTCCATTACACGAGAGTAGATGTTAAAACTTCATGCTGATTTGTACTCGGCTTTCGCCAAGATAAGCAAAACTAAGACGTAGCTTTACAGTAAACTATGCTTCTCCATCTATTTACGCTTCTTTCCATATGGTGGTGTGATTCCCCTTCTGTCCGGGGTTAACGACTGCAGTGTACTTGGCGCGTCAGCACACGCGACGGCTGCAACTACAGGACCAGCACGACAGCCGTCTGGATTGAGCCGAGTAGGGGACATCTCTAGGGTCTTCAAGTGGGCACCTTCCGTCCTCAGTGTTTCGTCGACTAGCCCACGACACCTCAAGAGGGCTCGACAGTGACTGGCGTCCCAGAGTCACCCCCCTCCGTCCCCCACTCAACTCAGTCCAGCTTACTGACCTCTACATCCCTCCTGCTGCTGAGACCTAACCACAATCTCACAATCTCTCCGCAACCCGACCATACGCGCCAACCCGTTTGACTAAAAAGCCTTGTTTAAACTCGACGCGTCCGCACGAGCGCGAGTCTCCGCTGACTGCGCGCGCACCTCTCCAAACGGACGAGGCGTTTATACTTGACGCGCTCGCCGTTGTGCTATTCTGTGAAACGACAGGGGGCGACTCGGAGTAATTCTCCTCTAAACCACCAGGAATCAGCAGTGAAGAAGTAGTTTGCCGTTTATTAGTAGTTTATTAATAGCTGATTCATATTAAAAGAGTAATAAATGCAGTAGGTGTATTGTACTTTCTTGTACAAACTCGTTAAACAACTGAAGCCTTATTGAAGAGTGTTTAAACCTTAATTTAATCAGCAGGGCTTACTTCTGCTATTGTAGGCTTATTTTATAAATGTAAGCAGTTATTTTAGACAAGTGCAAACTGGGTGCTTAATGCAAATGTGTTCCTATTCACAAAATGAGAGGCTTTTATGATCGCCCATCAATGCAAATGTCTCTGTGTATAGAAGGATCATAAACATGCTGGTACAGACGTAACAGTTCGGCCTGATTCGGCTCGAAGTCGTTCATCTTCGGATGCGGCGCCGCGCGCGATGTTACAAAAAGTGCCGTGCACACCGCCAGGCGAAATGGGGTCTTGCGCACCCAACGCGCACGACCGCCCATACCGCAATTGTGTCATTTTGCCGTGCGCACCTTCGCGCTCTTGCGGACGCGTCGAGTATAAACAAGGCTTAATTCACGCAATAACGTATACAAATAAATCAACAGACTCTTCAAGTTTTACGAAACCGTAGCGTGGCGGCCTGCACACAGCCAGCTAGAATCGAAAAGAATAGAATAGAAAAGAAGTGGGCTCAAGGTAAACCAAATTTTCCACATTTTATAAATGACTTTAAATTATATGTAGCCTACATCTTTTGGAACAAACTAAAAACAAAAAAGCAATGAAAACATGTAATGCTTTGCATTGCAATAACACTGGATTTTATGTAAAACATTATTATTATTATTATTATTATTTATTATTATTATTAATTCCTGGCAGTTAATGTAATATTGTGAATATGTGATACCTCTGTTCTTGTGGCATTGAATAAAAAAACCCTGTTACGACTTGAACCACTGAAACGATTATTTCATGATAACGCTCGTCACGTGACCCCCCCCCCCCCCCCCCCTCTTTCAGCCCCTCCTTCTAAAAAAAAAAAAACCGTTCCCGCTGCTACTTGAGGCGCGAAATTTTAAAACCAGGCGACCGTTAATCTGTTTGCTTCTGGAGGTGAGTAAAATGTATTTTTATACTAGATAAAATACTTAATTGTGTAAAGAATGGATGAATAAGTTTATAGTTAGGTAACACAAGTAACGTTAGCAATATTACAAAAGAAATGGATAGTTTATTCTAGGTAAATGCAGAGCAGGTGGTTAACTCACAGTAACAGCCGAGTGGTGAGAATCAAGTTACTTTTTATTAACAAATCCGTAAAAGCACTAAGTTACATAAAACATAAACAAGCTTTGTTATTGTACTTAATGTTTAACTATTTGTGTAAACTACTTAACGTTACCACAAAGGAGTCGAATTTGACGCCCTGGCGAATGTTACAGTGCCTATTTACATATAACAGCAAATCAACTCTGCTAGCAGCTAAGTTAGCACTACATGTTTAACGTTATAGCAAAGTAACTTAGTTCTAGAAGATCTTTACCTAACGTTACCTCAGTAAAAAAGTGTGTGTAAATCGCTCAAAGCAAATCATGTAAGTTATATTATACTTGTATGATGAACGTGATTTCCATCAGATTTGAGGGGCAAGTTTACAATTGTTATTAACTTTAGGCTTACAACAAGAGTTAGGTGCTATAGTGTATTTACTTTTTGTTGTTGTTATAATTTAAATATTATACTTAGCAATTTACTAATTTGCCAATAGTTACTTTGACCTAGGTAAATTTTTTTCTTTTTTCTTAATATTATTTTTTTTGAGTGGAAAGTGAAAGACATTAATTGAAACATCAGACATAGTGAAGACAGTCCACATTTTTCTTTTTACATTTTACAGCAAACAAAAGACCTAGGTTAATTTGGTTTATTTTCACAGTAATTATTGTTTTGTTGTATTATAAAGGCCTGTGAAAGCAGCCAGATGTTCTTCACTGAAGAGGTGACGCCGGGTTCGAGCTCTGAGCCCGGGCCGAGCAGCAGCACTCCAGGTAGGGTTTAACCACACTGACTTGCAATATTTATTTATGTCTCCAATAAAAGAGTGCAACAGCAAACTTTCACCGTGAATATATAAATACAAACAATAAATAAAAATGCATAGAGAGTACAAATGACCGCCAATAATGTTGGAGGGAACATATGGAGACAACAGTAAAAATCTAAATATTAATTTAATAATCTTTCTCCTTAGCTCAATGGCAGCTAAATATGAGAGGAAGAGCAGACAGGATCAGCTCTTCTGTGGGTTCATCTGGTGGTGGTTACAGTAACAGCCGAGCGGTGAGAATCCTTTACTTTTTTTTTTTAACTTTTTTTTTTTAACTTTTTTTTTTAACTTTTTTTTTATTTTAATTTTTTTATACAAATCCTTCATGTGTGATGCCCTGGCGAATGTAACAGTACCTACATTTAACCACTAGGTGGTGAAATAGCAAATCAACTCTAAATAGTAGATTATTATAGCAAAGTCCCTTTAAGTAGGATGGGGCAATTTGGAAAAATATCACGATTTTTTTCAGGAAAATCACTATTCATGATTTTATTACGATTCTTTTTTGTTTTTGTTTTACTATTTTGCAAGTGACTGAGCATTACAGCCAAACTAATTTCCCTATTTTAAAAACAATGCCTAGTCAGGGTATCCGCGGGGTCTTGAAAAGTATTAAAAGGTGATAAATCAATTTTGGGAAAATTAAGACCATTAAAAAGTATTAAAAAGTCTTATCACGGCTTTATAAAGTCTTAAATTTAAAAGTATTTTTTCTAGGGATGCACCGAATATTCGGCCGCCGAAAATAGCCCAAAAGTGCATTTTCGGTTTTCGGCCGAAAGACTTTTATCACCGAAACAATACGGCTGAAATGTTGTGATGACGCAAACAGAAACCGCGACCTGCACGTGCTTGTCTGAAGCAACATGTCTACGGTGTGGACGTATTTCAGTATATCTGAACCCGCGAGGAGACGGAAGCCTTGTTTATACTTTCGCCTGCCTCCGCAGCGCGAGTCTCCACAGACAGCGCGCGCACCTCTCCAAACGGTCGAGGCGTTTATACTTGACGCGCTCGCCGTTGTACTATTCTTTGAAACGACAGGGACGACTCAAGTAACTGTCCTCTAACCATCAGGAATCGGTGAGAAGAAGAAAGATAAACACGTGACAATGTTTATTTTTTAGTACCACCACCAATACAAAAATAATCATGTAAAACCCAGTAAACCCTGAGATTATTACTTGTGACATTACAACAAAATATGTATATGAATATGTACTAAATTAACGCTCTCTTAAATATTTTTTAATTTCACTAAACATATTTCATTAAGTTTCGTGTACATTTGTATTAAACATGGACCTTTGTTCATTAAAATGGCTTTTTATGCTAGTGTATGCTCATTTTTAAAATCTAATCAACTAATTTAGACGTGCAAACTGGGTGCTGGTGTGATGAGAAGTTCGTGCTCGGCTTTGTTTTTATGAGAGAACATTTCATTTTAAAACCTTTCTGCAGGCCAGCAGATTATTATTTAATGTACACATGAGTGGGGTCAAGTTAAACATTTTAGTTTGAATTTTATTTTATACTGTGCATTGTGCTAAATAAATATTTGCATAATTTGTAATTGATTTATTCTTTGAAAATGTTAATTTATGCAATTGCAATGCCTTGATTTTAGTAAAGTTTGTACACAGTCATAACCATAAATGCAATGGTACTTATAATTGGCATAATTTCTTTCGGTGTTTCGGTCTTCGTTTTTTCGGCCTTGGGTTCCTCTTTTTCGGTTTTCGGTTTCGGCCAAGAATTTTCATTTCTGTGCATCCCTATTTTTTTCTGAATTAGCTGTCCAACAGTTTGAGTCCCAAAAACATCGTAAAAGTGTGTGAATTTAGTCATTTTTATTTTATTTTTAAACGAAGAACTGAGGCACATGTCAGCATGATTGTTGTTGAGGGTGGAGCAAAGTTTTGTTTTGTTTTTTAATAAACTTTGCTTTGATTTACTATCCCAGCCTATTTGATTTTTTTTTTTTTTTATCAGAGTGGTCTATAGTCTTTATCACAAACTAAAACTGTTAAGTTAAAAGTATCACTGATGTAAATGGTTACAGCTTGAAGTGGCGGTGAGGTATTAAAAAATATTGAGAAGGTCTTGAAAAAGTCTTGAAAAGGTATTAAAATTAACTTCAAGATTCCTGCATATACCCTGAGTGGTGCGTTCACACCGGACGCGAATAGCGCGTCAGGCGCGAGTGATTTCAATGTTAAGTCAATGCTAAGACGCGTTACGCGCGTAAAAAATTCCTGCGGCGCGGTAGACGCGAATACGCCTCATTCGCGCGTCAAGTTCGCGCGAATGGCGCGAATTGAGCGTCTGGCGCGTTAAGCGCGTTACGCGCGAATGATTTAGTTAGTGCTATTTGTGCATTCACGCGTTTGACGCAAATTCGCGTCTGCCGCCCGAGTTGAAAAATCTGAACTTCTGCGTCAATTCGCGCCACGTTAACCAATCAGGAGCCTAGCTGCTTGCTGCTGTCACGTGGTGAAGTATCTGGATGCTTCAATAAATTATTTTGTAATATATGACTGTGGTTCTAATGCACAACAAAGCAAATATTTTATCACATAAAACTTGATTTCAATATATGAGACATACTCATTTTGTATTGAATGCTATTTATTCCATATCTAGATTATATGAAATATTATTATAATGTAAAGACAACCAACATATCAGTTCGTGTCTGGACAGTGATGTGTGAGAGAGAGAAAAAAATCACAGGACAGATTAATCACTTTTTGAGGCTGGCTTTATTTATTATCAAAACAAAAATAAATGACAGATTAGGTGGATGCGGGCGAAGGTAAACCTTGCGCCGGACTGTAGAGCGCGGGCTCGACAGGCATAGACCACTCGAGGCCGAGGGCTTATACGGCCTACGCTGTCCTCGTCAGCGTCCTCACCATTAGGTCCACCAAACCTAGCTCCTGGAGCAAATTGTGAAACTCCTGAAACCCTCCGGAGGCTCTGGTGGACCCGAGTACAGCGACGATGCCCCTACGCAGCTGTTTCTGCTCTCCAGAGCATATACGAGCGGTGACTCTCTCGAATAATGCTAATGCTAATGCTCGATAAACATCTAAAAAGATGGCCGCGAACGGGTTTCGAAACTTTCGCCTCTGGATTTCGCCTCTGACGCGCGTAAATTTCGCTTCAAACTTTTGTTTTTACGCGTGTCAATTTCGCCATTGACACGCGAATTAACACAAAGTGGTCAAGCGTCAAACTAGACGCGGTAGACGCGAATTTGACGCGCTATTCGCGTCCGGTGTGAACGCACAGTTACAAGGTATTAAAATATAAAATAAAAAAGAATGGCAGACATTTAGGCCAAAGTGACAGATAAAAAATCTTTGTCATTATTTTGTCTTAATTCAAAAATTAGAACAAAGATACACATTGCTGCAGCTCAGTATTTTTGCCACTTATTGGGCGTAACCGCAGTCACTCCGGCTGACGGTGACGTCACGCGCATACCCTCTAGTGTCTTTACTTTTTTTGTTAAATATTATTATATAATAATTTAATATTATACTTTTGTTGTTATAATTTAAATATTATACTTAGAAGTTTACTAATTTGCCAATAGTTACATTTACCTAGGTTAATTTGATTTATTTTCACAGTAATTATTGTTTTGTTGTATTATAAAGGCATGTGAAAGCAGCCAGATGTTCTTCACTGAAGAGGTGACGCCGGGTTCGAGCTCTGAGCCCGGGCCGAGCAGCAGCACTCCAGGTAGTGTTTACCCACACTGACTTGCAATATTTATTTATGTCTCCAATAAAGGAGTGCAACAGCAAACTTTCACCATGAATATATAAATACAAACAATAAATATCAATGCATAGAGAAATGACCGCCAATAATGTTGAAGGGGAACATATGGAGACAACATTAAAAATATAAATATTAAATTAATAATTTAATAATCTTTTTCCTTAGCTCAATGGCAGCTGAATACGAGAGGAAGAGCAGATAGGATCAGCTCTTCTGTGGGTTCATCTGGTGATGGTTACAGTAACAGCCGAGCGGTGAGAATCCTTTACTTTTTTTTTTACAAATCCATTTCAGGGTTTAACTATTTGTGTGAACTAATTATATTTTGCCATAAAGGAGTCGAATTTGATGCCCTGGCGAATGTTACAGTACCTACATTTAACCACTAGGTGGCGTAATAGCAAATCAACTCTAAATAGTAGATTATAGCAAAGTCCCTTTAAGTAGGATTGGGCAATTTGGAAAAAAAAAAATATCATGATTTTTTTTCAGGAAAATCACTATTCATGATTTTATTACGATTCTTTTTTGTGTTGGTTTTACTATTTTGCAAGTGACTGAGTATTACAGCCAAACTAATTTCCCTATTTTAAAAACAAAGCCTTACAAGGTATTAAAATATAAAATAAAAAAGAATGGCAGACATTTAGACCAAAGTGACAGATAAAAAATCTTTGTCATTATTTTGTCTTAGTTAAAAAATTAGAACAAAGATACACATTGCTGCAGCTCAGTATTTTTGCCACTTATTGGGCGTAACCGCAGTCACTCCGGCTGACGGTGACGTCACGCGCATACCCTCTAGTGTCTTTACTTTTTTTATTAAATATTATTATATAATAATTTAATATTATACTTTTGTTGTTATAATGTAAATATTATACTTAGAAGTTTGCTAATTTGCCAATAGTTACATTGACCTAGGTTAATTTGGTTTATTTTCACAGTAATTATTTTTTTGTTGTATTATAAAGGCCTGTGAAAGCAGCCAGATGTTCTTCACTGAAGAGGTGACCCCGGGTTCGAGCTCTGAGCCCGGGGCGAGCAGCAGCACTCCAGGTAGTGTTTAACCACACTGACTTGCAATATTTATTTATGTCTCCAATAAAGGAGTGCAACAGCAAACTTTCACCGTGAATATATAAATGCAAACAATAAACAGCTATGTATAAAGTACAAATTAAATGACTGCAAATAATTTTGGAGGGAACATATGGAGACATTAAAAATATAAATATTAATTTAATAATGTATCACTTATTTATCAATTTATATTAAGTGTTTCTGATAAAGTTAAAAAAATTGTACTAATAAATCTCACCTCACGCACACTGATTTGATTGGTATACATTGTAATACATCACATTGAGCGTATCACATACAATGTAGTCGCCTCGTAGTAAACCCTCTGGTCCATCAGCTGCCGTTTGTTGTGTGCAGTGGAAAGGCACCTTCAGACTCTTGGGCCTCACAGCATATAGATCATCTGCAATACTGATCAGTAGTTAAGATGTGTGCATGAAAACCCACATCAGTTAGATAGTCCTACTCTTTCTCCTTAGCTCAATGGCAGATGCAAATCAGTGGAAGAGCAAACAGGATCAGCTCTTCTGTGGGTTCATCTGCCCACTCCACACCTGCACTCTCACACCCTGGCCGAACCCCTCAGCGAGACCTCAACAGTATGCAACTAACTAATTAACTAACTTATACATTTTTCTGAATGGATGTCACTAGTCCTGATTAATTCCTTTGATTAGAATGAATGTGCTAAATCAACTGATAACTCACTGTGCAACTCTTTTAATCTAGTGACAACGTCTTCATCTGCATCTGCGTCTCATGCGTCCTCTGTGATAGTGGCTGTGGTGGAGGGACGTGGTTTAGCTCGGGGGGAGATTGGCATGGCCAGTATCAATGTCAAATGCCCAGAGCTGGTGCTCTCACAGTTTGCAGACACTGGAACTTATGCTAAGGTAAAGATGCATCCTTTCTCTAAACCACTTGTCCTCTGTAGGGTCACTGTTAAGGTAAAGATGAAATCAGTTATTGTGAAAGCAACAAACATTATGAAAGCAATATTTTATTGAGTGATTAAAATAAGAAAAAATATGTTAAAAAAAGCAAAGAAAATGTTAGTAAACCATTTTACTTGTTATTTTATTATCAAACAATTTCATCTGCGCTGGTTTCTTTTTTCTTTTCTTTTTTACTTTGTAATATTTAATTAAAAAAATTTTTTTTTTAAACAATAGACCCACTATTTTAAGAGAATTTGCTCTTTGCTTAGCATTTTACTTTCATTTTAATTAATTACATTTTTAGTGTAATTATAATATATATATATATATATACAGTATATATCTCTGCGTGCGACTGAAAAATATTTAGGCGCACTGGTGCGAGTGACCCGATCGATTCTCATGAATATAAGTAATACAATTGGAATAGAAAGTACAACTCCCAAAATGCATCTACACTGAGCAACAGTTAAGTTTCGTACTGCGATCGGCTGCTTTTCATGCCTACAGTCAAAGACTTTGCTTCAGTCTGCAGAGCAAGTGCAAAAAACGTGTGCGACGGACTTGCAAAGCTAAGATAATGAGTTTTTGACAATTTAATGCAGTAGAACTAGTGCCGTCAAACGATTAAAATATTTAATCGCGATTAATCGCATTAATGTCATAGTTAACTCGCGATTAATCACACATTTTTATCTATTCTAAATGTCTCTTGATTTCTTTTTGTCCCATTATTTTTTCTCATTTTAATGCTCTTATCAACATGGAAAAGTGGATCGGCTTGCTTTGTGCAAATGTTTTTTATTGAAAACAACATTGACAATACTGTGTTCAATTTCACACTAACATTCTCACTTGGAGCAAATAATCTCTCAATGTAACAATGTCCATCAATAAAAGGGTGAAAGAAATACTGACGAGGGGGCGGAGAATTCGCATCAGCTGTGTGTGATCTCACGATAAAAAATTAACGCCGTTAAAATGGGTTTGCGTTAACGCCGTTAATAACGCGTTTAACTGACAGCCCTAAGTAGAACACTATGCACTTTGTAAAACTGACACCAATGATTTTAAATGTTTATACAGGTAATTACTAAGCTGCATAACTTGATGCCTCTGGAGATTCTGATGCCAGACACTGCTAGTGTGAAAGGACAAGGAACAAAACTCTACAACCTCATCACTGAGAGCTTCCCGGTATCATACTTGTTTTTTTTACCTCTATCTCGTCAATAAATCAGGGCTGGGTGACTCATACCATAGAGACTGTAAATTAGCACTATTGTCAGAGATTTTGCACACCGAGTTTTAGAATTAGAATCGTATGACTGAGTGCAGAATATTTCCTTGTTTACCTGTGCAGTCAGTCACATTCACTCCTGTTCTGAGGAAGTACTTCAATGAGAAGAAGGGCCTGGAGTACACACTGCAGCTCTGTGTCCCTGAGTTCAACACTGTGCTGATGGAGGTGCAAACCAAGTAAGCCCTCCATCTTTATGATAAACTTGGGTTTTATGCATTTCAAGGGATCTGTTTCATGTTTTTGTTTTAGTTCCAGGATTTTGCATGTACGATAAGATAAGATGTACGTGATAAGAAGTGATTCACTAGTATAAGAACTCCAACTATATGGACTCAAGATAGACATTATCTCAGATGTGACCTTTCACTGTGACAGTGGGAAATATTTGCCTGTTTCAGTTCCATTTCGAGAGATATGAATGTATTTCCATAAATATAATAATTAACATATGTAAGACAGTGGTGCAAAACTCAGTTCCTTGATGGTCACACAGAGATTAGTTCCAACCCTGCTCCAACACACGTACCTGTAGTTTTCAAATAAGCCTGAAGGACTTGATTAGCTGGATCAGGTGTGTTTAAATAGGGTTGAAGCTAAACTCTGCAGGGCTATGGCCCTCCAGGAACTGAATTTTGCACCCCTGATTGTAAGACATATCATATATGATGAATATGACTAAAACAATGACAAATAAAACATGTTGTCTGTCTATAGATACTACTGCCTGGCATCTGCATCTGCCCTACTAAAATACTTTGAGTTTGTTCAGAACTCAATATATGCTCCTAAGTCACTGAAAGTGGTCTTCACTGGCAGTGAGCAGACAGCCATGATTGACGCGATATCAGCCAGCAACTTGGAACTAGTTGTGAACCAAAGAGATCACAGGTTAGAAGTTAAAGACACAGAGCATTATGTGTCTGCAGTTTTAGTTCAATAGAATTTGAACACCTGTCATCCACAAAGATCCTATGCCCCAAGATCAGCTCCATTTCACACAGTTTATAATATTTAAATACACACAAAGAATGTAAAAAAGCACACAGATTTCATTTTGGTGTGACAGAAGTGTCAGGTCCTTTTTTTTCTGCTTTTAAAGCTTTGCCTAAACTTTGTAAATATAACTATGAGCACATATTTGTTTGTTTTTTTAATTCATGTGCTCTTAATAATCTTTAATTAAAATAACTTCCTCTCTCCCTCTTGCTACGACGTCTCTTCTCGGCCCTGTTTACACCTGGTATTAAGATGTGTTTTGGTCGATTGGATCACAAGTAGACGTAGACAAGGAAGACACACTCGTTTAGACCTAGCAGTGTTTCCCCTAGGATTTTTTTTCAGGGGGGGGGGGGGGGGGGGACTGCTAGTGTTGCGGAGCGGGCGTGTTACGGATACGTGGTGTAAATTTTTTAGCAATCAAAAAGCATGTCTAATTAATTGAAATAGTGTATTATGAATTATTAAACGTATACAACATTTAAAAAAAAGAAAAAGAAAAATTTCACACTAATTCTGTGTTGTGTTTTTTCTGGTAATAAAATGAAGACATAAAACACAAATTTTATAATTTATCATCAATTTTAATCATATGAAATTAAATAAACTTTTTGTCAAATAACGTGCTGCACAATGAGCTTTACTGTTAAAATTAAAACATGGATTATTCCTTAAATTCAGTTTTGATGATAATTTATTTGGATTAGTGTTAGTATTATTACATTGGGACATATCTAAATTCTACTGTACAACAGTAATATATTTCTGTCAAGTTAAAACGAACTTTTATTTTGACGGGTTGCCGTGAAGACCTTTTGAGTTTGTGTGTTTGTCATGATGATAGTTTTTCTCAAATGAAGCGGTTAAATGATCACGAAGTGACTTTCAGAGTGGATCTAGAGCCTGGAGAGGAAGTTTATGCATTTGTGTCTTCATATAGGCCAAAAAACAGCGCAAGCGTCACACGTGCTTCAGTGTGTGTGTGTGTGGTAAATTAAACTGCGCGTCGGCTGCACCATTCATTCACACAGAACATGCAGGATTCGTATTTAAATTGTCTTTGTGGTTTAATATCCACACACACTTGTCTACATCGCGATTTGATTTCAAGTGTACACTGAACTGCTTTCTATTTATTCCTCAAAAGATTGACAAATTCCATGAAATTCCGCGTTATACAGTAAATTTCTTTTTTATGACTGGATTTCGTCAGCAATTTAGGGGGGGCGGGGGGGCGTTTTGGGGGGGCGGGCCGCCCCCCTAAAACAATGGTAGGGGAAACACTGCCTAGTATTTTAATTAATCTCTTTTGTCCACTTTCAACCACCTCTGTTCTGATTTCTTCGAGGGGAGGGTCTATGGGTTGGTAAATGTCTGGGCTTTTTTGGATCTTTCGATTTAATGGACAAGGTTAGGATTAATGGACCCTAAGCTCGTACAAATATGAACGCGTCCGGAGACGATGGAAAAACATATGGAGAGCAGCAGCTTTCATTTCTGCTCTGAGCCACAAGACCACACCAAACACTGTGAGTGTGTGTTAGAAATCAGGAATGGTGAGAGAACATCGTGCTTGTTACGTTTATCATCTTCAAACCAAATTTGAGTCTGCAGCTGACAAAGTTTGAATCCCGTCTGGCTAGCGTGCTTCCCATAATATTTATGCATTAGCTCAGTAGGCGGAGAGTAGATGGTCTTTTGTGGCTGTTCGAACACATTCGACCACATGAGCGTTTACACTACGAAACCAACCCGTTCGAATGCGTTTTCGACTACCTCTGGAAGTGGTCGAAAGTGGAGAAGCTCAAAACGTTTTAGACCCGTTTACACCTGTATTTCGATCGACAAAACACATCTTAATACCAGGTGTAAACAGGGCCCTCTTCTCTGATGATGTGTTTACTGGCGTGAGGGCCCTACATTTTTCTTGCCATTTCACTCAGATATATGTCATTATAAGGAAGAAAAGGCTATCAAAACTTCTGTTTCATGCAGACTTTAATGTCAGTAACCGACCCGTATGCTGTTATTTGCAGGAGTGAGCACACTCTGTTTGGGGTCTTAAACTACACTAAGACTGCCGGTGGGGAGCGGCGGTTACGCTCCAATATTCTTGAGCCCCTGCTGGATGAGGTCACTATCAACTCACGTTTGGACACCATAGAGGTGATCACCTGTTATCTGTATGTTTTTTTCTTTTTCTTTCACTCAGTTATTTCTCTCACTCATTAATTAAATAATCTTCTCTTTGATTCATTTCCAGGAGCTGTTGCAGAATGAAGAGCTCTTCTTTGGTCTGAAGAATGGTAAATACTTCATTTTATTTGTCAGTTTAAGAGACTTTGTTTCAGGCTGTTTTTCCTACTGGTTTTACCCTTCGAAGCTGCAGTTTCAGACGATTAAGTGTTTATTAGGTCTGTAGACCAATTTTCAGTTGGTAAACATGGTGACATTTTTATGTGGGCGGAGCTTAGGTGGTGGCAGAACGATCCCTCTGGCCGCTTCACTAACGTAAAGTCTGCAAGTTATGTTAGCTTGTTTTTAACAATGACTGGAGAAAATCCGATTTTATCTTAATGTGCATGGTCACTCAGTGCCCAGGACCGCGATTGTTATTTGCAAAAGTTAATTTTAACGGACAGAAATTGACCCGTACTGTATACACTAGGGATGGCTCGATACCACAATTTTGGCTTCGGTACGATACCAGAACCTAATACCTCGGTATCGATACTAAATCGATACCACAGGTAAAAATAAAAAAAACGGTCTCAAAATTTAAGTGACACTTGAAAAACACTGCTTGAAACTCTCCGCTACCAAATGTGCAAAGAAAAGGTATCAAAATGTAAAAAATAAAATAAAAAATTCAGTCAGGGAACATACAGTAGGTTACATTTTTATTTTATTTTTAAACCTTGCAATTATACATTTAAAATAGGTTCATATCTATAATAATAGATTAACATATAATAATAATAATAGAATAATGAAATGACATGTAAACCATTAGCTGTCATGCATCAACAGAGAATTATCAACATTTATTGCATTTATTCATCTTGGTTTGGTTACTGTTTGGGTTCATATTAATGCATTGCATAAAGTAATGTTAACATGCTAAACATGTATTAGTATATTTAATTTTCTAGGTAATTTAATTACTGATTTATATAGATTAATAAATGCTATAATACTGTTAGGTCAGGTGGTTACCTAATGAATGCTGACAAATGTAGCTTAATTTGTAATATTAGTAATATTCATATTAATACTTCTCTATCTCTCTCTCGCGCCAGAGCGGCACTAATATGCCATTCATTTTACTATCACTATCATTAATACTAAAATTAATATTATTCAAATTTGTATTCTTTATTCATTCAAATTCAATTAATATATGTTTGTTTGAAAGTGCAAAAATGATGAGAGAGACCTAAACTGAATTGGTTCTAGTGTGTCATGCAAGCAGATTTTGAGCTTTCGTGTTTACCACCGTATCCAGAGCCGGATAAACGCAAAGGCAAACTAGGCACGTGCCTAGGGCCCGACTGGCGGGATGGGGCCCAGACAGAGGGATACATTTTTTTTTTTTTTTTTTTTGTATTTTTTTTTTACAAATGTCCTATCTACAATTTATTTCAATATTTATTAATTAACTAAAAATAGTGACGATGTTTATCTTAACCATAGACTGTTACATTACGTCACATTAACGCCAGCCCATCAGGTGCTGCGAAGCAAAAGCCTAAATAGGCACGCAAAGAAGCACAGCTCTAATGCAGGTGTGTGCGTTGTCGTCATCTATTTTGGAGTGATTGCAATGTATTCTAAATATAAACTTGTACTGTAGATCAGCGTCATTTCTGGAAAAATCATTCACCGCTTTATTACGAGTTTAAAAGAGCGCGAGCGTCATTAACGTGCCCAGACGCGACGCTTTGAATTTGCGCGTACAACAATGAATAACATCGCGTCGGGAGCTGACTAAAAACACTACAAAAGTAAAAGACAAGACGTTTGTATTCAAAGTTAAAAAGCCAACACACTACAACATTTTTAAATGTTTCAAATAAAGGATCTCGGGTCTATCTTCTAAATTCTGCTGATGATTAGATTATACCCTGTCTGACATCAGCCTACTTACGCCAATAATATCAGTTTAGAATTTTTTTTCTAATCAGTAGCGATCGTGTCTTT
Source organism: Rhinichthys klamathensis goyatoka (assembly GCF_029890125.1). Taxonomy (NCBI): domain Eukaryota; kingdom Metazoa; phylum Chordata; class Actinopteri; order Cypriniformes; family Leuciscidae; genus Rhinichthys; species Rhinichthys klamathensis. The sequence goes on from NW_026606581.1 coordinate 75,271, forward strand.
CTCTTCCACTTCATTTGTGTATAGCATATTTAAGCTAGCAATGCAATGCATAATATCATATTAGGCCTACTTATATTAATAATATGACAATATCTGCAGTCAATATTGATTAAATGGGAGGGGAAAATCCTGCCCATACCAGCTATGAAAAAAATGATAAAAGCATATATCACTGAAGTGGTATTCTGGAACTGTGAATAAATTGAATAAAACAGCAAAATAACAATAAAATCTTCATTAAACAAAAAAGAGATTACCTCTTACCAATTACTATTTTTAATGTTTTTGAAAGAATGTTTTTATTATGCTCTACAAGCCTGCATTTATTTGATCAAAAATACAAAAAAGAAAAACAGGAATATTCAGCAAGGATGTGTTAAATATATAAAAAGTGATAGTGAAGACTTTTTTTAAACAACTTTTTAATAATAAAAAAAAAATCCTGAAAAAAAGTATCACAGGTTATAAAATAAATATTAAGCACCATTTCTAACATTTGATAATAAATCAGAATATTATAAAGTTTTCTGAAGGATCACATTACACTAAATTCAGCTTTGCATCACATAAATATATTTTAAAGTAGTAAAATAGCCAAACTATTTAATAATATTTCACTATTATTTATCTGTATTTTTGATCAAATAAATCCAGGCTTGATTAGCATAAGAGACTTCTTTCAAAAACATTAAAAATAGTAATGTGTCCAAACTTATGTACTGTGTAAGTAAAAACATTTAAAATTAAATGTTGTATAAATTAAAAGGTTAGGAATCATATTTGTTTCAAGAGTTTTTTATTGGGGGTGGGGGGCCTCCAACATGAATATTGCCTAGGGCCTCCAAATGTCTAGAACCGGCCCTGACCGTATCATATATAATTGATAAGCTCTTATGTATGTGCGCTGTTCAGTGTTCAATAAAAGTCTAAATTAAATCAGTTGAATGATGGACTAACCTGTCGATCTCTGAACTCTCTGAACAAGTCAAGATGAACAACTGACAAGTGCTTCGGCAGATTTGATGTGTTGCCTCCCCGTTTGCAGAGTGGTGCATTGAGATATGTTTCCTTACTTTTCTCATTACTTTTGTAGGCAAAGTAATGCCTTATTTCACTCATACTGCTCTCTCTATTTATTAATTTCGGGCGTGTAGAAATTCGAATGAGCTTTGTTTGATCCATCGCGTTCCTCCGTTGTCACCGCGTGCCGGTTTCGCGTGACCCGTGTCAGTTTAGGTAGCGCACTGCCGCCTAGCGGTGAACTTCGAAACAGCAGCGCATCAAATACCGAATTGAACAAAATTATGATATTGTACCGTTTGAAATATAATATATACCGGTATTTTTGCAGTACCGGTATACCGCGCATCCCTAGTATACACGCTGGACGTTCTGACAGGATTAACGCTAACGCTACCTCCGGTTGAGTGGCCTGACTTCTACACCTACCTGATAGAGAAACGGAGGGCATGTAAATCTTTAGATGCCTATAACTATGTGCTGAATGGTCAAGTACAAGACTTGTGTGGTACGATCCGCAATTCTGCCTAGCCAGCGCCATGAAGACGACAATGTAAAGAGTGACATTAAGGTGCAATCTTAATGAGGTGAATATTTTTTAGAAATAAAAAATTGCAGATAAAGCATATTAATTTTTCATTGATTCTTGCACCCAACAACACAACAAGATGACATTTAATAATAAGAATAATTTAACCATGGTTATCAGAAGTGGTCCACTGAGAATTGTGGCAAACTTGATCGTCATGAAATCTAATTTACATGAGGAGGGAGCCATATTTACATTCAGGTATTAGCCAAATTACAAACCCAAACTCTACCATTTTTGTAGTCAAGTATTGAGTATTGACACACACAAAAAAAACACACAAGAAAAACAGGTTCTGTACCAAAACTTTACAGCTTATACTGCAAACTGTAAACATGGTTGCCAAAATAATATGCACTGCACTGCTTACTTGCTGCTTATGTGTGCAGTGTGAAACAGGCCTTACTTGTTATTGAGCAATTTTTTGGTGATCTTAATAGCTCTTAATTTCTTGGATCAGACCTACCTAGAATTGCACCCACAATCATAATGTATTAATGTTTACCAGATGCCTAAATATTTGCCTGGCACCACTCCATGGTGGGACATTATTGATGTTGTGCTTTTATTCACAGCCATTGCACAGTTCCCGGATATAGATGAGCTGCTGTCTGCTCTTGTTCAGGTCCCAAAGCAAGAGACGGTAGGCATAGGAAACACATTTTTTTCCAGAGTACTAAACTTAAAGAGGTTGCTTTCTTATGAGGGCGATGGGGTGGGTAATTTTAATTTATTTTAATTAATTTTAATTTAGAATATCATTGGTGAGAGAATTTTACACTGTCTTACAGGTCTACACTGAAAAAAAAGTAACCTACAAATGGAAACATCTAAATTAACTGGTTTTAAGTCAAAAATAATATTTGACATCACTGAACCAACCTAGATAAATTAATTTATACTAGGGATGTCAATTTTCACAAATTCCCATGATCGATCGTCGTTTAAATTAACGATCAATTAATCGATTAATCGTTAGCCTTAATACTGCAATATGCGTCTGCTGCAGTGCATATGGCCAACAGCATGACAGCGTCTGCAAATGCTGCTCAAACCGCTATGTTCCTCACCAAATTAATGAGAATGGTTTTAATCTAAATAAAGGGCTAGTAGGATTGTAAAATGTTTCGATGTGATTGATAATTAAATTACAGGGCTCGAATTTCGGCGCGGGATTGCGCATAATTCTAATAATTCCCACAGGTCTCCCATTTATAATGCAGGAAATTCCCGCAATCGTAATCCACACAGATTATAAAATCAAATAATTCTTTTAACAACTATCCGCCAGACGCAATTTCACAAACAGCGTGAGTGTTCAGCGGTGCCGCGTCTTCTATCTCTTCTCTCAAAATGTGTTGTGCAAGGCAAGCATCAAGCGCTGCGGCGACACACTCGCGTTTAGGAGTCGGGACATGACGGAATATTCACTTGCACAATCGGCCCAGCAGTGCATCGTGCCTGAAGTTTACCATTTGCACGTCTTTTTAAGTCTTACCAGTTTAAACATTCAAGCGATTTTAAACTAGGCTAATCAGTGCTCGCGCGCTCTCTAAGAGATTATTTTCTATGCGCACATTCATAGAGAATCCGCCTCAAAAACAGCTGGCCAGTAACAAAAGTTATTTTTCGCGGATTATATTGCTTTAACACGCAAAATTGTGTCAATTTCGGTCTTCGTGAGTATACTCTAAACATAGTCGGTTTTGTCTTTTAATAAGCATAAAACGCATGCCAGTATAATGAACGCAGGATCCGTGCACTAGCTCATTAATTTAGTTGTCAAAAAAACAAAATATAGCTTTAAGTTAAAGGAATCAGGATTAATAGCCTATATATATTTAATTTATTCAGGACTAAAATACTACCCAGTGTTATTTTCCATTTGATTACTTTATTCAGTTTCTGTAGGCCTATATGAAGTTAGACCCATTGAAAAACTTTTCTCTTTATTTGTCTTTATTTGTATCTTTATTCTATTGTATTTGTGCTACTTTTTTCAATTTAATTAAACAATTTAAATCAAGCTTCCTTGTGTTGTGTAAACTCTTAACAACAATATTACCCCATTGTAAAAATGCAATGAGCGCAAACATTTAGGCAAGATAAATGTAATTTTTGTTTGGAAAAAATGCCCCCCGCCCTTCTCCCCCTCAAAAAAACAAATCCCCCCGATTTCCCCCCCATTTTCCAAAACGAAATTCAGGCCCTGAATTAAATTAAATATTTAATAATCAAATATAACGACTAATACAACGTGTCACCAACGCCGCCTCAGATGCGCTTGTCAGAATGTGTGACTTGTGGACGCGTGCTCTTCCTGGAACAACGCACTTAAAACGGCAACTAAACCCAATGAATTCACACCGATTTAATAAAATAGTGTTCTCATGTTATGTAATATGAAAGTCCCAAATTAATCCTCGTTATTAGTCGTGCATTCTGCTTGAGCGGCGCGCGCTGAATGAATAACTTAACTGTTGAGCACTTTGCTAGCACGTTATTTAACTCAAAGAAACGCATCCTATGAGATTAATCAGATATATACAAAATAAACATAATATTACAAATTATATCTGCACAAAATGACGTGAATGCACAAGTGAACTTGAACTAAGTTACGTGCCATTCAGAATGACTCATGTTGTGGACGCGCTCTTCCTGGAACAACGCGACACGGCAACTAAACCAAAAGAATTCACAATGTTTTATTACAATATTGTTCTCTTTATAATGTTATATAATATGACAGTCCCAATAGTCGTTATTAGTCGTGCATTGCCATTTGAGCTGCGCGCGCTAAAGATCACGCTGCGTCAATTCTTAACCAACTGCATCCAATATGAGATAAATCAGATATAGATAAGCACACACAAAATAAACTATTACAACTTACATTTGCACAAAACAAAAGGCAGCGAATGCACACGCAAACTTATAGTCATGATGAAGGTGTAAAATAGTCCCAAACATAACTCCGGCGCGCTCGCTTACATGTTTCGCGGTTGAGCAGCACGCACGCGCATGAACCTGCTTAATCGATGATCGATAAGGTTTATCGATTAAACGTGTTATCGACAATTAATCGATCATCGATTAATCGTTGACATCCCTAATTTATACCAATAAAACTATTTTTATGAGATAAATCAGGTAAAAATATCTCTTTAAGATTTAACAATTGCAGGTTACAATTTTTTACATGATAGTTAAGTAGCAGGCACAATTCAGTAGATATAGACTTCATCCTTTAGCGAGAGAGACATTTGGCTTATAAATTCAAACTTTTCATCTTCAAAAAGACTTTTAAACCATTGTTTGAATTAGTGACCCTCAATAGTTTAGCAGTTAATAATCTTTTTTATGTTTTTCCATGTAGGTACCGGTGGCTGAAGCAAAAATAACGCAAATAATTAAGCTAAAGCACATTCTAGAACTGGTCCCATCACTGAAGGTAACTTGGGCATTTTTAAAAAATACTGTAAGACTCCAAATCATTAAAAGGACTGTACATAATCTGCAAAGAACCCATATTTTAACTAAACCTTTTATGTTTTCATCTATTAATAAGAGCAGTAGCCATCTCACCTCAGTGTAAAGTCAACATTAAATCAAAATTGACATTATTTAGACATAAAATCTAATTTTTAACATTTTGGTCAGTATAAGTAACGATGTTAATGTAAACAAGTAAATTTCTCCCTGATAAGGCGATGCTGCAACATTCCAAAACACCCTTGTTGGAAGCATATTATACCTCACTTGATGACAGCAGGTAATACGTTTTACACACTTAGCTATGTGAACTTTAAAGGAGAACTCCGGTCAATTTTAACATTGAGCTCATTTTTTTGTAAATTTGGAGTGCTGTCAGTACAGAGAACAACGACAAAAATCGGTGTTGCCTACACTGTGTTATCCTCTTTTTAAAATTTGCACCCTGTTAACTTAAACGGGGCAAGTTTTAAACCTGCTTTTAGCCTCTTAACATCCTTGATGTGTCATTACAAGTGCACAGCCACGTGAGTGACTTTATTCAGAGTGAACACGGTAAATCTGCGCACATACCGTATTTACTTCCTGTTTTGGCACTTAAGTCCACAGTAGTCGATTGTCGAGTTCACGCGCACGATCATTGGTTACTAAGCAATTCAAGAGAACGCGCGTGAACTCGACAATCGACTACTGTGGACTTCGACCGATAAAAGGAAGTAAATACGGTATGTGCGCTGGCTAATAAAACATCACTTTTATTCATATCTTTCACATCTACTGCAGTCAGATTCACCGTGTTCACTCTGAATAAAGTCACTCACGTGGCTGTGCACTTGTAATGACACATCAAGGATGTTAAGAGGCTAAAAGCAGGTTTAAAACTTGCCCCATTTAAGTCAACAGGGTGTAAATTTTAAAAAGAGGATAACACGGTGTAGGCAACACCGGTTTTTGTCGTTGGTCTCTGGACTGACAGCACTCCAAATTTACAAAAAAATGAGCTCAATGTTAAAATTGACCGGACTTCTCCGTTAACACAGGAGGCACAAAGAATCCCATGTTTGAGTACAGAGTTCAATCAGCACTTTCATATGTGCATTTGATGGTTTAGTTCTAGTTCTAGAATGCAGCCCATCAGGTTTTACTATTTTATCTTTAACATTTCTCATTTGTGTTGGGTTAGGTTTAACAGCATTCTGGATCAGATCAAATCGCTGATTAATGATGACACCAGCTATATGAAAGGCAGTTTGACCATGCGCACACAAAAGTGCTATGCTGTACGGCCCAACGTCAGCGAATTCTTAGATATTGCACGACGAGCCTACACAGAGGTGATAGATGACATAGCAGGTGAGCTCCTTAAAGTGTAAATTGCAGGTTAACCACCACAACCAATTAATGTGTAAATTAAAGTACTCAATGTGTATTTATGTAAAAATTTCTGTCTTAAAATGCGTTAAAATAACATTGATTGGGGTTTCTTCAAAGGTAGCATGTTTTTTACGTAACTGGGTGATGACGTCATAACAGGGAGCGCGGGCGGTAATGCACTCACTCTGTGTGTGCCGGTTGAGGGAGAATAAAACGATTCGCGGGACTCCCGCAAACTAGAAATATCTATGAATAAAACATAAAAACGAATACATTTTTATTCATCTGTTGCAGAAAAGCAATAAGAACAACTAAAACAAAATAGAAACGGTTTACAGGCAGAGTTTCTATTTCTAACATGTCTGCAGCGTTGAGCGATGTAGCCAATCACAGACATATGTGTTGATTTCTTGAACGCAATAATGGCCAATCAGAAGCATTTACGATGGACTCCCCTCACCGCTCAAAACGGACTTTTTGTTCAGTGCTGAATTCTGTATGCTGGCAAATCCTCTAATTATAACAAACATAGTGTATGAAAGCTTCATTGATAATAACAGAGATGTGTGAGATCGCGATGAACTGATGTCAGCTTTTTAGGAATTATTAAGGGAGCGCACTTTGCGCGCAGTCATGCCAGACTATGCACGCAGTAACGTTAGCCCGCTTGCTTTTATGTTATAACAGTGATCAGGAGCATGTATGCTGATGTGTATGGTGGCGACACGTAGGCTAACTTGAAAGTATTTGGAGGTACAGAAAAAAAGTCTTTTTGCGGGCGGGAGCGGGACAAAACATAAATGTTGCGGGCGGGAGAAAGTAATATAGAAAGTATGAGAACGTCAGTTATAACGACCCACGTATTAAAAAATAGTCGGGTTTAAACCGGGCTCATAATTACAGTTAATGTGTCGGGCAGGGCCGGACCGGGCTCGGACACAGCGGGCTCGGGTAGGGTCTTGTTTGAATTTTTTGGGCCCGATGTAAGCTCTACCTCGGGTATGCTAACACTTACAGGCACGAATCAGCCGTTTGTCCTTGGGGAACTTGTGGAGCCTCTCCCCAGTTTTTGATGTATTCGTACATCCCGCACAAACACAATATTTAACCATTTTTGCTAGCTAGGTCTCCAATATAACTCAACTCCAGGCCTGAAGCATAGAGAGTATAAGCTTGGAGTACCTTTTATGACGTCACGCCCAGCTAGTGGAAGGGAGGGGGCGTGCTTAAAACCACTGTAAACTTTTCATATTATATTCAGCATTTTGGTATAAAAAACATAAAAAAAAAATGGTGGGCGGTTCTTATCTTTATGTTTAGTAAGCACATTGCATTATCTTCGTGAAAATTTTTACCTGCAATTTACACTTTAACTTTAGTGGACTATGAAAAGGATGAATATGTAGGTTATTGTGAATTACTAATTCATCTGCAATAACCACACCGCCACATGTTAAATTACCATTAAATGCATTAAATTTATTATTGAATTTTGGTTCCTGAGGTCAACTCTTAAAGGAGTCATGAACTGGCTTTTTAAATGTTTTTATATTGTTGTCTGAGGTCAACTTATGATGTTCGCTTGGTTTTTACATTCAAAAACATCAAAATGAATAAGTAATAGGCTATTTTCTACCCTAGTTTTGAGCCTAGCTCAAAAACGCTCGTTTTTTTTATGGGCGTCTCGCATTGAAGACTTAGAAATAAACGCCCACTGCTGTGAGTGGATAACAGTTTTGCATATTATAATGAGTTTAACGTGTAATGCGCGAATCGGTGGGCGGGGCTAAACCGTCCATGTTGAAGTAGGCGTTGATCTTCTTCTGCGGGGGTGGTGTTTTATCCTCTTTGTCGTCATAGTTCCCCACTTTGAAAAACGAGTCGTTTGCTAAGCCTGGTGTCAATAAAAGCTTTTATTGGACTAACAAGGACGTTTTCAGTTCTGAAACTTACAGGATATTCTTATAATATGATGACCTCTTAGATGTCAAAAGCTCAAGGAAAATTTGATTTCTCAGTTCATCACCCCTTTAATGTTCATTAAATTCATAATTTAATAAAAAGTTTGTACGTTTGGTGTTGTAAATGTGGTTGGCCATGTGTGCATATGTTTAAATGAAATGCCACAGTCGGTTATGCAGTCCATATAGTTTGTGATTAATCAGATCTTTCCAAATTCCATCCTGTTTATATGTTAGTCATGAACATTAGCATTATTGACGTGTTTGTGTTGTTGATGATCAGAACTGGTGGCTCAGCTTGGAGAGAAGTACAGCCTACCCCTCCGAACAAGTTTCAGCAACACACGTGGCTTCTTCATTCAGATGAGGCTGGAGGGTGTGGTCTTACCTGCGGGGAAGTTACCAGAGGGGTTCATCAGAGTGAGCAAAGACATCAACTTAAAAAAAATTACTGAACGTTTTCATAAGTGTTTAATGTAACATAAAAATTAAATACACAATCTGTGTGCATGTAAGATAAAAATCTTCTTAAATAGACAATAAATATTGCACTTTCCTGGCTATAGGTTAACCCTATAAAGCCTGTATCATATTTGATAAGGAAATTTATAATGCCTTTAAATGATCAACACTGCTGAAAAACCTGTTGGGGGCAATGTAACCAAAATATTAATTAGTAATATAGAGTATATATATAAACTTACCTGCCACTTTATTAGGTTCATCTTGCTAGTACCGCCGGTTGGACCGCCTTTTGCCTTCAGAGCTGCTTTAATTATTCGTGGCATTGATTCAACAAGGTGCTCAAATATTTTGCAGAGATTTTGGTTCATATTGTCATGATAGCATCAGACAGTTGCTCCCGCTGTTCTAACACATCCCAAAGGTGCTCTATTGGATTGAGGTCTGGTGACTGTGGAGGCCAGTTGAGTTTAGTGAAATGATTGTCATGTTCAAGAAACCAGTTTGAGTTCTGTGATGTGGCATGTTATCCTGCTGTAAGTAGCCATCAGAATATGGGTACACTGTGGTCATAAAGGGACATGGAACGAAGCTCAGATGGTATTACGGGGCCAAGAAAATGTCCAACACCAGAAGCCTGAACCGTTGAGACAAGGCAGGATGGATCCATGCTTTCCTGTTGTTTATTCCAAATTCTTTCCCTACCATCTGAATGTCACCGCAGAAATCTAGCCTCATCAGACCAGGCAATGTTATTCCAATCTTTGGTGAGCCCGTGTGAATTGTATTTAGGGGTGGGCGATATAGCCTCAAAATTATATCACGATATTTTAAGAATATTTGCGATAATGATATTTATGACGATATAGAAAATCTTTTTCTTTTTTTTTTCTCATTACGTTTATCTCGCCTACATGTTTGCTCACTCATTGTGTTTTTACAATGGGGTAATTTTGTTGTGTTTACACAACACAAGGAAGCTTGATTTCAATCTTTGAATTAAATTGAAAAAAGTAACAAAAATCTATACAAAAAAAAAAATAAAGATACAAATAAAGACAAAAGTTTTTGGGTAGGTCTAACACTAGTATTCAGAAATACTACAGAAACTGAATAAAGTAATCACATGTAAAATAACAGTCTTTTAGTTCTGATTCCTGACTAAACGAAATAAATAGGCTATTAATTCTCATTCCTTACAATTAAAGCTATCTTTTGTTGTTTTGACGACAACATTAATGACAGACAGATGTGGCTGCTGTCACTTTTACTGCTAGTGCACTGATCCATTGCTATTTTTATTATACTGTTTGTCACATGCGTTTTATACATAACCGACTGTGTTTACGAGTATACTTAGCAAGACCGGAATTTTGAACCCCCCATTAAAGCGATATAATCCAGGGGAAAATTACTTTTGTTACTCGCGAGCTGTTTGTGAGGCGGCTTTACTGTATGTATGCACGCAGAGAAACGCTCAGAGTCTCTCAGAGAGCGCGCGAGTAGCCTACTGGATAGTTTAAAATCGCTTGAATGTTTAAACTGATAAGACTTAAGAAGACGTGAAAATTATAAACTTTAGTTGTGATGCACTGATGGCCCAATTGTGCAAGTGACAATTCAGTTATGTCCCGACTCCTAAACGCGAGAGTGTGGTATCGCCGCCTGCAGCACTTGACTCTTGCCTTGTGCAACACATTTTGAGAGACGAGAAAGAGAAGACGCGGCAGCACCGCTGAACACTCAAGCTGTTTTTTAAATTGCGTCTCGGAGAAAGTTTGGTTGTACTCGACGGTGTGTTTTTGCTTGTTGTGTTTCCACCTAGCAGTAACAGTTTTTTTTGTTGCATATTTTGCAAAATATTGTGCTTTGTTGGAGGTCTGACCTCTTGTAACCAAACCTCTTCCATTCTATTGAAGTAGCTCCCTTTTTATGTACTAAATTGTCATCAGAGGCTGACAGGCTGCTCTTACTCTCAGACAGGTGATGTTGTTGTGCACGCTAGAAAAAGTAAATGCGCCATACGTCATCGCGTCGCTATATCATTGATATCGCGATATGACACTTTTTTATCATGTCAAAATTTATACCGGTATTATCGTGAACGGTATGATATGGCACACCCCTAATTGTAGCCTCAGTTTCCGGTTCTTATCTGACAGGAGTGGCACCAGTATTTCTTCTGCTGCTGTTGCTCTTCTGCTTCAAGGTTCGATGTGTTGTGCGTTCAGAGATGCTCTTCTGCAGACCTCGGTCGAAATGAGTGATTCGAGTTACTGTTGCCTTTCTATCAGCTGAAACCAGTCTGGCCATTCTCCTCTGATGAAAATGCATCAACAAGGCATTTTCACCTTCACAAAGAGCCCATTTTTCTTATGCATATTATAGTTTCCCAGGAAAATTATTAACTGCGCTATGTATTTCACTATTATACTTTAATATATTTATACAATATATCTTTATTCATTTCTTTTATATCTTTAAAATAAAAAATACACAAAAGACACATTTTTATCAAACACCCTCAATAAGTCTCTACATCCTTCCAAAAATATTTAAATCTTCCAGAACATGCTTGACATAAAAACAAAAACTATGTTGCAGATATATGTTATATAACATATGTTACATATAACATATGTCGCACTGTGTAGCCCTGTTTAATTATCCATAAATATTTATTTATTTTAGAAAAATCATGTTAAAATTTGAGTATCAAATATGACGTCTATGTCTGTTTAGCTTCATCGTGTTTTGGTTTAGCTTTCCCTCATCCCATTTTGCCTGTGTTCCTTGGTCAATAGTTTCTGATTAATCCCACTCCTGTTTCTGGTCTGGTTAATTAAATCTCAATGTGTATATAAGCCTTTGGTTTCCTCGGCTGTTTGTTTGGTCTCGTTTGTGTTCTGTTCTTATTCTTCTGTGAATTTTTTATGCTTATTAAAAGTCCTGTTTCTATTTGGAATTTTTTTGTGTTTTTTTTGTGTTTTTAACTACATTTATATGTAGTTCAATTAATTATATTTTTCAGACTATTATTTCATATGTCAGGCTTTACAGGATTATAGTGTTGAATAGCAAGTGCTAATGGGCTTAACCTCAACACTATAGGTGACCAGACAGAAGAACAACTGCTCGTTCACCACTGTAGACCTCATGAAAATGAATGACCACTGTGAGGAGGCTTTGAAAGACATTTTTCACATGTCTTATGTGTGAGTATATGGTAGCTCAAAGTAAGATGACTAGTGCAAGAATCATTTTAGTCATAGATGGTATTTATGTGCACTGCAGGGTTGTGTCCAAGTTACTGAATGAGGTCTATGAACAAATCTACTGCCTGTACAAACTGTCTGATGCTGTGTCAATGCTGGACATGCTGCTCTCTTTGGCTCACGCCTGCACTGTCTCAGATTACGGTAATGTTAAGCGCCATATAGGCGTAATGTAGATTATTACATTTATGTGATGAGGACATACATTTTTCCTTCTTTAGATACTGACAGCATTGATTTTCTTTTTAATTACTTAATAACTTAAGTATTTGTTTCCTTCAGTGCGTCCTGAGTTCACTGATACATTGGCAATAAAGAAGGGTCGCCACCCCATCCTGGAGCGCATTTCTGGGCAAGAACCCATCTCCAACAACATCTACATCTCTGAGGGAAGCAATTTTGTGATCCTAACAGGCCCCAACATGAGTGGCAAGTCCACCTACCTTAAGCAGGTGGCCCTCTGCCAGATAATGGCTCAGATAGGTACACAGAGTTGCTATTATAAAAATAATAATATTTGTTTGTTACTTGTTTACTACTCTTTTGGTCACTAGATCACTCTATTATTCCCATACGCGCAAACACCACTAGTATAGAGTAAGTGTGGGTAATGATGAGCAGGTTTGTGGTAGGGTCTAAGATAATGGATTCATTTGCATGATTTAGCACCAGCTGTCTAGTCCTGTGGGATCAAAACAACCTTATTCAGAATGTCGTCTTTTTCCCAGGATCCTTTCTGCCCGCGGAGTACGCCTCTGTTCGTATTGCGGATCAGATATTCACCAGGATAGGAGTAGACGATGACTTTGAGACCAACTCTTCCACATTTATGGTTGAGATGAAAGAGGTAAATTGTGGAAGAAACGGTTTTAAACAGCTAATCAAGAACATTTTATTGAAATTTCATCAATGAAACCTTAAAGTATAGTATCAAGTCTTAAAATTTTTATTTACACATGTATTTTTGTGTTCATTCTGATATTTCCATGTAATTTTCTACTACACATGGTCTTGGTATGTATCAATAAATAGCTATATACACAGTACTTTTATATAGAGGCATATACAGATAGGTCTGAAGCTTGTCTCACATGCAGTTAAAAAAGTATTTTCTCATTTAAATACTTAACTGCACTCCTAGGTGTCTTACATCATCCACAATGCAAGCAACAAGTCACTTATCATTATTGATGAGCTGGGCCGAGGCACCAGTCCAGAGGAAGGCATTGGTATCTGCCACAGTATCTGCGAATTCTTCATCAATATTAAGGTGCTGTATTTATTTTATCAAGAGTATATTTTATACAGTAAAGAGGCATATAGAAAACAAATAAGTATTCACATATACCAAACATACTTGATTGGTTATTCTAACATTGCTCTACTCACAGTATTTCCGTAAGTAACTAACAAAACTTGTGCTGTACTAGGCCTTCACGCTCTTTGCAACGCACTTTCTTGAACTGTGCCAGTTGGAAACTCTTTACCCCAACGTGGAGAACCAGCACATGCAGGTTCAGCACGTCCGCGCAGGAGATGGTAGAGCAGAGAAGGTGGTCTACACATACCAGCTCAGCCGAGGACATTCAGAGGAGCGCAACTATGGTGGGTTAAGACTATTCCAAGCTTTTCTAAACTATTTAATCTATTCTATGACAATTTATTGTATGGTGGTATAGTATTATATAAGTCACATTTGCATATCTGTTGAACGTGTGGAATAAGTGAAGCCAACACATTTGCTGCGTTCCAATTCGCATACTATCTGTTCTAAATAGTATTCGAAATTAGAATTAGTGTGTTCCAAATCGTAGTATTTTGAATCGAGTATTCCAAAGATACCCGGATGGTCTACGCTCTAATGGCTAATATTGCCCACAACCCATTGCGCGTTAGACGAGGATTCGATTAGAACTACAAACATGGATTTTTTTTTAAAAGTGTTAAACTACAAACATGGCTGATGTGTGAGAACGATGGTTAAGTAGAGATCTTTTGAAGTGTTTTGAGTGATTAATAATTAGTATCTAACCTGACGAAAATATATTTATTCAATGTAATCCATAAGAAATTTCATCAGCAACAACATTGTGAACTTTAATAAAGATACGTTTGGTCATTAACTTTTAAATGCATCATTATGCAAAAACATGAGGAGAGTTCTTTGCATGAAAGACCCACGATTGGCAGATCAACGTGCTACTGCATTTCTCTCCGATATGGTAGGAAATTCAATTGTATGTGGAGGATTTTAACTGTGACAAGATGATTGTCAGGGCAGTTTAGTTTAAATGGTGACAGGATGCACATAACTAAGCAACAGAGTGGTCCGTTAAAGACGCAATCATGACTAAGTGGTGTGTTCTTTTCTTCTGCTACACACTCAAAAGTATGTACTTTTTTCACAGAAACTTTTAGGTACAAACATACTTTTAGGGCATAGTATAAGTATGCTGTCTGCTGTTTTTGTTTAGGTATAAGAGCAGCAGAGATGACCAATTTACCACCAGAAGTTATTCAGGAGGCCAAAACTGTCTCAGCTAAAATCAGCCAAAAGCTGTGGGTATGTTAAGATTCATGAATTATATATTCTAGAGGTACAGGAGAAAAATCATATACAGATAGCCTGCAGAGTTAGTTACCTTATATCTCCATTGTCTTGTCCACAGGCCAAGCATTATAGTGACCCTGCCACTCGGAAACAGAGGGCAGACTATCGTCTAGCCACCAGACTGCTGCAGACGGCCCGTAACTCACGGTTGGACCCAGAGAGCCTACGTCACTACCTGAAGGCCTTGAAAAGACAGTATGAGGCTGAAATTCACAATGCTACTGAGTCAGTAGAGATAGAGGAGTGAGGTCTGGCGTGTGAAATGGGTTGGTGGGGTAGGAACATTACTAATCAAATAAAATGTTATTTTAAACTGAGACCAAAACCATATGAGTCCATGTGTTCCACTTTGAGGTGATATAAACCAATGGTTCTCAACTGGTTTGACCATGATGCACCTCTTGATCTCTCTTTGATCACAAAAACTATGCATTTATATCCTCTTACTAAGACATATTATTGAGAGATATAGGCCTGGTTTCACAGACAGGGCTTAGATTAAGCCAGGATTAGACCTTAGTTCAATTAGGATATTGAAGTAGCTATTATAAGTTAGAAAAAAAAACATTACTGGTGTGCATCTTGAGACAAAACAAGAGAGGCTGCTGACTGCAGAGAAAATGGTTGGAGTTTATGTCTATCTCCTCCTCGTCGCTAGACGTCCAGCCTGGAGAGGTAAATGTAATTTGAGCCTAATGGGTGGAGCTGAATATCCAACTGTACCCTAACCCAGGGGTGTCAAAACTCGGTCCTGGAGGGCCACTGTTATAAAGATCTCATTGACTTACAAAATTTCAAATTATTTTCTGGCCATATAAATATCCACCAAATTGCTTGCTCAGTTTGGTTCTCAATGAAACTGAGGTGGGTTTTTTTCCTTTTCAAGAATGAGCTCCAAATTCTCATATTATAATATAGGTCATAAAAGCCTGATGTATTAATCATTGTAGGATAAAACATAAAACACATGCAATTTTTAGATTTTCTTTTTTAAATTAGACTTTTCTGACTATTATTGTACGTCAAGCTTAACAGGGTTAAAATAAAAGAAATAAAGTTCTGTAGCTGTGCTGTTCTGACTGAGCTCCCTCAAGAGCCCAACCCATTCACCAACAGCAAGACCTGCTCTTCTCGCGAGATTTCCGTAACCCGTCACCCCCGGTCTCTCTGGCAGAGTTCCGTCTTCTTCCCTCACTGTGCGTTTCATTCCACACTGACCTGACCCTGCCAAAGCGAAACCAGCAGACGTGCCGCCTACAACCGGGCCGGAGCCGCAGTCCACAGCGCTTCCCCTTCAGGAACGCCTTTACATCCTGACAATAACAATAACCGCGAGGACACCACCGCAGGTACGTGAAGCAGCGGCTTTATACACAGATAGTGAAGTGAAGCGCGAGTGAATGGAGCAGATCACACGGGGCCTAGCGCACTTCTCGCTCCGCAGATCCTTCATGCCATGCCGACGGAACACAGGCACCCTTGCTCAGGACAAGGGTGTGGATTTAAACCGTGAAGACCTGAGATTCTAGCTGTCGGTCGACCGTAAATATGTGCTTCGCATGGGGGTTTTAAACCTGCTGAACAAGCTGATGATGTCCAATCAATCCACGGCACGCCTCTCTATATACAGCTAAGCTAAGCTAGTAATACTAATCAGTGCGATAGAGCTGAAGATATGTTCTCATTTCCCTGCTGTTTTTCACATTACATGCTTGACTGGGCAGTCTCATGCTTCTGCTGCTGGTTATTTGGTCAGTCATATGAGGTGTCAGTCAGTTCCTTATTAAACGTCACGACCAACTTTAAATCTTTACTGGCATGAAGTAATTTCAGCGAGGGACTTTGCTCCTTGCCCCCACTTTATGTTGTCTTATCGTAGATCTCACAATGAAAATAATATATTGGTTTGTTTGAACTTGTCGCTGCCATTAGAGCCTGGTTTGATTTAAGTAGCCCTTCAGGGTTGCACACTTCCCTTGATGAAGCTAACGGAAAGGATTATCTGTCAGTAGTAGATGGGTGGCTTTAAATAGTCGCCATAAGTTAGCGCATGCGCACTGACCTGTCTTCTAAGAAACAGAAGGAAGCCTATATGCATCCCAGTCGTTAAAAGACCTCATGAAATCAGCAAATTGTTGCTTTTTAATCCGTCTTTTATCTATAGCATTTCTAAAAGTTCTACTATTTAGCAGGTTTAAAGTATACAGTAATTTATGATGAAAAAAATAACCCTAAAATATCTCTGACTCATTTAGACAGCAACTTTCAGGTTCCAGGAAGTAAAAACCCCATTCATTTTCTCCATAGGGGAATTGATTTTGAATGATAACATATAAACCTTTAAAGTCCTCAGGAATTGATTGGATCATTCTCATTAGCTATTGGTCTATGCCATGTGAGTGACAGGTTGTCCCGCCCTCGTGCCAGTAAACGCATCATCAGAGAAGAGATGAGCTGCAAGAGGGGAGGGGTTTTATTTTCATTAAAGATAACCAGGGCACATGAATTATAAAATAATGATAAATCATTTATAATAGATACGGTGATGTTTCATTAAAAAAAAATAAGAATTGTCCATTTTGATTTCATTGTGACTTTAAAGACAGACCTACTCCGTTAATTGATGTTATATCTTTCTGTTGAAGCAACTAGTCCTAATTATTTCAATTTATTTTTTAAATCATGTTTAACAGTGGAATTCCTGGACATACATTAGCCATTATTCTGCTAAAAAACTGAATCGAAACAAGTAAATCACATCAAAATAACTCTTCAATGCCCGCCCCACTGCTATGAAGCACTGCGAATAGCTTAATCAACCTACGCTATTATTCTACTGAAATGTTTTAGGGATGCACGATATGTCGGCCACCATATCGATATCGGCCGATATATGTTAATTTTTAATGTTATTGTTATCGGCCGATATATTAAAGCCTATAAATAATGGATTATTCCCTTCAGCTGAAACACTTCAGATACGCACTGGTGTTCGCCATGATGGTTTTGAATCACTTGAAAATATAATTGCATTCACTTAAAAAAGGAAAATACATTTAAGTGCAACTTGTGAAAGTGAATGAATGAAAGTCTGTCATATAGGCTACATAAAATTATAATGAGAAAATAATTATAATTGTGTGCTTGGGACATGGATTTAATGGTGAGACTTTTGTTTTTGTAATCAGGCTCTGAAAAAATTATATAAAAATTTGGATTTAGATTAATCTGCCAATATATTAGTTATCAGCTTTCAAATATAAATAATTATCGGTTATCGTATCGCCTAAAATGTTCATATCGGTGCATGCCATAGATCACACTATTTAATTTGAAGATAGCAAAAACATACTTGGCATTTACTGCAATTATATTTGGTTTGTTACATCATATTTACTAAATTAGAAATAAATAATTTGAAAATGAATTCTATGAACAATTGAACTTGATAAAAAAAGTTATACTTTAGATGGCAAATACTTGTTTCTGTTTCTATAATATTAACGCTATAATACTTTTTCGTTAAGAGAGATATTGTTTCTATATACATTACATCTTCAATAGTTTTATATATATATTTATCCATCATTTTATTTTGATTGTCGTTTGCAATCCTTCATTAAGGCCATTCGGGTTTGTCAGGTTGTGAAATGCTTTGTTGCCTCAGATCAACGTTTTTATGTTGTGATTCACCTCGTAGCTTGATTGGTTTGGTTTAAGGATATAACTCTGCAACAGACTTCTTTTTTTATCCCAATGTGAAAAGTACTTTTCTAACCAAGGCTACTGAAAAAGTGGGCAACACTATTGCACCCAGGGGTGTGTACACATTTCTGTCCTATCAGATGCTCTTAAGAATGAGAATGCCCCTCCCACTATTACCACTAGACAAGTATCTAATCATGGTCCTTCGCTGTGATGTTATTAAAAAGTATGATTTATGATGTTATTAAAACAAAAAGTATACACTCACCGGCCACTTTATTAGGTACACCTGTCCAACTGCTCGTTAACACTTAATTTCTAAGCAGCCAATCACATGGCGGCAACTCAGTGCATTTAGGCATGTAGACATGGTCAAGACAATCTCCTGCAGTTCAAACCGAGCATCAGTATGGGGAAGAAAGTTGATTTGAGTGACTTTGAACGTGGCATGATTGTTGGTGCCAGAAGGGCTGGTCTGAGTATTTCAGAAACTGCTAATCTACTGGGATTTTCACGCACAACCATCTCTAGGGTTTACAGAGAATGGTCCGAAAAAGAAAAAACATCCAGTGAGCGGCAGTTCTGTGGGCGGAAATGCCTTGTTGATGCCAGAGGTCAGAGGAGAATGGCCAGACTGGTTCGAGCTGATAGAAGGGCAACAGTGACTGAAATAACCACTCGTTACAACCGAGGTATGCAGCAAAGCATTTGTGAAGCCACAACACGCACAACCTTGAGGCGGATGGGCTACAACAGCAGAAGACTCCACCGGGTACCACTCATCTCCACTACAAATAGGAAAAAGAGGCTACAATTTGCAAGAGCTCACCAAAATTGAACAGTTGAAGACTGGAAAAATGTTGCCTGGTCTGATGAGTCTCGATTTCTGTTGAGACATTCAGATGTTAGAGTCAGAATTTGGCGTAAACAGAATGAGAACATGGAACCATCATGCCTTGTTACCACTGTGCAGGCTGGTGGTGGTGGTGTAATGGTGTGGGGGATGTTTTCCTGGCACACTTTAGGCCCCTTAGTGCCAATTGGGCATCGTTTAAATGCCACGGCCTACCTGAGCATTGTTTCTGACCATGTTCATCCCTTTATGGCCACCATGTACCCATCCTCTGATGGCTACTTCCACCATGTCACAAAGCTCTAATCATTTCAAATTGGTTTCTTGAACATGACAATGAGTTCACTGTACTAAAATGGCCTCCACAGTCACCAGATCTCAACCCAATAGAACATCTTTGGGATGTGGTGGAACGGGAGATTCGCATCATGGATGTGCAGCCGACAAATCTGCGGCAACTGTGTGATGCCATCATGTCAATATGGACCAAACTCCCTGAGGAATGCTTCCAGCACCTTGTTGAATCTATGCCACGAAGAATTGAGGCAGTTCTGAAGGCAAAAGGGGGTCCAACCCGTTACTAGCATGGGGTACCTAATAAAGTGGCCGGTGAGTGTATGTCCAGCCCCAACTTCCTTATACAAAATGTTATTACAGTAAAGAAAATAGTGTTCTTGGGGCATTTTGTAGATACTGTTAGAGAACTTTGTTTATATTGGTGTGGAGCTGCTCTTTTCACGCCATGTTGCCTTTGCAGCCAGCAATATAGTTTCCTCTCTTTGTCTGAATCATTGTTCTTAGTAGTGTGTGTATTTAAACAAAGAGAGGAGTTTATGTAATAAGACTAGTAGATGACTTCATTTTAACTTCCTGTGCCTCCTGACTTACAAACAAAGGGGTTTCTTTTTCTTACATGGGTCTGAGAGACTGTTTGATTGTTTTAAATTGTTCAGAACAAATTATAGTAAAGCTGGATTAGTGGCCGACCAATATACATTTTTTGATGGCCGATATCTTGGAGAGCTGGGTGACCGATGGCTGACATCAAACTATTTAATTTGAAGATAGCAAAAACATACTTGGCATTTACTGCAATTATATTTGGTTTGTTACATCATATTTACTAAATTAGAAATAATTTGAAAATGAATTCTATGAACAATTGAACTTGATAAAAAAAAGTTATACTTTAGATGGCAACTACTTGTTTCTGTTTCTATAATATTAACGCTATAATACTTTTTCGTTAAGAGAGACCGTCACCTAATGAAGTGGGAAAATGCTGTCGTTCATATCATATCAGCATATGATACATATCATATCAGCCGATTCTGATAATTAAAAAAATGGCCAATATCGGCTTTGGCGATATATATCAGTCAACCACTAAATGAAACCGTTACCTTGATGTTAAACCACCATAAAAATTCCTGATGGTTAATATTACCGTTTCATATTTTACTTATCATTTAAACCATATTTGATTTTCGTGATTTGAAATACTCACTTACATTTATTAATTTAACTGATGCTTTTTTCCAAAGTGACTTACAATTGCTATATATGTTAGAGGTCGCACGCCTCTGGAGCAACTAGGGGTTAAGTGTCTTGCTCAGGGACACATTGGTGTCTCACAGTGGATTCGAACCCGGATCTCTCACACCAAAGGTTTGTGTCTTATCCACTGCGCCATCACCACCCCATGTTCAGCATAATAGTCTAAATTAATTCTATGAACATGTAAGAGGGAACCGACTGTCTTTAGAAAAGTTTCAATGGCATTTGCTTTTCATCTTCGCTCTGTGTAATGCCTAAATAAACAAAGACATTATATATAGGGAGACGGTGCACTCTGATTACTTATGAATGAGAGAATGTGAATAGCGAATAAGCCCCGCCTTCTAAATGAAAGAGCCAATCGATGATTAGTAAAGTCATTGTGTCACTGCAGCTGCTGTTAGAAGCTCTGGTTGCTATAGCAACAGGCAGTGTTCTGAGATGCTCTACTGCGCATCTGCTTCGTCCAGGCTAAAAAATTCAGGACAGTTTTTTTTTTTTTTCTGATTCGAGCCTTTAGAAACCAAATTTGTTAAGAGACCAGATTTCATTGGTGATTTAAAATTTAATCGTAAGCTTGGCGAACGGTTTTGGAAAATTTGATGTTTTCCTTTCAAAGAGATAGGAGATGGTCGAAATGTTGCAACAACACAGTCGTGTCCTTTATAATGTCTCCTCAAATAATGTCTACGGCACGCTGCCGTCCGCGACACAGTATCTATTTTCTTTACGTCCGCTTTCCCGTGAGATCACGTGAGGTGCTAAATCTGGCATGATAATCTTGAAGTCCCCCTGTAGTCAATCATTTTATCCCTTAAAACTCATCGTTGATCACCAAAATTACATATTTAAACTTTTTTGCCTTCATGCCTTAAAATAGCTTAAATTTAACTCTACATACTTGCCTCATTTAGTATACGCGGTTCTATGAATTCGCAAATTAGTCCCGCCTCCACTCACTCACACCGGGTCAGAGATCCGCGTGTTGATGTGATTGGTTACAAGGTAGTTTGTGACGACAGAAACACCAGCGATTTCAAACCGCGTTTTTGGGACTGTCTTTGGTTCACTGCAGTTTTAAGGATAAAATACTCATGAATTTGCACATGCTTTGTCCTAAAGCACATTAAAAACACCTCATAGGCATATAAACAACTTTAAAAGCTTGATTTTCACCACAGGGGGACTTTAAGAATATCTTGTAGTGTAAGATGTGCCATGATTTTCAAATCTTGTAGTGTGTGCAGGTTTGAGATTTAAAAGAAGAAAATCTGTGGAGATTCTCCTTTATGTGCGTGATTTCACTTTCGGTTAATTTTTAAAAACTCCTGTTATCTGAGCCCGGCTTAAACTCAGGTTTACACATTGGAAAATGTAGGCCAACCGGATATTCCATGCATGCAGACAGTTCGCATACTGTACTATAGCAGAACTAGTGAGAGTGGTAAGCCATTCTGAACATAGCCAGGCGAAGTGTTTACGGATCCAGATTAGAGACACGCATAGGCCTGGTTTCACAGACAGGGTTTAGATTAAACCAGGATTAGGCCTTAGTTCAATTGGGATATTTAGTAGCTTTTATAAACATGCCTTAAAAAAAACATTACTGGTGTGCATCTTGACAAAACAATGACATATTTCAAGATATGTCAGAGGCTTTAAGCCTTGTCTTTGAAACCGGGGATAGTGTTGTTGACCAGATACAAGGCCACAGGTCCAGTGTGCTGCATAACGCAACAGTCTCTCACAGATCTGCCGAAACACCTCATCCTGTGGCCGCGTTCAGACACACCGCTTCTCAGTGATTCTCAGCTTTGTTTTGGCTTTCCTCTCGGCAGGACAAAGAAAAGCACACGCAGTTCAGAGCAAGTGAGCGCACCACACCCATTTCCACTTTGTTCTCTGTGCACAGGGATGTGTGAAGCCAAAGAAATGTTTCCACTTACTTAACTAGGAATATGCAAGTAAGGGCAATGAGCAGATTGTGCTTGCACCTCAACAGCTGCTTGTCCCGTCTTGCATGTTTCCGAAATTCCTTTCCTTCATTTCCCTTAGCTTTCACGCAAGTATTTTCTTTTTTATTATCATATTTGATTATAGATTTTAAAATATAATTTATTCCCCGCGATGCAAGCTGGATTTTCCGTATCATTGCTAATCTTCTTTAAAAATCTTTTAAATATGCTGATTTATTAAACATCTCTTTTTTTATTATTAGTGTTGTGCTGCTTAAGATTTTTGTGGAAGACCATGATACGTTTTTTCAGGATTATTTGATGAACTGAACGTTCAAAAGAACAGCGTTTATTTTTGTAATGTCTTTATCAATTTTGAGCAATTTAATGCATTCTTGCTGAATAAAAGAATTCATAATAAAAAAAAAATAAAAAAAATGAAGTTACCCCACACATGGTAAGATAACATGATAGTGCTGGTTTGAAATGTACCTATATTGAAATGTGAAGAAATGCAATGCAAGTCATAATATTTATAGTTTAATGGAGTATTACTGATTAATGTAGATTAGTCCCTTACATTAGTTCATTAAAGGAAAGGTAACTGCAGCCCCAGACATTTAGGCTCTTGTCCATGCATGTACACAGAGATGATTAGTTGTGTCCCAAAGGATGCACAACACACTATGAACTCAACTGTGTAGTGTATGAATTTAGTTAATTTGTCATTCAACATCAGAGTCTGATAGCGTCTCGCCTCAGCTAAAATAAACATGAATCAAAAATAAAACATGAATTTAGAATATTTTACTATTAATAATGAATTTAATTGTTATTTATGTCATTGTTTATGCAAAACAAAAATTTCTTCACAACTTTAGTTTTATCTTTGTCTTTTCTCTCTTTTTTTGCAATCTGATTGTTGAACTAAACATTTAAAAAGTTGTGTAATTGTCCAAGCAATATATTAAAGTTGTATATTAAGATACTTTGCCTGTGAATGCAGTTTTAGGTACTCACTCACTACACACCACATGCTCCCATGTATTGATAGACCCAATAATCAATATACCAATTATGTAAAAAAAAATATTGGTAGAAAATATTTCTCAAGCCCATTATCGTTATATTTCTTATTTTATGCATCATTATCATTATGATGATAAATCAGAGAAATTCTGCAGAATAAATTTTAAAATGTTTTAGATGCTGACATCCTGGTAGCTGAAAGTATAAACGAATTAGAAAAAATATTTACCGTAATGTGCATGAACGTATTTAGTAAATGACAAGCATTCCAGTTCCACCCTAATTCTCTCGGTCTGCCTTGGGACTAATTGCTTTTTAAGAGAATGACATAGCCAACAAGAGACTATTTCCAAGAAATAAAGTTGCATGTGAACTCTTTTATTTATGTGCACTAAGTAACGTTGTGAGATGTGAGTGGAAAATGGAGTGTGTTAGACTGATGGCCTCTTTAAGGACTCCTGGGAAATTGTAATAGAATGGTGCTCCTAAATGTATTCATAATGTAATCGGCTTATCCAGATTCCCAGCACAGTGGATCTCTCGGACACGCTGAACCGAACAGACTTTTGCTTTTGCTCTCAGACAGAGAGCCAGGCCGTTCCAGGACCTGGTGCTTCTTGTCGTTGGTTTTCCTCACTGTCCTGAAGGCAGAACTCAGTCATGCGTGTCATCCAGCACAACAGGGCACTGTTTCTGTTTGCTTTGGATTCTGTACGAAAGCACTCAACCAAACGTCCACTTTTATGGCTTCCATCAGGAGGCTGTCTTTTCCTTGTTGCCTAGTCGTAATTATACATCAGACGAAACATTGATTTTTTTTTTTTTTTCTTGGGTAATAATGTTTTGATGAGCAATACATTTGTTACATAATTTATTAATCTTTTTTAATGATTTATTCTTTTGGTGGATTGCATGTTCAGATATTCGTACTAGAAAATATTCTGGGGGCCATGAATTTTTTTGGAAAATGACCAAAAACGTTGGCGCTGGCTGGTTACTTAAAAAAAAAAAAAAAAAAAAAAAAAACGATGGCGGGGAAAGAGTGAACTTTAAGATTAATAAATACTTTAATGTTAACAAAAGAAACCTTATTGTAAAGTGTTACCATTTTTTTTTCTTTCTGTCAGACTTTAGGTTTTTATACAGATATAAAACATTAAAAAAAAACTAAACTTATTTTATTTCAGCTAGTTTCCAATGCAGCATTTCTCATTTTCGTTTAGTTAAAGGTACAATATGTAAGCATTTTGTAATAAAATATCCAAAAATCACTTGCACAGTGTGATATATTTCCTGCAGTTGTGTACTTACAATATCCCAAAAGTCTCCAAAGATTTTTTATTTTAGAGAAATTCCCATTTTCAATAAGTGGCCGTCGCGGAAGAAAATGTCGCCTGTCAATGACGCAATATCCGCGCTATCATCGGTTTCCGCTCGTACTGCCATAGCCATGACGTAACCATGGCGACAGACGCGGACAACTGCGTAGTGCGTAACGTTTAGCGGCACGCAGTTCTCGTTTCTTTCAAACATAGATCATGGCAAGCAGACTTTGGGACAAACAAGGAGAACTAAAATGAGGATCAATATCAGCGTGGCGTTTTTGAGATGCCGAGAGCTCCACGTCCGCAACTAACTTGGACTTGACAGAGCTTTACGAGTCACGACTTGACAGCTTTATTAGACAGGTGAGCAAATGTACATAAAACAAATCAATGTTATATAACGTTAGCTCAACATGATGAAATGTTAGAATATGGTCAGTATGTTATTCTAATGTTGATCTAGCTTACTGCTAGTTTTCGTATAGCAAACGAACCAACACGTAGTATAACATTATAACTTTCAACACACATTTAAATGCCGTTTAGTGTGATAGTGTAACGTTAGACCGAGTGAAGCAGCGCTGCGTTACCTCACACGTTTAATTCGTCTAATAAACTGACCTGTGTGAGTAATCCAGCACTCGCGGGTAGTTCGGTAGAATTAAATGTCCTTATTCCTTTATATCCGCGGGACTCGCGTGTGATATCTGTCTCTTTAGCAATCACGACCTGCTTCATACTACTGTGATGTTAAAAACATGAATGTTTGCACTCATCCATAAACATTATTAGATCCATCAGCTTGACAGCAAGTCCCATCATTCAGCTCATCACTGCGTCATCAACCTACGCTTTGTTATTGTTGGAAACTGCGCCCTCTTGTGGCGAAAAAAAAACCTACATATTGTACCTTTAATGTTTAAGTACTAAAATATCTAAAACTTAATATAAACTATACATAGGCCTAGACATTAAAATAAATAAGTGAAATTGACAAACACTAAATTACTAAAACTTGAACTGAAATTAAAATGAAAACTGAAAATATATTTTAAAAAATCTAATGAATAATATTAAATTATAATAGTTATATCAGTGATACTAAAATAGCACTGGTCAGACTAACATGGAGGGTTTTTTTTTGGGGGGGGGGGACATTATTTTCTTCCCCTGGCTTTAATATCAACCAGGCGCAAGATTGACATTCAGCCTGAACAGATGTTTTTTCTGCACTGAGGCCTTAAATGGCTGAGCTTTGGACAGATTAGCATTGAGGGGGGAGTCAGTGCCGTTTTCAGATCTGAGACCACTCTGCGTCAGCGGACTGGAGTGACATTTTCCCGGCTGGATATTTTTGTTGCTTGCAAAGCCCCTCTGCACTTGAGTTTAGGATGTCAATCGAGTTAGCAAGGGTGTCTTGAATGACCGTTCTGGGTTGGTGTAGCTCCGCGGAGTCATCTGTTCAACAAAGAAATACTATTCATTTATATATAAATAATAGAGGCAGTTTTAGCTGCGTTCTTATTTAGCTCAGTGATCATATTACTCCTATACAGTCTCGGTTCATGCTGAGAAAAAAGGACGTGTGTGAGCGAGTGTCACTTGCTAACAGGTACTTAGCTCGGTGTCAATAAGTAAACCCAGATTGCTGCCCTCAGCACACACTAATTGGCTCATACCACTGTGTGAGAGTGGAGGTGGAACAGACACGCCGGAGATATGGAGGAGGTGTGCTTTTTAGAGTAAAAGAAAGAAGTAGATGTCAAACATAGAAGAGGAGGCGTTTCTATGTATACTGTTGGTTGGCCATATTAGAACATCTTATGCAACTTGCTGAATAAGTGTGCCATGATTTCTTTTTTTTCTTTTTCTAAGGAAGGTGTGCTGATTTTGCTATGCCTGAGGCGTTCTGTTATGCTCTGCCTTTAAATGGCAACTGGTGAAACAACAAAGGGCTGTGGCAGCGGCATAGTCTGTTAGCAAATTGACGATACATATCTTTATCTCATGTTGTTTAAGATGATAATGAGATTGATTCAATTCAGGGGTGATCTGATGTGGTATACATGTAGTTGTGTTGTATATGGCCCTTCTCTATATATCCAGATATTTGGGTCAATCAAAACACCCTAAGGTCCAGTGAAATGGCTTGAAAAGTGAAGTTTTTCTCTTGAAATAAGTGAGCGTGCATATCACAGAGTAAGTCCTCTTTTTATTAAATAGCCTATAGCGTTTGGTTTACTTCACAGCCTAGCAAAGCCACACTTTTTTTTTTTTAGCTTATGACATCCACAGTTGTATTAAATTAAGTTAATAGATTCCCCCTTTATATTTATCAAGAAACCGTTACTACAGCAAAACAGTGATATGTTTTAGTAATAGTGATGTATAGTTTGAAAAGCTTGCAATGTAGGCTTCTACATGTCACCAGTGTTATCTTCTTTTTAGTGCTGTCCAAAACTTCATTCGCCCCAATATGAAGCATATTATCAGCGTTTGAATCTGTGTAAATAAATGGTAAATGGACTGCATTTATATAGCGCTTTTACAGACCCAATGGCCACCAAAGCGCTTTACATTTGCCTCACATTTACCATTCACTCACTTATTCATACACCGACGGGTGACGGCAGCCATGCAAGGCGCCATCCAGCTCGTCGGGAGCAGCCGGGGTTAGGAATCTTGCTCATGGACACCTCGACACTTGGTCAGGTGGAACCGAGGATTGAACCACCAACCTTCCGGTTTGTAGACAACCCACATGAACCACTGAGCCACTGCCGCCCACAATTCTTGTATCGCCAAGAATATATTGCAATACTGTAAGAAAGGTGATGTATTGCAATATTCCTTGTATTTTAGGAAGAGGATCTAATGTTAGAAAAACTCTCATAAAGAACACCACCATAAGACCATATGCATAAAATCTGAGCAAAAACTTGATTTAATCAAAACAGGGGGATCTGCATTTATATCACTAATCGCTATTTTGTTCAATCTAAGCTAAGGGAAAATGGTAAAGTGCAGGATTCTTTACACACACAGTATTAACAACAGAAAGTGCTGTTAGTCCTCTGCTTGACACTGTTTTTTATATTTACTGCTTGCTTTAGAGCATCTGCATCTAAAGTGCCTTTACTTGAGTGCTGAATTGCAAATATCCACACCGCTATGATCAGATGCTTTCTTGCTGCTGTCATTTTTGTTGTGAGTTTATTTTGGTATCGAGAGGAAAGTGAGAGTGAGAGTGGTACATATTTACATATTCTTTCGAGACGCCACTCTCAGCAACGCGGATGGCTTCGGGATGTTAAGCGAGCTCTTGGATTCAATGTGTTTGGATTCAGCTTCAGCGCTGTACACCGTGGCAGGAGCTGGTACAATTCTATCATCTTGGCTTTGCTAATGCTAACGTTAGCGATACACCCTTGTGCTTCTCTACGTCACAGTTTACATTCTGAGATGACACTGCCATATAGGGGTCAGGGTTAAACCAAACACAAAGCCACTGACACGAATCTTGGAAGTATAACAAATAAATATATATCGACAGTGTTTTTGAGAATCTATACAGTATTATCAAACATAATATCGTGCTATGTATCGGTATTTTCTTACACTCCTACGATGTGCCATTTAGCTGAAGTGCAGAATTGTCATCAAAATCTGTATCGGTGGGTGAGAGAAACTGAAAAGCCACGTAGAAATTTGCAAAAGCAAGATTTAATCTTCAAAATGCGCATTTTGTCATTGTTAGCAAGCACACTTAGCCTACTATAAAGACTATACAGCAGGTCCAAATAGACCAGGGGTGCAAAACTGTTACTTGAACCCTAAATATAAACACCTGATCCTGATCTACAGGTATGTGTGTTAGAGCAGGGTTCGAAACTAAACGCTGCAGTGTTAAGGCTGTGGCTGTCCCTCAAGGAACTGAGTTTTGCATGCCTGACATAAACAATGTTGATTCTTTGTAGATTGCAGTATTCAGTTGTTTGTTCGGCCCTGTTGTCATGCATCCTGCTGGACTGAACATTTGTGCTCACCTTGTCTTTCTGCTCTTTGTGTTCTTTTAGAATGGCGCTGGACATGGTTGACTCACAGTACCTTCTCATCCTGGCACCGTCGCTGGTAATCGCTCTCATGTTCCTCTTTTTCTGGCTCTTCATGAAAGAGACTTCCTACGATGAGGTTCTGGCCCGCCAGAAAAAAGACCTTAAACTGCCTCCCGCCAAGCCCGAGGCTCGTAAGAAGAACGAGAAAAAGAAGAACAAGAAGAAGGAGACCGGCGGAAGTGGAGTGGGAGGAGGAGGTGGAGGCGGCGAGTCGGAGGAAGACCTGAGGGATTTCGATACATCTGATGCCACTAGCCCTGCCTCAAATGATGAGGATTCTGAGGCGGTACCCATGAGTCCACCTGTTGCTGCGCCTATCCTGGCAGAACCTCCGTCCGGGATAAGAGAGAGGAAGAAGAAAGAGAAGAAGCCAAAAGCCTCTCCAACTCCTGCCCCAACGGTTGTACCGCTTTCCCGTACCACCCCAACTACTCCTCCTGCCTCAGAAGAACCGGAAGTCAATGGTTCAAAACCTGCAGTCCGTAAAGAGCAAGCCATCCCGCTGACCAAGCAGTCCAGCCCACCTCAGGCCACGCCCCCTGTCCCAGCTGAGACTACCGGCAAAAAGAAAGCCAAGAAGCAGAAGAGTGAGTCTGGTGAGTGGACTACTTACAAATGTGAATGTGTGTCAAGCAAATGCCATGTAAGTGGTCAGAGCAGTTTGTGATTTTTCTGTTACAGTAGGGATATTAGGCTTTCACGTCTTATTGTGCTTGAACAACCTAAAATCGCTCGACCGTTCAAACTGGCAAGACTTAAAGGGATACTCCACTTTTTTTGGAAATAGGCTTATTTTACAACTCCCCCAGAGTTAAACTGTTGAGTTTTACCGTTTTTGAATCCATTCAGCCGATCTCCGGTTCTGGCGCTACCACTTTTAGCATAGCTTAGCATACATCATTGAAGTGGACAAGACCATTAGCATTTCTAAAAAAAAAAAATGACCAAAGAGTTTCGATATTTTTCCTATTTAAAACTTGACTCTTCTGTAGTTACATCGTGCACTAAGACCGACGGAAAATGTAAAGTTGCGATTTTCTAGGCTGGTATGGCTAGGAACTATACTCTCATTCCTGCGTAGTAATCAAGAAACTTCACTGCCGTACCATGAGTGCAGCAGGCGTAATGATATGACTCAGCGCCTGAAAATAGGCTACCTTATCAACACAACGGAACTACTTAAGGAAAAATATCTGGTCTTTTTTTTTTTTTAGAAATGCTAATGGTCTTGTCCACTGCAATGATGTATGCTAAGCTATGCTAAAAGTGGTACCGCCAGAACCGGAGATCGGCTGAATGGATTCAAAAACGGTAAAACTCAACAGTTTAACTCTGGGGGAGTTGTAAAATGAGCCTATTTCCAAAAAAAGTGGAGTATCCCTTTAAAAACACATGCGACACCAATTGGTCCAGTGACATTTCCGTCAACTGTCCTGAATGTATTTCACCAATAGCCGTGGACTCAACTTGGACTTAAAGTCCAACTCAAGTCAGAGTAAAATGCATCAGAGTCCATCACAAGTACAAGTCCATTAAAAGTTGTCCCAACTCTACACAATATAGACACTGACACCTTAAAAACATATCATCAGGGAAGCGCTAATTTAACGTCAGTGATCTTTGCAAATGATTCCAAAATGGAAAAATTTTGGCTAAATATTTTAACTTAAAAGATGTTGCATGCATGGTAACACATGGCAATTTCAGAATGGGCGAGACACAAAATCATTTTTGAAAGTTCTTTTCTTATGTTCCTCTATGAAGATAACTAGCTCTCTTTTCACACAGAAGAGCATCCACCTGAGGTCAAGCTCGATCTGTCTCCTCGTGTGGTGAAGGAGGAGCCTGTGATCATGGAGGTAAAGGTTCAAGACGGAGCCGCCCCTGTTACTACAGCAGCGCCACCTACTGCCTCCAGCGGCAGTGGCCGTCGAAAGAAGAAGCAGAAGGTGGAACCTGTTGTCACAGGTAGGAAGACACCAAAATAAGACAAACTAGAGAGGATAAAATTCGCAGAGTTGAGTCAACAGTGAGAAAAGACTTCTTTGAAAAACATAAAATCATACTGACACCAGAGTAAACTTACTAGCCAATGGCGATTCTGTTACCTTTGTGTGTTTAGAGGGTTTGTCCAAGTTTGTTTCTCCAAAACAGCAAAAAAAGCACCATGAAAGTGGTTATAAGCTTTCGTAACTCATTCGTGCATATTTAAACTGCATATTTAAAAATATTTCCATGACAAAAATGTTCTTAAGACTTTTATTCTTGCTTTAAAGTGTTCATCCCCATTCACTGATATTGTATGGGAAAGAGCCGCATGAACATTCTTTTAAACTTCTCCATAGATGAATGATGACACAATTTTAGTTTTGCATAACTTATTCCTTAAGTGACTCCTGTGGTCATATTTGTTTCAGTGGATGAGGTACATGTCCTGTCCTCTGCCCCAGTCGCTCAAACTGACTCCGCTGCCCCGACAAACCACCAGAGCAACCAAAACAACGAGACACCGCCTCCTGCTCCCGCGCCCACCAAACATGGCAAGAAACAGAAGAGTGAAACCAACAAAGGTACTTGGCATCTTTTAATGCATGTTTTACAGTAGCACATGTATATGGGTATAATATGTGGGGAAAATAGTCGGATCTTAATTATTTAAAACAATTTTATTGATACTTAAGTATATTCAGAATCAGCATTTCGCCCATATTCTCCACCATCTTGGAATATTTGTTCCACTGAGCCTCGTACAAAGCATAATGGAATGGCCTTCTCCACGAAAGATGCATGCAATCTTCTTGACTTAGAATATGTCCTGAAGGCGGTGTGAACTGATGTGTCTGTTTTTGTGCAGAGAACTCTGAGGTGAAGCTGAAGGAGTTGCTGGCCGGTCTGAGTGGACTGGTGCTGTCAGATACTGATGTGGTCAGTCTCGTCTCGCTGCTCAGAGACAAGAGTCCCAATGCTTTGGACAACTGGTACAAGGTTAGAGGATGAGGTTCACTTTCACTTTTTGTTTAGTGTTTTTTGCCGTCATGCAGCAATGAAATATGTTCAGGATTGGAAGTTTGAGTAGTCAAATTTCTGATGATTTGTCTGGTTGTGTTTTCTTAGTCTGCAGCTAAGTTTGAGCCTTCGGCCCAGCAGCTCGCAGAGAAGGATCGTCTTCTGAGCACGCTACAGGAGGAGGCGTCCATTGCCAAGGGCAAAGTCAAACAGTTAAGCCAGGTTAGTCATTTATGTCTCTTATGTTTCCTGATGTGAGTACCAGGCTTCCTGGTTTGGATATATGTGGCACTTTTCATGAACAGGGTTCAAATTAATGTCCCACTTAAAATAAAAAATTAGTTTTTCAGATATATCAAGGAAAGAGTCTCATTACTCTATTATTAGAACATTGATTTACATTGATTGATTGGTTATTATTTGATTACATTTTTTAAAGTTTATTACTAGAAAATAACCACATCACACAAATCAGGGTTGTAAATATTAAATAAAAATTTCTAAGAAATAAGGTTCTGAATAATTAGCTATTAACAGCAATTATAACCTGTTATAATAATAATAATGACTAATTAACATTTTCTGAGTTTTTTTACTTTTGTAAAGTGCCACATAATTGCACTGTAAGCACACCATAAATATAACTGTCAGCTTTGCTTCGTTTTGTTGAGCATGGTAGTAATTTATCGAATGGGATTTCAGGAACTGCAGGCCGAGAAGCAGAAGACAGGCCGTGTGGAGTCTGTGCTGCATGAACATCGTGTTGCCAGAGATAAAGACATCATGCAGGCTAAAGCTCAGAGCTACCAGGAGATGCAGATTAAGGTAATCAATCTCGTTGGCCGATAAGACTGTCATGCAGAGGGCAAATTGCAGATTAGTGCAATTTGATCTGACCATACGTGTCATGAAGGAGCAGGAGGAGGTGTGCTTGATGTGGTACGCTTAGTGAGAACGTCCAATGACAGGTGAACTTTCTCTCTGCAGTTTCAACAGGTCAGAGAACAGCTGGAGAGTCAGATCGCTCGGCTGCAGCAGGAGAACGGCATCCTGAGAGATGCTGTGGAGAGATGCTCCACCACCAACCAGATGGAGACCAAGTGAGTTATTTTTATTGCCATTTTCCAGCTTTTCTGATGAAATGTGCCGCACAAACTGTTAAAGGGTTAATTAACCCCAAAATTAAAATTGGCATCAATTACTCTCCCTCCTGTCGTTCCAAACCCGTAAGACTTTTGTTCATCTTCGGATCACAAATGAAGATCTTTTTGATGAAATCTGAGAGATTTCGGTCTCTCTATTGCCAGCTACGCATCTGACACTTTGATGCTTCAAAAAGTTCATAAAGTGATAGTAAACCTAATCCATATGAATTGAGCGGTTTAGTCCAAATTTCTTGAAGAGACTCTATCACTTTATATAATGAACAGATTTAATTTAGGATTTTATTCACATATAAACATTTATCAACTCACACATCAGTTGTGGTGAACAGAAGCTCAATATTCGCTTGACGTGTGATAACCAATGAGGTTCATTCTCGTGTTACGCAGCACGTTTGAGCTTCTGCAAGAACCAATGAGGGTTGTTCTCGCACATCAAGCAGGTTTGTTTGAGCTTCTGTTTATGTTCGCTGATAAGTGTTTATATGTGAATAAAAGCCTAAATTAAATCTTTCATCATATAAAATTAGTCTCTTTAGAAAATTTGGACTAACCGCTCAATTCAAATGGATTAGTTTTACGATCTCTTTATGAACTTTTTGAAGCATCAAAGGGGTAGTTGTGTAGCTGTTAATGGAGGGACAGAAAGCTCTCAGATTTCATCAAAAAGATCTTTATTTTTCATCTTCATTTTCGACAACACGAGCCAAACTCTTTCAGGCCTCAGCCACAACTCAGTGTTTGTGGGTGGGGCAAAGTAGGCGTAGTTTGCGGGCTGTTAGTGAAGGGATAGGCTGGTATTATACAAATTTGTTACAAACCTATGTAGGTATGTTACAAAAGTGAATCCGTTATAGCTGCCAACTCATTTTTCGACAATACATTTTTTTGTAGTGCACTTTGCAGAGCTTTTACATTAAAAAAACGGCATGTAAGGTAATATTTGGGCAATTAAAGCTCGGACTGAAATGATCAGGGACCTTGTTAAAAATAAACTTTTTAAAGTTACATTATATTCTCATCAAGAACATCTATTTTCTCTCAAAAGATGAAAGAAAATGTAATTCCTCCTAATATGGCCACTTTAGAGCGCTCATATGGTGTCTCTACAATTGGAGTTTTCAAGCACTGAAATTGGTGGAAAAACTGGGAAATTTCCAAAAATCTTTGCAAACTTAGATGGTTTCAATTTAATGTGTGTTTTCAGGCAGTCATCAGAGCTGAATAAACTGCGTTCGGAATACAACGGCCTGATGAAAGAGCTAGCGGAGACCAAAAACAAGCTGCAGCAGGAAGAGTTGCAGCGGAAGGGTCTGGAAGTCAACTACAAGCAGAATGCGTCTCAGCTGGAGGTGCCGATCACACCACACCCACAAAGCCATTGCACAATACACATCTTTGAACTGAATCCCATTATTATTATAACACCAAACAAGGCATTTACAAAATCAGTTCGCCATGTTTTATGATGTGTGAAATGCAATATACAGGGTTCCCGCGGATCCTTAAAAAGTCTTAAAAAGTCTTAAATTAGATTTTTAAAATTTAAGACCATAAAAAGTCTTATAAAGTCTTATTTTTACTTATGAAAGGTCTTAAATTTTAGATGACACTTTGACTTAGACATATCTAAAAGCTTTCCAAATTAAAACTATCTAATTAGCGTACGTATTTTTATTTAGGCCTATTTATTATTCTATCTTTGTGGATTTGCTAATTCACGTGACATTTCGCGTCACTCGCGAGTCGCGGCAGCATAACTGTCTCCTGCACGCGAGAGGAGAGAAGGAGAAGAAAGGTCGTAAATGTCAGTTCAGTTGTAAGCATGGCCGTAGCCAGCTATGAGGTCACCGAGGTCCGGACCTCGGTCATTTTTTTTACATTCAAAAATAAAATGTCAAGCTCTCTGAATGATTAATTAGCAGTGTTTAAACCACCTCATATGAGTGTTTGCAATTCATGTTGCTGCGAGAAGCTGGCGCAGTGAACTGAACGGGGCTTGAGAGCGCGTTGTGAACGCGGGTGCAGCCTCCGTGTTGCCAGATCCACCTAATAGAAAGGTGGCAGTAGTCACCTGTTTTTCTGATTTAATGTGACACTTTAGGAAGTTATTAATGTGGAAAGGTTTAGTGATATATTAACCTTATTTCCAAAACACAAGCTTTGAACTTATTTCGGATTATTATTATTATTTTGTTTTGCTTGTTTTTCGTAGCAATATCTGGCAACATTTAACTGTCGGCATTAATACATTTAAAAAAAAAGAAGCTTATAGACAAACTGTAATTGCATAAAGCTACCACATTCGGTAAGACAAACGCAATGACAATCGATTATCTGTAAGAAATGTATAACACTATCAAAAACAATAGCATAAAACAGATCTGTATGTTAGCCTACAGAATGAAATTTGCCAAATAACTTACTGGCCAGCTGGAAGACGGCTCATGCTGTTTAGTTAACCTTTCACAAAGCCATCATAAAAACATTAATTAAAGCAGTGTTTCTCAACTAGCAATCTATTCAGTCAGCATATTTGTGTTTGATCTGTGTGAATTTCGTCCGAATTTGACGAGTGATTAAAAGATGGCTAATTCGTAACAGTTCGTACGACCTCACTCGTACGAATTAGTACGATTTTTGCTAAAACGTACATATTTGACGAGTTGCCCAATTCGTATGAATTCGTACGAATGACCCTGACCCCGCCCCTAAACCTACCCATCACGTGGGTTTAGACAAATCGTACAAATTCGTACGAATGAGGTCGTACGAATTCGTACGAATTAGCCATCTTTTAATCACTCGTCAAATTCGGACGAATTGGTCGTGAGATTGCGTTGCACTTGCTAGACCTACTTTTTCTTTGCACAAAACTCTCCAGAAAGTGCCATTTTGGTTTATTTTTCACAAAAAAAATCCCGGGGGGGCAAACCCTCGGACCCCCCTAGTGAGAGACTACCCCACACATAATTAAATCCAAATTTAACCCCTGTATATATATATATATATATATATATATGCCAAATTCCATTAAAAAAAAGGGTCACAGCTTAATGTCCATTGGGAAATGTGGGTCCAATGGCCAAACCATTATTATAGCAAAATTCTTTACACAACACCCCGGACCTCACTAATTTTCAAACCCTGGTTACGGCCTTGGTTGTAAGTTCATTCTTTATGTGCCTATGGTGTGCGATGTGTATTGTCTATTATGATATTGTAATCATTGTTTTAACAATGTACGAGGCACTGCGAGCTGACATCGCATTTGTCTCGTGCTTTCACTGCGTGATGTGTGCAGTGTAACTGTTATGTCCCCAAATTAGTTTTTGTCTTATATTTATATCATATTATGTTCTTATATTAGAATATCACATCAGAAAGAGTGCCGTTTTCCCGTGCACAATTCCAAGTGTGATATTTATGTTATACAAAAGTTAAATTAACAATAAGTTAACATTGAGTTACTTTTTAGACACAATATTGTCAATATTGTTTGTTTTCCCTTTATTTCGCCGACTATAATTTCAAAATGAAACAGTAGCAGAGTCTCAATGCAACCGACAGCGATGATTTCTTGACTGAAATCCGCGTTTTGAACGAATCACTTGCTTCTTTCCCGAATGAATCAGCCGTTTGAACGAATCGGTTGAATGAATGACTCCCTCAACTCACTTACTCACAACAGTGATTTGCCGCTGCGGTTTCATATTTAAAGTACCCTTTAAATAAAATGTTAAAATTAGAAATCATTTCATATTTAAATATTGAATATTGATTTAAAAATAGGCTATATATCTCATAGCTTTATTTATGCAGTTGTAAATGGAGTGTAAATATATTAATGCCACTTCTGATGCCGCTTCTGTCACCTCTGCACTGCAAAGATGGATTTTGATTGAATGATTTAATTTGACTGGTAACAGTGGTACTGTATGATTATTATATAATTAAGTATTATTGTATAATTACTGTATAATGTAATTTGAATGATAGTATTTGACATTAAAGGTGATGCATAACTCTAAATAAGTTTAGAAAAAATGTCCATATATAGGTGAAAATGCCCCTGAAAAAATCAATTTAAGGTGGCAAATATTGCCCCTTAATTAGGGCCCAAGCCTTGAAAAGGCGAAGGCCCTATTGTTTTCCTAAGGATTATTCTTTATTAGGGCCCAAGCCCAAAGGGCGAAGGCCCTATTGTTTTCCTTAGGATTATTTATTATTATTATTATTATTATTATTATTATTATTATTATTATTATTATTATTATTTTTCTGCTACCTTTTGGACACTTTTGGAGGCCTTAACATGCTCAAAAACTCCTGAAACTTTGCACACATGTCAGAACCCGCGGCCATCAGGGCCGGGCTGAAGATGGTACCCGGGCGTGGCAGGGGGGCTCGACAGCGCCCCCTGGAACGGGGTCCGAAAACATGGTCCATAAATCAAACACGCTTGCATGTAATAATATGAAACTCGGTACACATGTAGATCTCCTCGTTTCATATATACTTCACACTCTTACTTTTTACCCCAGCCCAACAGGAAGTCGGCTATTTAGGGTTGTTGGTAAAACACACGCAATGGAATGTGAAATACTCCTCCTAGAGAATTCAAACAAACGGCACGAAACTCGGTCAGCATGAAGTCAAGACATTGAGGATGAAAGTTTGCGAGGGGATTTTTGATATCTCGAACGGTTTGGCCGTGGCGAGGAAACGAATTTATGGCGAGAAACAACAAACAAGAAGTGCGTTATAACTTCTGCATACATTAACTGATCTTGATGAAACTTCAGCAGTGTGATCGCTGTAAGAGGCCGATCACATGGATGTGACTATTGTGAGTCAAAGTTATAGCGCCACCAACTGGCAGCAGGAAGTGTGTCACTTTCTAAATGCTTTTGACAAAAGTGGGGGGGTTAGTTTTATCTACAGTAACAAAACTCGATATGTATATTGTACTCTTCGAGCCGGACAACTTTCTAATTTACCGTAATTAGCTACGACCAACAGGAAGTCAGATATTTTGGTTTGAATGTGGATTTCAGATTCTGAGTTTTTAGCTACTCCTCCTAAGTAGTTTATTTTATTCATGCCAAACTTTTTCAACATGATGAAAATACATTGAAGATGCTAAATTGTGAACAGATATTGAATATCTCAAACGGTTTTGCTATGGTTGAGGGATTCAAGTAATGTCAAAAAAAGAATCAGGGCATGTCTCATATCTTTCTAAAATGTAATTATACACCATTTATTTTTATATAAAATTATACAAATATTAGAACTAAACCCATTTTATTCCTTTTTTTCAATTTAAGAATTATTTTTAAGTTTAAAAACAGCCAGAATGGTTGTTTAGTCAAAAATAATAATAATCCAAATCATATATAGTGCTATACTGCCCTCTTGTGTTCAAAATCAGGTAGGCCTATTGAATTTATAAATATTTATATATTAGGGATGTTACTATGGGAATATTTTCCCACCGGTTAATCAACGTGTGATTGTGTAAACCAATTGTGTAAACCTCCCGCTGGGGGGTTTAAAAACACTAACTTGAAAGCGAAAGTATAATATGGACGTCCGCACAGACATTGAAATGGTGGCGCTCGAATGAATTCCTATGGAAGTAGAAATTAACTAAACGTTCGCTCTGTTCTGCTCGCTCGTCGCCATGGACGCGCACCATTATGAATGCCAGTGCAGCCGCATACTTTTTAGTGTCACTAAAATTAGTGCAATTTCGGGGGCCGATTGCTTGAATTGTGAGTTCAATAGTCTATTATTTTTCACGGAAAACACAACAATAAAAGAGTACAATGACAGATTCGCTTAAATAGGCGTTTTTACATAAAATAGCCTATTCCGTCATCATCTTTTCAGTCAGCTCTTCACTCTCGTGATTAATGAAATTTGACTCCTGTTGCTGATATTTGCTGCAACTTTCGTTCAGCTCACAATTTAGTAAGCAAACACGTTTCAAATGTGTTTTTATTTTATTTTTGTGTATGTGTGTGTATATGTATGTATATATATAAATATAGCTTATGTTTCAAATATGAGTTAATTAACAATCGTTGGAAAGAATGATACTTTTAAACATAACACTAAACCGTCATTAGGTGTCGCCAGGCGACCGTCTTAATGAGCGAGTCATTGATTCATTCGTTTGAACGACTGAGTCATTCATGAATGAGATAGATGTTTATGGATTGATTGGTCATTGAATCTTTGAGTCAACCGATTCGTTCAAAATGCTGAATCATTCAGTAATGAGAACGCGTTGCTGTGAGATGCGCGATGGTTCTGCTGTGATCTTTGTTTAACTATTTTCGCTGCTGAAACAGAAAAAAAGTCAATATTGCATGTAAAATGTAAGTGATTTGACTTGTGTGTGTGTGTGTGTGTGTGATTGTGTGTGTGATTGTGTCTGTTACAGTGATAAGAGTTTAACCCTTGTTAAACTTTAGGCCTTGTCTTTTTGGATATATATCTTTTTATATTAAAAAATAGTCATACAACCCATATATTTTAAATGTATTGTTTGCTTTAAATTACATTAAGATTGTATGTTTGGTAATTGAACCTGAATGAATTTTAAATGAATGTGCTATATTTCAGATCATATATTTGTTTTCCTTAAAATTTGAACTAACACTAACTTTATTCTCATCTGAATGATAGATTATTTATTTCTGTATAAAATAAAAACACATTTGATTTTTCTTTTTTAATCAATGTAGAATGTGTAACTGAAAAAATAAACAGATTAGGGCTCTGTTTGATGACAAGAAATGAAAACCAATGCGATATGATGAATGTCCAAAAGATGGCTCCCACAGACTGTTTTTAAATAGGATTGTTTGATATTTTTTGCTTTTAAACTGTGTGTGTGTGTGTGTGTGTGTAAGATATTTTGGTTGGGTGACAGTTGTAGTTTACAGTTTGACATGAGTTTATAGCTTGACAAAAGCACAATGTTGTGTTTTATTGCAAGTGTACACAAATATAAGTAAACACTTTGCAGTTTGAATAATGTCCTGTATGAACAAAAGGACGGAGTATGTTTTTATGTCTACATTGTTCAATTACGCCACACACACACACACACACACACACACACAACACACACACACACACACACACACACACACACACACACACACACAAACACTATTTTTCTAATCAGATCAGGCAAGTAATATTCTGTCTTGTCTCTTAAAAAAACAATATATATATATTTATGTATATATATATATATATATATGTGTGTGTGTGTGTGTGTGTTTGTGTGTGTATTAGGGGTGTAACGGTACATGTATTCGTATTGAACCGTTTCGGTTCGAGGCTTCCGGTTCGGTACGCATACAAACCGAACGATTCCTTGGACCATTTTTCCTGCCGACAAAATTCGCGCTGGCGCGATCACCACAACGTTGCGCAACATCAAATGGCAAGCGTAATGAAACCGGAACGAAACTGCGCTATTGTGCTTCACGGATCGTTTATCAGTTCGGAGCAGAGCAGCAACATCTGTGCAGCGGGAGCCGATCTCGATCAAGCGACACTGTTACAACCGTTACAACACAGCGCCAAGAGATCCAGTAAAGAAAACATTTGAGTTCGCCACTGAAGTAATAACATCGCTGCGAGATCTAGTGAGAAGCATTCAAATTTCTCCGTTATTAACCGTAGATCTCTATTAGATCAAACAGCGCTGACGTGGAAACCAGGAGAAACATTGTGCCGTGAATGAACTAGTAATACTTTACGTCCACAGACCAGCAACATTCACCATGGATTTAATATAGTAACACTAACTGTAACCATTTTGGCTGGAATAGTGAAATGCTTTCAAGTAGGCCTACTTCACACATCTTTTTCCAGCACTTCAAAACTCAAATATTATATAAATAAATAGCCTATATGAAGAGTTCAGATGCAAAAGCCTCTATAAGTGCCATTTGAAATTTTCTTCTAGAAATTAGTATGATCATTTTTATGAAGCTTGTACATTTAAGTTCAGTAATTTCACTCAAATGACAATTAATAGGCAATCTTCATTGCCATTTAAGTGAAATTACTGAACTTAAATATACAAGCTTGATAAAAATGATCATTCTAAGAAAATTTCAAATGGCTTTTGCATCTAAACTCTTCATATATTTAAATGTTATTTTTAATGTGATGACCAAAACATTATTTGTTCATCCTTCAAAGATGACCCCCATTTATAAACCTGAAAGTTTCAAGATGTAGGAAAACTCACTTATTTAAAAAATATTTTTTCTTTTAACAAATAGGAAATTTCTCTGGCATTTCTTACTTTTTGCTGTATCGAAAACGTACCGAACCGTGACTTTAAAACCGAGGTACGTACCGAACCGTGATTTTTGTGTACCGTTACACCCCTAGTGTGTATATATATAAATATAGCTGCGAGCAGCGATGAAAGGGCCAAAGCCGGCGGCACCGCCACCCCGGTTATAGCGCCACCAACTGGCAGCAGGAAGTCTGTCACTTTCAAAAAGCTTTGAAATCACCTGATTGCTTCAAACTTCACTACTATGATGTAAACACACGGCAGATGTAGACCTGGATGTAGACCTGACCTTTCAGAAGGTTGCTCTCGCATACTTTGTGGTTGATATGTGCCCTCAATGCACACTTTTGCAGAGCCCACACTGATACAAGCTCTACAGCACACT
The DNA here is from genome assembly GCF_029890125.1 of Rhinichthys klamathensis goyatoka. NCBI lineage: Eukaryota > Metazoa > Chordata > Actinopteri > Cypriniformes > Leuciscidae > Rhinichthys > Rhinichthys klamathensis. The sequence continues at coordinate 117,486 of NW_026606581.1, forward strand.
TCTTTTCGACAGTCAAAGCAGGGTTACGTTTTTGCACGTCGTGCACAATAACCCTAAAGGCACCAGGGTGGCGGTGCCACCGGCTATATATATATATATATATATATATATATATATATATATATATATATATATATATATAAATATAGCTGCGAGCAGCGATGAAGGGCCAAAGCCGGTGGTACCGCCACCCCGGTGCCTTTAGGTAACTAAAGGCACCGGGGTTGCGGTGCCACCGGCTTGTTAGGGCCCAAGCCCAAAGGGCGAAGGCCCTATTGTTTTCCTTAGGATTATTTATTATTATTATTATTATTATTAGGGCCCAAGCCCAAAGGGCGAAGGCCCTATTGTTTTCCTTAGGATTATTTATTATTATTATTCTTATTATTTTTCTGCTACCTTTTGGACACTTTTGGAGGCCTTAACATGCTCAAAAACTCCTGAAACTTTGCACACTGGTCAGAACCCGCGGCCATCAGGGCCGGGCTGAAGATGGTTACCCGGGCGTGGCAGGGGGGCTCGACAGCGCCCCCTGGAACGGGGTCCGAAAACATGGTCCATAAATCAAACACGCTTGCATGTAATAATATGAAACTCGGTACACATGTAGATCTCCTCGTTTCATATATACTTCACACTCTTACTTTTTACCCCAGCCCAACAGGAAGTCGGCTATTTAGGGTTGTTGGTAAAACACACGCAATGGAATGTGAAATACTCCTCCTAGAGAATTCAAACAAACGGCACGAAACTCGGTCAGCATGAAGTCAAGACATTGAGGATGAAAGTTTGCGAGGGGATTTTTGATATCTCGAACGGTTTGGCCGTGGCGAGGAAACAAAATTATGGCGAGAAACGTGAAACAGGAAGTGTGTCATAACTACTGCATACATTAACTGATCTTGATGAAACTTCAACAGTGTGTTCGTTGTAAGAGCCCGATCACATGGATGTGACTATTGTGAGTCAAAGTTATAGCGCCACCAACTGGCAGAAGGAAGTGTGTCACTTCCTAAATGCTTTGAAATCACCCTCTTATTTTTACCCGATTTGCTTCAAACTTCACTACTATAATGTAAACACACGGCAGATGTAGACCTGTGAATGGATTCTTGATATCTTAGATACTGTTGTCGTGGCAACGCATCAAACTTTAATATTCTTTTTTTATGCTTTTGAGACTCTTAGCATGCCTGAAATTGCTTAAAATTGCATGAAACTCGACAGACACATCTCATTTATTAGCCAGTAGACATGTGCAAAGTTTCAGAAACGGGCGTGTTGAGGGCTCAGTAGCGCCACCTTTTGTCAAAAGTGGGGAGATTAATTTTATCTACAGTAATAAAAATCGGTATGTGTATTGTTCTCCTCCAGCCAGACAAGTTTCTAATTTACACTCAATAGCTCCAACCAACAGGAAGTCAGATATTTTGGTTTGAAAATTGTCATTTTATGTCTCTCTCTCTCTCTGAGCCTACGTCTCTGTGTGTGTGTGTGTCTGTGAGTGTGGGGAGGGGGAGGGGGGCTAGATTAACCATTTGACTGCTGTGTTGTTTGGCCTGCATTAAAAAAGAAAATAAATGTCTTACGCCTTGTATTTTTTAAATAAGTTGTATTAATAAGTAAAGGCATATAACCAGTTGAATTGTAGTGCATTGAAAATAGTTTTATATAATTAGTTTATTAATTAAATTAACTTGGTCCATAAACTTCGTCAGAAAATTTGGTCCATAAATCAAACACACTTGCATGTAATATTATGAAACTCGGTATATAGATCTCATCGGGCCAAACAACTTTAAGCCAGCCCAACAGGAAGTGGGCTATTTTTGTCTTAATGTGGATGTTTTGCAAAACCAGGCTCTACATTTTTACCCACTCCTCTTAAGTGGTTTATTTTATTCCCACCAAACTTTTTCAACATGATGAAAATACATTAAAGAAGCATAATTGTGAATATCTATTGAATATCTCTAATTGTTTTGCTATGGCGAGGGATTAAAATCATGTAAAAAAAAAATAAACACTAAAAGCCTCATATCTTCTAAAAATTTAATTATACACCATTTATTTCTAGATAAAATTATACAAATATCACAACTAAACCCATTTTATTCTTGTTTTCAATTTAAGAGTAATGTACAAGTTTAAAAACAGCCAGGATGCACTATTCAGTTAAAAAAATAAATATATCAAATAATACATAGGGCTATACTGCCCTCTTGTGTTCAAAATCAGGTAGGCCTATTGTATTTAAATATATTAGGTAGCCTATGTGACTCCGAGAATATTTTCTCACCGGTTATTTGACGTGTAAAACGTGTTAAATCGCTAAGTTAAAAGTGAAAGTAAAGTAAGGACGTCCGCACGGACATTTATAGTGGTGGCGCTCACAGTGCGCTCGAATGAATTTCTATGGAAGTAGAAATGAAAAAACATTCGCTCTGTTTTGCTCGCTCGTCGCCATGGACGCGCACCGTTATGAATTCCAGTGCAGCCGCATACTTTTTAGTGTCACTAAAATTAGCGCCATATCGGGGACCGATTGCTTCCGGTTTTCAGGGAAAAGACAACAACAAAAGAGTAAATGACAGATTCGCTTATATAGGCGCTTTTACACAAAATATTCCGTCATAATTTTTCCAGTCAGCTCTTCACTCTCGTGATTAATGAATTTTGACTCCTGTTGCTGATCTTTGCTGCAACTTTCGTTCTGCTCACAATTTAGTAAGCAAATACGTTCAAGTTTTAATTGTAGTGACTAAATGATTTTATTATACACACACCAAATTGACGGTGGGGGGCCATGGTATATTTAAATCTGCCAATTGTAATATCTGCTGGGCACCCCTAGTCTAGTCTTATTAAATGTATGCTTCATCTTTCATTTTTAATTTGTAAATTTGATCAATAAATTCAATTATTTAGAATAATAAGACACTATATGGCTGTTACTCTAGGTAGGGGTGATCAAATTAAATCGTTTACACTGAAAAATAACAATGCATTAAATAATGTGAGATTGTTTTAAATATGAGTTGGAAAGAATGATACTTTTAAACATAACACTAAACCGTCATTAGGTGTCGCCAGGCGACCGTCTTAATGAGTGAGTCATTGATTCATTCGTTCAAATGATTCGTTCGAACGACTGAGTCATTCATGAATGAGACAATACATGTTTATGGATTGGTCATTGAATCTTTGAGTCAATCGATTCGTTCAAAATGCTGAATCATTGTGTCTCTTACAGCGACAAGAGTTTAACCCTTGTTCAAGTTTAAGGCCTTGTCTTTTTGGATATATATCTTTTTTTTAAATTCCAAAATATGCATACAACCCATATATTTTAAATGTATCGTTTGCTTTAAATTAAATTAAGATTGTATGTTTGGTAATTTAACCTGAGATGAATGTGCTATATTTCAGATCAATATATTTGTTTTCCTTAAAATTTGAACTAACACTAACTTTATTCTCATCTGAATTATAAATAACTTATTCCTGTATAAAATAAAAACACATTAGAATTTTCTTTTTTAATCAATGTAGAATGTGTAATTGAAAAATAAACAGATTAGGGCTCTGAGGACAATAAATGAAAATCAATGCGATATGGTGAATGTCCAAAAGATGGCTCCCACAGACTGTTTTAAATGGGGTTGGATAAATATTTTTTGCTTTTAGACAGTGTGTGCGTGTGATTTTAGTTGGGTGACAGTTGTAGGTTACAGTTTGACAAGAGTTTATAGTTTGACAAAAGCACTCTGTTGTGTTTTATTGCGAGTGTACACAAATATAAGTAAACACTTTGCAGTTTGAATGATGTCCTCTATGAACAAAATGACGGAGTATGTTTTTATGTGTAACAGTTCAATCGCACCCGCACCCGCACCCGCACCTCACCCACACACACACACAGACACACAGACACACACACACACACACACACACACACATATTGAAACCTGAGTGAAGTACAAAGCCCATAATGAAGAATAGTTTAGCATCCAAATACATCGCAAATGTTGAAACAGTTTGATTCTAATGAGAGAGTTACGTGAGCCAAACACCACCTACTTTCACTTTCGCTTTCAATTATTTCGGTTATTTCTTAATTATAGTTTTTTTTTATTCTTGTTCTGTTCTGAATATCATTAAATTTAAAGAATTGCTTGTGTAATATTTTGAGTGTATCATCAAAACAGATTAATTCTCTCGGTTTAGTGATTCCCTAGTTATTTTTTTATTGTTTTCATTGTTCTAATCCGGTAAGGCAAGTGATATATATATATATATATATTTTTTTATTTTTTTATATATATATATAATTTATATATATATATATATATATATATATATATATATAAATATAGCTGCGAGCAGCGATGAAGGGCCAAAGCCGGCGGCACCGCCACCCCGGTGCCTTTAGGTAACTAAAGGAACCGGGGTTGCGGTGCCACCGGCTTGGGCCCGTAATCGCTGCTCGCAGCTATATTTATTATTATTATTATTATTATTATTATTTTTCTGCTACCTTTTGGACACTTTTGGAGGCCTTAACATGCTCAAAAACTCCTGAAACTTTGCACACATGTCAGAACCCGCGGCCATCAGGGCCGGGCTGAAGATGGTACCCGGGCGTGGCAGGGGGGCTCGACAGCGCCCCCTGGAACGGGGTCCGAAAACATGGTCCATAAATCAAACACGCTTGCATGTAATAATATGAAACTCGGTACACATGTAGATCTCCTCGTTTCATATATACTTCACACTCTTACTTTTTACCCCAGCCCAACAGGAAGTCGGCTATTTAGGGTTGTTGGTAAAACACACGCAATGGAATGTGAAATACTCCTCCTAGAGAATTCAAACAAACGGCACGAAACTCGGTCAGCATGAAGTCAAGACATTGAGGATGAAAGTTTGCGAGGGGATTTTTGATATCTCGAACGGTTTGGCCGTGGCGAGGAAACGAATTTATGGCGAGAAACAACAAACAAGAAGTGCGTTATAACTTCTGCATACATTAACTGATCTTGATGAAACTTCAGCAGTGTGATCGCTGTAAGAGGCCGATCACATGGATGTGACTATTGTGAGTCAAAGTTATAGCGCCACCAACTGGCAGCAGGAAGTGTGTCACTTTCTAAATGCTTTTGACAAAAGTGGGGGGGTTAGTTTTATCTACAGTAACAAAACTCGATATGTATATTGTACTCTTCGAGCCGGACAACTTTCTAATTTACCGTAATTAGCTACGACCAACAGGAAGTCAGATATTTTGGTTTGAATGTGGATTTCAGATTCTGAGTTTTTAGCTACTCCTCCTAAGTAGTTTATTTTATTCATGCCAAACTTTTTCAACATGATGAAAATACATTGAAGATGCTAAATTGTGAACAGATATTGAATATCTCAAACGGTTTTGCTATGGTTGAGGGATTCAAGTAATGTCAAAAAAAGAATCAGGGCATGTCTCATATCTTTCTAAAATGTAATTATACACCATTTATTTTTATATAAAATTATACAAATATTAGAACTAAACCCATTTTATTCCTTTTTTTCAATTTAAGAATTATTTTTAAGTTTAAAAACAGCCAGAATGGTTGTTTAGTCAAAAATAATAATAATCCAAATCATATATAGTGCTATACTGCCCTCTTGTGTTCAAAATCAGGTAGGCCTATTGAATTTATAAATATTTATATATTAGGGATGTTACTATGGGAATATTTTCCCACCGGTTAATCAACGTGTGATTGTGTAAACCAATTGTGTAAACCTCCCGCTGGGGGGTTTAAAAACACTAACTTGAAAGCGAAAGTATAATATGGACGTCCGCACAGACATTGAAATGGTGGCGCTCGAATGAATTCCTATGGAAGTAGAAATTAACTAAACGTTCGCTCTGTTCTGCTCGCTCGTCGCCATGGACGCGCACCATTATGAATGCCAGTGCAGCCGCATACTTTTTAGTGTCACTAAAATTAGTGCAATTTCGGGGGCCGATTGCTTGAATTGTGAGTTCAATAGTCTATTATTTTTCACGGAAAACACAACAATAAAAGAGTACAATGACAGATTCGCTTAAATAGGCGTTTTTACATAAAATAGCCTATTCCATCATCATCTTTTCAGTCAGCTCTTCACTCTCGTGATTAATGAAATTTGACTCCTGTTGCTGATATTTGCTGCAACTTTCGTTCAGCTCACAATTTAGTAAGCAAACACGTTTCAAATGTGTTTTTATTTTATTTTTGTGTATGTGTGTGTATATGTATGTATATATATAAATATAGCTTATGTTTCAAATATGAGTTAATTAACAATCGTTGGAAAGAATGATACTTTTAAACATAACACTAAACCGTCATTAGGTGTCGCCAGGCGACCGTCTTAATGAGCGAGTCATTGATTCATTCGTTTGAACGACTGAGTCATTCATGAATGAGATAGATGTTTATGGATTGATTGGTCATTGAATCTTTGAGTCAACCGATTCGTTCAAAATGCTGAATCATTCAGTAATGAGAACGCGTTGCTGTGAGATGCGCGATGGTTCTGCTGTGATCTTTGTTTAACTATTTTCGCTGCTGAAACAGAAAAAAAGTCAATATTGCATGTAAAATGTAAGTGATTTGACTTGTGTGTGTGTGTGTGTGATTGTGTGTGTGATTGTGTCTGTTACAGTGATAAGAGTTTAACCCTTGTTAAACTTTAGGCCTTGTCTTTTTGGATATATATCTTTTTATATTAAAAAATAGTCATACAACCCATATATTTTAAATGTATTGTTTGCTTTAAATTACATTAAGATTGTATGTTTGGTAATTGAACCTGAATGAATTTTAAATGAATGTGCTATATTTCAGATCATATATTTGTTTTCCTTAAAATTTGAACTAACACTAACTTTATTCTCATCTGAATGATAGATTATTTATTTCTGTATAAAATAAAAACACATTTGATTTTTCTTTTTTAATCAATGTAGAATGTGTAACTGAAAAAATAAACAGATTAGGGCTCTGTTTGATGACAAAAAATGAAAACCAATGCGATATGATGAATGTCCAAAAGATGGCTCCCACAGACTGTTTTTAAATAGGATTGTTTGATATTTTTTGCTTTTAAACTGTGTGTGTGTGTGTGTGTGTAAGAGATTTTGGTTGGGTGACAGTTGTAGTTTACAGTTTGACAAGAGTTTATAGCTTGACAAAAGCACAATGTTGTGTTTTATTGCAAGTGTACACAAATATAAGTAAACACTTTGCAGTTTGAATAATGTCCTGTATGAACAAAAGGACGGAGTATGTTTTTATGTCTACATTGTTCAATTACGCCACACACACACACACACACACACACACACACAAACACACACACACACACACACACACACACACACACACACACACACACACACACACACACACACACACACACACACACACACACACACACACAAACACTATTTTTCTAATCAGATCAGGCAAGTAATATTCTGTCTTGTCTCTTAAAAAAACAATATATATATATTTATGTATATATATATATATATATATGTGTGTGTGTGTGTGTGTGTGTTTGTGTGTGTATATATATAAATATAGCTGCGAGCAGCGATGAAAGGGCCAAAGCCGGCGGCACCGCCACCCCGGTTATAGCGCCACCAACTGGCAGCAGGAAGTCTGTCACTTTCAAAAAGCTTTGAAATCACCTGATTGCTTCAAACTTCACTACTATGATGTAAACACACGGCAGATGTAGACCTGGATGTAGACCTGACCTTTCAGAAGGTTGCTCTCGCATACTTTGTGGTTGATATGTGCCCTCAATGCACACTTTTGCAGAGCCCACACTGATACAAGCTCTACAGCACACTTCTTTTCGACAGTCAAAGCAGGGTTACGTTTTTGCACGTCGTGCACAATAACCCTAAAGGCACCAGGGTGGCGGTGCCACCGGCTTTATATATATATATATATATATATTAGGGGTGTAACGGTTCACAAAATTCACGGTTCGGTTCGATACGATACACTTGTGTCACGGTTCGGTTCGGTACGATTCGGTACGTTTCCGATACAGCAAAAAGAAAGAAATGCCAGAGAAATTTCCTTGATTTAATCTTTTTAATTATATTTTTATTAAAACTAACATCATAAAGTATGATATTTTTTAACTTTGAGCAATGATGGAGCTATACTTGACTTTTCTTAGGAGCTTATAAAACAAAACAGCTCCTTGGACAAAATTAAATGTAATATTGTAGTAGTTATAAACAAAGGTTTATTTTAGTTCAGATTAACATTTGAGGGCAGCAATTGTATTCATAATGTCAAAATAAAACCGACGTGATGTTACTTGAAAGCATTATAGCCTACTATTCCTGCCAAACTTCCATGGTTACAGTTAGTAGTGTTACCATGGTGAATGTTGCTGATCTGTGGACACTGGATAGTTCATTCATGGCACAATGTTTCTTCCTGGTTTCCACGTCAGCGCTGTTTGATCCGTTAATAACGGAGAAATGCGAATGTTTCTCACTAGATCTTGCAGCGATGTTATTACTTCAGTGGCGAATTCAAATGCTTTCTTTACTGGATTTGGCTGTGTAGTAACAGTGCTGATGATTAAGATCGGCTCGCGCTGTATTTGTCCAAACTGATAAACGGTCCTTCAACCACACAATAACGAGTGGTTTCGTTCCGCTTACATTACATTTGCCATTTGATGTTGGGCAATGTTGTGGTCACGCACATTATGAGCGCGCTTGCCACGCGTGACGCGCCTTCATTTGAAATAACGAAATTTTGGTCGGCAGGAAAAATGGTCCAACGAACCGTTCGGTTCAAAAATGCGTACCGAAAACCGAACCGAAAGCCTCGTACCGAACGGTTCAATACGAATACGTGTATCGTTACACCCCTAATATATATATATATATATATATATATAAATATAGCTGCGAGCAGCGATGAAGGGCCAAAGCCGGTGGTACCGCCACCCCGGTGCCTTTAGGTAACTAAAGGCACCGGGGTTGCGGTGCCACCGGCTTGGGCCCGTAATCGCTGCTCGCAGCTATATTTCTTCTTATTATTTTTCTGCTACCTTTTGGACACTTTTGGAGGCCTTAACATGCTCAAAAACTCCTGAAACTTTGCACACATGTCAGAACCCGCGGCCATCAGGGCCGGGCTGAAGATGGTACCCGGGCGTGGCAGGGGGGCTCGACAGCGCCCCCTGGAACGGGGTCCGAAAACATGGTCCATAAATCAAACACGCTTGCATGTAATAATATGAAACTCGGTACACATATAGATCTCCTCGTTTCATATATACTTCACACTCTTACTTTTTACCCCAGCCCAACAGGAAGTCGGCTATTTAGGGTTGTTGGTAAAACACACGCAATGGAATGTGAAATACTCCTCCTAGAGAATTCAAACAAACGGCACGAAACTCGGTCAGCATGAAGTCAAGACATTGAGGATGAAAGTTTGCGAGGGGATTTTTGATATCTCGAACGGTTTGGCCGTGGCGAGGAAACAAAATTATGGCGAGAAACGTGAAACAGGAAGTGTGTCATAACTACTGCATACATTAACTGATCTTGATGAAACTTCAACAGTGTGTTCGTTGTAAGAGCCCGATCACATGGATGTGACTATTGTGAGTCAAAGTTATAGCGCCACCAACTGGCAGCAGGAAGTGTGTCACTTCCTAAATGCTTTGAAATCACCCTCTTATTTTTACCCGATTTGCTTCAAACTTTATGTGTATAATGTAAACACACGGCAGATGTAGACCTGTGAAAGGATTATTGATATCTTAGATACTGTTGCCGTGGCAACACATCAAACTTTAATATTCTTGTTTGATGCTTTTGAGACTCTTAGCATGCTTGAAATTGCATGAAACTCGACAGACACAGGTATGCATATGGTTCAGATCAAGCCGGACAACTTTCTAATTAACTGTCATTAGCTCAGACCAAGAGGAAGTTAGATATTTTGGTTTGAATGTGGATGTTTCTGAGAATTTTCTCTCCCTCTCCCTCTGACAGAGAGAATGCACCCTGCCATTCGTGTGTGTCTGTGTCTGTGTGGGGAGGGGGGGAGGGGCTCTTTTAGTTTAAACACAAAATTATACATAGGGCCATACTGCCCTCTTGTGTCCAAAATTATATTTATATATACATTATACATATATTTGGTATGTGACTGAGGACCGAGAGCTTTTAAATACGGGACATTGATAATGGCCACGTGCAGAGCGCTCGAGGGAATTCCTATGGAAGTAGGAATGAACTAAAAAACGTTCGCTCTGTTCTGCTCGCTCGTCGCCATGGACGCGCACCATTATGAATGCCAGTGCAGCCGCATACTTTTTAGTGTCACTTTAAAATTAGTGCAATAACGGGGCCGATTGCTTGAATTGTGAGTTCAATAGTCTATTATTTTTCACGGAAAACACAACAACAAAAGAGTACAATGATAGATTCGCTTAAATAGGCGCTTTTACATAAAATAGCCTATTCCGTCATCATCTTTTCAGTCAGCTCTTCACTCTCGTGATTAATGAAATTTGACTCCTGTTGCTGATATTTGCTGCAACTTTCGTTCCGCTCACAATTTAGTAAGCAAACACGCTTCAAATGTGTTTTTATTTTATTTTTGTGTCTATATATGTGTGTGTATATATATGTGTGTATATATATATATATATATATATATAGCTTATGTTTCAAATATGAGTTAATTAACAATCGTTGGAAAGAATGATACTTTTAATATCACTAAACCGTCATTAGGTGTCGCCAGGCGACCGTCTTAATGAGCGAGTCATTGATTCATTCGTTCAAACGATTCGTTCGAACGGCTGAGTCATTCATGAATGAGACAGATTATGGATTGGTCGTTGAATCTTTGAGTCAACCGATTCGTTCAAAATGCTGAATCATTCAGTAATGAGAACGCGTTGCTGTGAGATGCTCGATGGTTCTGCTGTGATCTTTGTTTAACTATTTTCGCTGCTGAAACAGAAAAAAAAGTCAATATTGCATCTAAAATGTAAGTGATTTGACGTGTGTGTGTGTGTGTGTGTGTGTGTGTGTGTGTGTGTGTGTGTGTGTGTGTGTGTGTGTGTGTGATTGTGTCTGTTACAGTGATTGTTTAACCCTTGTTAAAGTTTAGGCCTTGTCTTTTTGGATATATATCTTTTTATATAAAAAAAAATAGCATACAACCCATGTATTTTAAATGTATTGTTTGCTTTAAATTACATTGAGATTTGTATGTTTGGTAATTGAACCTGAATGAATTATAAATGAATGTGCTATATTTCAGATCATATATTTGTTTTCCTTAAAATTTGAACTAACACTAACTTTATTCTCATCTGAATGATAGATTATTTATTTCTGTATAAAATAAAAACACATTTGATTTTTCTTTTTTAATCAATGTAGAATGTGTAACTGAAAAAATAAACAGATTAGGGCTCTGATCGAGGACAATAATGTCAAAAAAAGAATCAGGGCATGTCTCATATCTTTCTAAAATGTAATTATACACCATTTATTTTTATATAAAATTATACAAATATTAGAACTAAACCCATTTTATTCCTTTTTTTCAATTTAAGAATTATTTTTAAGTTTAAAAACAGCCAGAATGGTTGTTTAGTCAAAAATAATAATAATCCAAATCATATATAGTGCTATACTGCCCTCTTGTGTTCAAAATCAGGTAGGCCTATTGAATTTATATATTTATATATTAGGGATGTTACTATGGGAATATTTTCCCACCGGTTAATCAACGTGTGATTGTGTAAACCAATTGTGTAAACCTCCCGCTGGGGGGTTTAAAAACACTAACTTGAAAGCGAAAGTATAATATGGACGTCCGCACGGACATTGAAATGGTGGCGCTCGAATGAATTCCTATGGAAGTAGAAATTAACTAAACGTTCGCTCTGTTCTGCTCGCTCGTCGCCATGGACGCGCACCGTTATGAATGCCAGTGCAGCCGCATACTTTTTAGTGTCACTAAAATTAGTGCAATTTCGGGGGCCGATTGCTTGAATTGTGAGTTCAATAGTCTATTATTTTTCACGGAAAACACAACAATAAAAGAGTACAATGACAGATTCGCTAAATTGGCGTTTTTACATAAAATAGCCTATTCCGTCATCATCTTTTCAGTCAGCTCTTCACTCTCGTGATTAATGAAATTTGACTCCTGTTGCTGATATTTGCTGCAACTTTCGTTCAGCTCACAATTTAGTAAGCAAACACGTTTCAAATGTGTTTTTATTTTATTTTTGTGTATGTGTGTGTATATGTATGTATATATATAAATATAGCTTATGTTTCAAATATGAGTTAATTAACAATCGTTGGAAAGAATGATACTTTTAAACATAACACTAAACCGTCATTAGGTGTCGCCAGGCGACCGTCTTAATGAGCGAGTCATTGATTCATTCGTTTGAACGACTGA
>NW_026606581.1:1382500-1427500 GCF_029890125.1 Rhinichthys klamathensis goyatoka
CTGAACTACAAGTCTTTTGGTTTTAGCTAGAGGCATGTGGTCTTTACATATTTCAGTCATGAATCTCTGATCCACAGTCTTTAATTCACAGTCGAAATGAATTCTGGGGAATGAATCGTAGTTCCAAGTTGAAGTGATATATACTGTATAACACGGTAGAGTGTCCTGCCATGGGTCACACCCTTCATATCCCTGTTTTCTGAACTGTGGAAACAAGAATAGGATTCCAGCCAATGCACATCAAAACAGCAATTTCCTATTTGCTCATTTCCTGTTTTGACAGGAAGCAGAGGAAGATGGCTTGCTCACACAAACAGCGAGAGCAATGGACTGCTGGCTCGCGCAAGCAACTGTCCTCAGGTAGTTCGGCACAGGCGCTGATGGACCTCTTACACCCCGTTAATGAGAATGGCCTGCCGCGTGTGTTTAGGAAAGGAAGCTTTTGTGGAGAATGCTGTTAATCATTTCTGAAGTGGTGCCCTTCTTCCCAGGACGCTCCTTTTGACCCGCACACAATGCAACGCTTTTGAAAGCACCGGTTTCTTTTGTTTTTCCATCACATTCCATCCATCACTGCAATCCATCTTTCTGTGGGCAGGGAAGTCGTCGTCTCTGTTCACACCTAGCTAGTGGGAGTACAATTGAGATGTTACATTGTACCTAGGAACCATTTTTCAATTGACATTTCAGTTCAAACGTAAGTGCCTGCTGGCTGCCCTGTAGAGATAAACACCTGCTGATTCATAAACAATGGATCACATGACCAGTCAAATACTTACTTTATCTTGATAACTATTATGGAGTCACATGACATGGGGGAAAAAAGGTGTTGCCACTTGTTAAGATTTTGGTCCTACAACTTATTAATTAAGTCCCTTTTTTTTAGGTAACTAAATTAAAACTTAACTTAATTAAAACGTAAAAGGTTTTTCTTTGTTTAGATTGAACTGAAACTAGGGAATGATATTGTTTATTTAATGTATGCTAATTTCTCCTATTTTACTTTTGCCATCCTCTATTACTCACATAAACATTATTATGTTGTGATGCCTCAAATCACTTTTAGCATGTAAAATGATTGCTGTCAGTTTAGTTTTTTATTTATATATATATATATATATATATATATAATTTTTGTTAAGACAAAAAGTAATGGAAAAGTATTGAATTTCTGCAAGTAAAAATATGCTTTTAATAAAAATGATATTAAACAAATATTTTCCTAGTCAGTAATAAATATAAAAAAATAATAAAAAATTGTTTCCTAGGCAGTAATACATATTTTAATATTAATTATTCAAATATTGATTAAAATGAAATATTCTCAGTTCCACCCACCATTGGCAGACATGTTTTTTTGGGGGGTGGGGGGGGGGGGGGTTTGGACACTGCGTAGAAGTATTTGTGATTAAACTAATTCTTGAGACTAACCTCTTTCTCAGATTGCAGGGCAGATACACTGACAGGCAGCCAGAATACCCCCCCCCCCCCCCCACTACCACCATTATGCACTGCCTCGAATTGCTAATTAGGAAATTCAGTGATTATTAACCTTGGCACTAGACAGCGATCTCCTCATTTCTTTCATTATAGCCTGGAGTTGATTTAATCGAAATGCTACTTTTAGTTTGACTGTAGAGAGAAAGCAATTGCACGCTGTCAGCTGCGCACAAAAGCCCTCTGTTTTAGATTTTTGGAAAATATTATGCTTTGACATACTGTATACAGCACTCCCTTTCTTTCTAGCAGTTTGACCTTCTGTTTGCTTTTAAGTGATTTAATGGTGCATTATTTAAATTCTTCTTCTTTTAGCAGACGTTTATTGTACGAAAACCAATTTTACAACCCTTGAACCAACCTAGAGTTAAATATCTTGCTCGAGAGCACAGTGGTTTAACTGGCCCTTCTGGAGTTTGAACCAACAACCTTTGATCCACCAGGCCAGATCTCTAAGGTGCAGTGACGGATTATGTACAGTCAGCCAGTTATGATCACAACATAAACCTGTACGCTTTTTTATTTTTATTTTACAACAATGACTGGCTGACTGTACAGTATTCTGCATATTTCAATGCTTATTACCAAATAAATAATGGATATGAACTTTAGATTTTTTTTTATGTGAGCAGAACATTTGACCAATCAGAATCAAGTATTCCAGAGAGCCATATAACTTACTTATAGACCTTGTGTAGCCCCGCCCCTTTTAATCGCTGTTTAATCGACTGTTTTGAGTTGATCGACGTTTATATAAAAGGTGTGATTGCTTACTGTAAGTGTTTTGTATTTATATATGTTTGTATTTGAATGTACGATCATAGGGGGGTTGATCTATGTATTGTAAATCAATTCTAGGACAGGAACTCAGTGAGAATGTGCCATGTGTGATGAAGGTGAGGGGTCAAAGGTCAGCGCTCCTGAATGTTTAACTCTGTTGAAGCTGCAGTGCACTTCTACCCTGACCTTCAGAAGCTGCACAATTAGCTGACCTTTGACATCTCATACTAGCCAATGAACCCCTAGGCACAGACAACATGCTTCCACATTCTCTGTCCTACATTTGTGTATAGGATAGGGTTTAGAATCACTCAAAGTCTTCACTGAAACTCCCTCATATGGATAAAGAGAGTGTCCGTAATGCCGCTCCGGCCTCGCTTTAACCGAGTACACGGCTAAATGTGTCAGGCCATTAAAAATAATGTAATGAACTCTCAATGTAATAGGCTCTCATTCATATGCAAATCAGAGTGGATTCAGCCTTGGCCTTTCTTGCTACCTCACTGCACACTGACGCTTGTGACATCACTGTTGGCGATATTCTCCGAACGCTTTCATGTTTTAATTGCCTTGATGGACAGAGGACCAACAGGCGGAATGAATCCATCAACGTTTACTGTAAGTGCAGGAGAGATGCGTTTATGTAGGTTTAGTGCTTCTAGGCCATGACAAACTGAACATGTTTTGAATGGAGTTCAGGGAGAGAGTTTAAATCAGGATGGAGAGTTTAGGTTTTTTTTTCTTTTCTTTTTGCCTTGTTTCCAACAAATGGAACATTTTAGCTCTGATAAATGACAGTTATAACACTGGTTCAGTAGAAACAATCTAAAGCACCTATAGGTAATCTTTCTTTTTCTCTCTGTCCTATCTTCACAATCCCTGTCCTTTTATAATTTTGTCGTTTCAATTCTTCCCATTATAAGTCCGGATTGCCTCGCCTCATCCTTGCTGCCGTTAATGGGTAGCAGATAGATTTCGCTTTTGTATATTTACTTCAAGGCCGTTTATAGTCGTTCCAATTGTGTCACACAAAGTGGCTAAATGCCTTTTGTTACTATTTTTGATAAGCAAAGATTTCAATAAAGGGAGAGAATGAAAGGGGAATGCATTTTTATAGTCATTAAGGCGATTGGTTTGTGTGTTCTGCCTTATGTCTGCTCCAGACGGAGAAGGGTTCGGGAATCCTCAGTCTATCTTCCTATCTTTATTCACTCTGTCTAGACGTCTCTATTCACCCAAAGAAAACATTCAGACCTGCCAATCTCCGAGAGTCTTGGATGCCTTCCTTGATGTGTGTCCAAATATCTGCAGCACAAAGCCGTATTCAATTTAATGTCTATTGGATTATTTAATTGACTTTTTTGAAACACAGATTTAACAGCCAAACAAATAATAATAAAAAATAAAAAAATGCCTCTCTTTATTATATATAATGTCTCTCTCAGTTTATTTATTTATTTAGTAATGTTTCTCCTAAAATTCCTTATGAAAAACATAGGGTAGCTGCTGAATAGCATTATACAGATAATTTGATCTTCGGAGAGTTGCTGAGAAATATTTGAGTTGTTGCGATGTCTTCTAAAACATATGGAGTGAGATTTTAAAGGGTTTTTAGGGCTACATCTACATTAATCTGGATAAATTTGAAAACGGCGCTTAAAATTTATCCGCTTGGAAACGCGTTTTCAAAAAGCTCAGTTATCGCAGGACAAAAACGCTGTCTTCAGTGTGGACGGAAGAAAAAGATGCTTTTTCAAATGAAATCGTATTACTGTACAATGCCTAAAACTCTTGCTGAGAAGCTGGAGAATCAAGCAGGTTTCTCAAATCACTCTCATTTTAACATGATTTGCTGTATAGGAGAAACAAATGAGATTCATTATTAACAAGACATGATTTCTCTTTCCTATGTGTACATCCTTGTGAACTTGGCCTTGCTCCAATAGTTTTGACAGATTGAATTACATTTAATTACGCTGAAAGGCGATTGTTGTTACCAATGAAAAATGATTTAGGTCACCGGTTGGCATCTTTCATCATGTGTTGTTGCAAATTATCTGTATATATTATCTGAACATAAATTGTATTTTAAAGGACATTTTGACAGTAATTTTAACCAACCCACAAGTTACCTCACATTTTAAGTGAAGTGAAGTGACATGAAGGCCATGAATGGTAAATCATACTTCTCTCCTCTGCATTTAACCCATTCAAGTAAGTGCACACAGATTAGGAGCAGTGATTATCGAACACACACACTGCAAACCGTGGACACACACACCCAGAGCAGTGGGCAGACATTCACTGCGGATTGGGGGTTATATGCCTTGCTCAAGCGTACCTCTGTCATTGTCGGTATTGAGAATCGAACCCACAACCATAAGCAGATTAACCATATGGGCAATTGGGCAAATGCCCAGGGGCACCACGCAAAAATATTTTTCTCTTTTAAAACAAGCGATTCATTCTCAAACGCATTTCTAGCGTAGGTCTATATATACCCTTTTTTCAGAACGTTCTAAATTCCCTGAATGTTTTGTTGAAAGTTTATTAGTTTCATTATTTTATCCGTTTTTTTTTTTTGTGGACGCGCGATCTATACCGCCAGATTCACACTGCGTGAGCACTCTAGGTGTCAGTGCCGAAAGTTGGGTTGACGTCAAACTTGTTCTTATGTGCCAGTGCCCAGGGGCACACTGCCCACAACCTTCGGGTTACAAGTCAGTTTGTCTAACCATTAGGCCTCAACTGCCTCTTTTGTCTAGTAGATCCTGTGAATTATCTAGCCCGAGTCATCGAATCACATTCAACTCCAGAGTTTACGCACTCAGAGCAGTCTAAGACACCAGTCTCTTGTGTGAATGACTCTCCCTAATTATGCTGATGTGCCACTTTAGATGTGACTTTGGAGATTGAGTTCCAGGGACGAGTGCTTTAGAGCGAGCAATCTCATCAGTTCCCGTGCTGCTGTTGCAGACGAGTGGAGCTCATGCAAATTACCGACGCATGTGTTTGTGTGTTTACCTCTTCCTGTTTGCATTTTTCACTAGGTAATTAACTTCTCTTCTCGCCCACACGGGCTGGTGTGTGTTAAAGCCGAGAGAAGAGGTCTCTGTTGAAAGCAGATGGCTCTGGGAGGGCTTACAGGAAGTTGAGAAGAGGCTTAGAGCTGTGGAAAAGTTCGTGAAAGTTGGATAGAAGCTCTGTTCAGAGTTCAGTGTTTGCAGATTGAGGTACTTTGATTTTTCAGGATATATATATATATAATAGGGGCTTTTGCATCGGAGGAACCTTTTCATAGTTCCTAGAACTATTGGCGGAAGTACCCGGACTTTGGCGGTTTCGGAACTAGGAACTATTTTAGTTCTAGGAACTCCTATTGGAGGAACTAATTTAGCTCTTACTTCAGAGTAGGGTCTAAACCAGCACTATAGGAACTACCCGTGACATTAGTGTACGCTGATTGGCCGAACGCACGCGAAACACCAGCATTTAAAAAAAACCTGTGTAAACACAGATTGTAGCCTATATATTTACTCCACAAACTAACTCTACGAACATGAAAAACAGTGATAGATGAGCCTCTTAGCCTTTACGCTGAGGAGAAAATCCAACGCAACTTTGAGGGGATCAAGCTAAACATGATTATGTATTTCTGCTCAGCTAGCATCAGTGGATATCAACCACACGGCATACGCTAATACCTTTTCATATACTGTCTACTTTCTATGTATTACGTAATATAACGTATTAGACAGGACTGTTAGACAGATAGTAAACGAATGAACACGGAGAATGCGAGCACTGCGAGCTCAGGCTCTGGCTGGCTTTCTCAGCGCCGTCAAAATAAAAGTCACAACAACAAGCGCGGCTTACGTCACTTCAGAGTTCCTACTGGCGGTGCGAATGCAACCAGGAAAATGTCCTAAAAAGTTCTAAGTTCCTAGAAAATAACTTGTTCAAATCACATTCATCATACTTTGAAAGTCTTTATGCATATGCAAAATGTTAACATAAGGTTTTAGGCTGTTCCGTGTACTAAATCAGACATTTTTTTGTAGGGCTAATGGACATGATAATGGACTATGACTGATAAATCATTATTTTTGATGAGAGTGGTTGGCTGAAACATCCATTCACGTCATATGTGGCAATCAACAGCACAGCCTCCAGTGACTGAACTGCTGTCAGGCTGAACACACAATGACTCTTCACTCAGGTGCTGCTCTTTCCAAAGTGCTCAGTGGTGCCATCCACCTTGATTAGCTTATTAATAGTCAAGAACACCCACAATCCCTTGCAGCAATTACTTTCTTTCCCTGTTCTTCACCTTTCTGCAGGCAGCTGTACTTCTAAACAGATTGAAGAGTTGATTTATTGTTTTTATTTCCATAAACTCTGGCTAAAGAGATAAATAAATCAAAAGCAGTCTGGAGAGTTTCCAAACAGTCTCTGCACATCAACTATTTTAATTAGTTGCAGAAAGTAAGCCGGTGAGCATGTATAAATATGTATGCGCAAGTGAGTCTCTAGTGCAACGTAAGGCGGCGTTGTTAGTTTAACTAAGTTTGACTGCTGCATTAGCCCTGGGTCACATAAAACTCTATGTTGTGCTGAAGAGTTATGAGTTCTGCTCCAAAACTGAGTGAGCTGCCTATCTAGACAGCACTTTAAAGCCAAATTATTGCTACCAGGCATCACCCGTGGGCTTCATGTAGAAAGCAATCACTGTAAGGGAAAAACACCTAAGATCGACAAATTTGACTAGAAATATATTGCATTCAATACTGAAAAACATTTTTTTGTTGTTAACTAAGCAACGTGCTTACTCTCTTTGTTGTGAGTTGCCTCTCTTTTAAACATAAATAATAATAATAAAAATTATGTTAAAAAATGTAATTGTTTATCTCATAATTTTGACTTTATTTCTCGCAGTCCAAGTTTATATCCTGAAATTGTGAGTGAACATCTCAGACTTTCAGACCCCCCCCCAGAATCTCGCAGTTCTCACTTTTTCCCTCAAACTTCTGTTTACATCTTGCAATTCTGACTGTTTTCTTCTGAATTCTGGAGAGCAGAAAGCAACTCTGTGACACTGTGATTATATCTCTCTTTTTTAGGGGCACCTAATTTCGTGGATAAAGGATCTGAACAAAATATTCATTTCGTGAACATAATATGTGATTTTGTGCATTCATATGAATGAAAAATTAAATGTACCAAAACATTTCTCTTACATGTTAACTCAACAGTGCATAAAATACTGCATAAAATAATATCAAAATTGTTATATAAAAACTCGTGATAAAATAGTGTCTGATAAACTCGCTATTCAGAGAAAAATTGTGAGATATAAACTCGGAATTGCAAGACATAAGAATAGTGAGATAAAAATGTGCAATTTCAGTTTTTATTTTTTATTCTGTGGTGGAAGCGGGCTTTCATAAAATGCAGAAAGCAAGGCAGCTCACAAGGTTTGGGAACACCGCTAAAGTCAAACATGCAGACAAGTGCTTAATCTGCTTATAGTTTGTCTTGCAGCAATAAACTGCTATTTAAGCTCAAAGAAGCGTTCGGAAATAATGGTCTGTGGTTAGAACAGCCTCAATACTGACTGACTGCCCATCCAGGGTTTGACGAGGCACTGACAGCTGGAGTGATCCATGAGGAGAGTGAATGGGAGGGTGACAGACAGACGGCAGACAGTATTGTGGGTTATCCAAACAATTTGGGAGAAAGCTGGTTTCTTTCTCAAGCCCCAGTGAACAGGAAAAGCAGTTGAAGTATCTTACTGTGGAGAGCGATCTATGATGAATAGGTGATTGGGACATACCTGCATTCTTTTTTGCATGGACCCTGGAGATTGAAGATGTTCATGTCAAAATACAACTGCACAAATAAAGTAAATCGACTACGAATACACAGGTACATATTTGGCCAGCGCAGTCTCATCCCAAGACGTCATATAACTGACGTCTTGGGACGTCTTTTGACCATACGTCAATATCCGCCTTTTTAGGGTACCCTTAAACATCGGTTAGATGACGTTATCGGATCCTAACTCTACCCCAGACCTAAACCTACCCCTAAACCTAACTGACGTTAAAGGTAAAGCGTCAGTTGTATGACGTCCCAGGATCGTCATAAACCGACGTTTAAGGGTACCCTAAAAAGGCGGATATTGACGTATGGTCAAAAGACGTCCCAAGACGTCAGTTATGTGACGTCTTGGGATGAGACTGTGTTAATTTGGCTTACTTGGAGCATATGTGTATAGATGTACTTTTAAAATCTGGTAGACATTATGATCATTAATTTTTTTCTTTTTCAGCCAGGATTTTTGCTGGTCAGTAATCAGGAATAATATAACTGAATTTCTCAACAACAACAAAAAAACATATGCAAGATTAACTTAAGCGCATTAATCAAGTTTTCTTCGCTTTAGTAAGATTTAGTACCACTGTTTTATGGAAAGCAGGACAGTGTTTAGGAGAGGTCTTGATCTTTTGACTGTGTGCTACATACATATTCATGCACGTTAGCTTTGATTTATGAAACCTGCCACCTTTTCAAATTTATAGACATTTTAATTGATTAATTGATATTGGAATAATATGAATAAATTTGTGTAATTTGGGGATTTTTTTAGAGGCGTTTTAACCAGCCCTCTACGTAAAGTGGCTGACTGTAAATTTTCCTACCTATGCCACAGATAGATAGATAGATAGATAGATAGATAGATAGATAGATAGATAGATAGATAGATAGATAGATAGATAGATAGATAGATAGATAGATAGATAGATAGATAGATAGATAGATAGATAGATAGATAGATAGATAGATAGATAGATAGATAGATAGATAGATGTGATTGAACATTGAACAATTACTATGAAGTATTTGAGAAAGCTGTGTAATAAGTAGTTGTATCATACGCATGCAGAATACAAGAAATAATACCACTGACAGTGGATATAATCAATCAGACAGTAAAGAGAGAGCACCAACTGTGGCCTGTCACTCAGCAGACAGACAAACATCTGTGTTTCTAATGACCCTCTGTCTCATTCTCCCGCGGTGTGTGTGTGTGTGTGTGTGTGTGATCATCTTACTGCAGTGAACACATGTTAATAGGAGCTGAGGTTTGCTGTTTTTTTTTTTACATGTGTAAAAATATAATCATAGTGTTTTCTTTGTAGTTTAACATTTTCTATTCCTTTATTGATAGATTAATTTAACCCTATATCTATCATTAATTAATTAATTAATTTCTTGTCACCTTTGATCAGTTTAATGCATGCTTGCTGAATACAAGTATTAAAGACGTATAAAAAAAAAAAAAAGAAATCTTACTGACCCCAAACATTTGAACATTAGTGTATATTACACAATGCCAATCTTTATAGCTTAATTTCTACAAAATATAAGCAGTGAAGTTTTTACAGTAAGTCTCATAATAAACCTCAAGAAGAAGCTATTTTTTTAAAACTCAGAATTAGGCTCACATTTGCGAAGCTCGTGGCACCACCAGATTTTTAAATTTAAATTTTCTTTTTTATTGGCAGCCAAGGAAAGTCAAACCCCATATGCTCTTAAACGCGCACACACACACACACACACACACACACACACACACACACACACACACACACACACACACACACACACACACACACACACACACACACACACACACACACACACACACACACACACACACTACCTGCCGCCGTCCTATGCTCCTGTAAGTACACCCATAGTGGCCCAGAGGATCTCAGAGCTCCTGGTCTATAGCTTACATTATGACCCTGCTTAGGAATCCTTCCTGGGCTGCAGTGTGTTTGGGTAGATTGACCAAGGCATATGTGTGTGCGTTTGTGTAGAGGTCCACAGGGATTAGCGTCGGATGTGGTCTTTAGCTTTTTAGAGTATAGTGAATGTAATCTGTATTAATGGCCTGCTGTGAAAAGACCCAGCGCTCACCTTTTCACCACAGGGTGTGTAGAAACAGCTGTTCCTGGGACTTTCACACAACCCTGGTTTCCATCTCAGAACAGCTCCTCCCTCACATACCTGCAGCAAAAGTGCCAAACCACCTTTGCCAGTTGCTAGAGACTCAGTCAAGTCAAGTCAAGTCACCTTTATTTATATAGTGATTCATACAATTCAGATTGTTTCATAGCAGCTTTACAGTGATTACAGGAAAACAATGATGCAAACAGAATTCAATTCTGCTGTAAAGCAACTCTAAAAAGACAATAGTAAACAGCCATTATTCAGTTGAAATCAGTTCAGTGTTGATTCATTTTGGTTCAGTAACTGAGTTCAATTCAGCTATAAAGCAGTTCTGTAGAAAACAGTGATGTCATCATCCAGCTGTGTTGAGTTCTCATCCAATCGTGTCAGTGCAGTCAGATCAATAATATTGCTGAATAATAAGTGTCCCCAACTGAGCAAGCCAGAGGCGACACAGTCAGATGTGTATTTTTTTTACGAATACATATAACTTTAGTGTTAAAAACCTGTATTCTGTTATAATACAACGTATTACTTTAATTTGATGAGACTGAAAACTAGGTTGTAAGAGATAAAAGTACAGTCAACATGTCGTTACAAACCTGCTTGATATTCTTTCTTCTGCGGAACACAAATTAACATATTTTAAAGAATGTTTTGTTCATACAATGAAAATCAGTGGGGCCCAAAAACACATTCCTTCTATATATATATATATATAAAAAAGAATGAGTAAATGATGACAATTTTCAGTGTTTGGTAAACTATCTCTTTAAGGCAAAAGAGTTTGAATCTATCCAGGCTTAAAATTAATTATATACGTATATATATATATATATATATATATATATATATATATATATATATATATATATATATATATATATATATATATATATATATATTCGGTTTTGTCTAATTAAATATGGCATCTAGCAATAATTTTCAGCAATGGTGGTCAAATATCATAGATAAAGTTCTTTATCCACATGTTACAATCTCATCCATCATCATATGTTTTTTTCTCTTTTCACCTTCTCATTTGTCAGCTTTATCTTCTGCGTCTCCCTTTCCTTTCTCTCTTTTTTCACTCACATGTATTTCTGTAGCTCTTCCCCCACCCTTGTATTCTCTGTCCTTTCCCCACACTCATATCTCATCATCATTAGTTTTAGAGACAGTCAGACTAGCGGGCTGAGGGCACACATGTAGTCATTTATCCTTCTGTTGGCTTTCTGTTCTTTAGTGCATCACTAATCAGCAGATAGGCTCCTGCATTCATCCCCAGAGCTTCATAAAAACCCAGAGCTGACTGCCAATAAAGTCACACAATGGCCAACTACAAGCCCCAAGGCCAGGGGTCTAACCCTCATCTTACCTCTCATCATGTCTCTCTCGCTCACTCTCTCACTTCTCAATTTTTTATAATTCTCTTTCTGGCACTGGTGGATGGATGGTACCATCCTAATGGCGGTACATTTTACTATACCACAGAAAATACATATGTCTTCAAGTCAATGTGAAATCAGAATTCAGCCCATTTACATTTTTAAAGCAACACCAAGGAACTTTTCCTCTGCGGTCGCCCTACAGGTTGGAAGCGGAATTGTCCATTACCGCTGTCGTAAATAATTTAGCCTACCGTCGCACGCGCACGCTCGCTGTTTATCCAGCACCGGCTTTGAAATCAACAATGGCCACAGACAATTTGAGGAAGTGGTGGGGGAAGTGACGTATGCCGTAAAGCAGTCGAATTTTGTAGTTCTTTTTGTGCTCCGGTTACTACCCGAAACCCGAAGTTACATAGTGCAAGTAAAAGCGATACAGACCACGTCAGGCTATGGCAGACGTGTCATTTAACCTATTGTAAGTCGATGTGCCATCACAAGGGTCTTGGAAATATATTATGAAGGTTGAAAAACTACATAGTGTTACTTTAAAGTGCCCCTATTATGCTATTTTAAAGGTTCCCAGTTTAGATTAGGAGCTCTCTTACAATAGGTTTACATTCATCAAAACACTTTTCTCATAATATTCATCACCTCATTTCTCAAATAGTCTGAAAAGGGTTTGTTCAAAGATTCATTCTCTCTAAACCCCTCCTTTCCGAGAGCCTACTCTGCTCTGATTGGTCAAACGGCCCAGTTTGTTGTCGGAAAGGAAATGGCCATTACCACATCTGAATTTCAGCTCTGGATCTTCTTCAGCGCTTGAATACACATTTATACGAACAGTGACAGTGGCGTTGGTGTTTCCTTATGAATTCCAATGCGAGTTCTCACCCTTTTGAAATGCATGCAAAAGTGGATTTGTCGACAACACGAACCAAACTCTTCCAGTCTCGGCTACAACTACAGTGTTTGAGGGCGGGTCAAAGTAGATATTGTTCGTTAGCGGCCAATGAAGATCATAGACTGGCATTATACATTGTTACGTATATGTAACAGTAAGACTGGAATTACTGACGAATCGCTTCCGGCAGTTTAGAATTGATTCTTTCTTTTAGGAGACAATAACTTTCTTTGACATGCACTTTGATCTTTAAAGCTTTGCAGACCTCTATCATTTACAAACAGCTATATTACACACTGCATGAAAGATAATTTTCGCAAATATTTGAAGCTCCTGGTCTTGTTGTTCATGATTCTGTTCATGTTATTTCAAGGATTTAAAAAAAAAAGTCTGCAATTTTCCACTAAAATATAATAACTTGCTCCACTTTTGAAACGACTTACTCTTTCAAACCCCTCCAACCACCTGGCTTCAACAATTATGGAGAAACAAGAAAACTATTATGCAGCGTAATAAAAAAAAAAAAAAAAATGTTGTACATCTGTAGAATGTCGTTCTACCATCTCACATAGAACATTTTAGAAATACATTGCAAATGAGCAAGCATTCTAAAATCTAAACACACACACACACACTTCTTAGCACTAACTGGTTCCTTCTATATCTTTGAGTATTTGGCTGGCTTTGTGTTCCCAAGCTAAGATATTCAAAAATGTATCTAAATGATCATTTGTAAATATTCATGCCCTTTTGATTAGTCCCACAGAATAATTAGTAATTGGACTTTAGCACACCTGAGTTGAGAAGTTTAAATTCAGGGCGCAAATCACAAACATATCCGCCTGCATTCCCAACCGTCTGTAGGAGACCCCATATTTTATTTAACAGAGGAGTTTTGCTTGCATTTTGAAGTCTGTTTTAGTAGTAATTACGATTTAATTGCAATACATATCCTAATTTAGTGGTAGTCGTTTTAGGCTCTCGTTCATCCAGGTTTCTGTGGCTCTGAGAAAAGCAGGCTCCATAAAAATCAATGCTGCCCTGGGCTCCAGTCAGGGTCTAACCTCATTAATACTGATCTAGAATGTAACATTTGTGAATGTGAGTGTGGATGTAAAAGAGTAATTACAGCATTAAACAAGTGCCGTGAAGGAATAGTTTGCTCTAAAATTAGCATTCTGTCATCATTTACTCACGCTCATGTCATTCCAAACCTGTATGGTTTCTTTCTTCTGTGGAACGTAAAACGTCCAAGTAGCTTTTTTCCATGAATAGAGAAAGAGTGTGACTAAATAGTAAATAATGACAGATTTTTCATTTTTAAGTGAAGAATTCCGTACAAGCATGTCATTAATTTCCAATTAATTCTACATGTTCACCTTTTATATCGGCTTTATGTTCAGTTGTAGTATCATGATAAGTGATCCTGTATTGTAGCAATAGTTACTGCTCCAAGCACTTGATTGTGTTTGAGTGCGAGTACACACACATAAGCCCCTGTCCATCAGGTAGACTGGCGTCATGCCCCTGGCATTGAATGGGAGATGATTATTTTCATGCTGGGTCTCTTGTCATATCTCTCCCTGCTGGGAGTCTTATCAAATGTAAATACACGCTGCAATGTGCTTCATGCCCGGGCTCAGCTGTTGTTTTCTTTACACCCTACCGCCCACCACCCCACCCCCCCACCCCACTGCTCAATCCCTCCACCCACAAAACTCTCACTTTTCAGCTCTGCTTAGTTTGAAATATTATAATTAAGATGAGGCTTCTGGGACAACTAGGAAGATCTTGTCTAAATGTCTGCAGGCTATATGGCTGGGCTGGTTTTTATCAGCAAAACTCATCCAAATATACATTTTTCTGCATATTTTTAAATGGCCTGCTAATAAATTGTTGTTAATTGTTATAGCATTTTTAGTATTAATATCACAAATGATTCTTCGTTTTAGACCGTGAGCTCAGATAAATCTGGAAATAAGAAAATGTATCTATATTTTAATATTATTTTATTCTATAATCTTTACAACATAAAATATAACATTTATATGTTACATTATAAAACAGAAACATTATAAACATATTTGTTGATGTTGTTAATGACTAATTATAATTCATTTATTATTATGATTATAAATAAATTTCAAAGATTTACAGCATTAAATATATATATATATATATATATATATTTAATGCTGTAAATCTTTGAAATTTATATATATATATACACACATTTTAAAATATTAATATTAGTAGTGGTACTAGTAATAATAATAATAATAATAATAATATACAAAATAATTTATTATTATTATTGTGTTTTTAAAAACATATTTAAAAATTAGAGATTTATATTATCATATTTTTATATGATGTATAGAATATTGTTGTTGTGTTGCTGCTGTTGTTGTTGATAAGGAGGATAATGATAATGATGAGGATGATGATGATGATGATGATAATATTATTATGCATTTTTTGAAGATGAATGAATGAAGATGTTTTTTTTTTAATAATTTTCACATTACAGAGATTTATCGCTTTGTACTATTATTTTATACTTTAGACACCAAGCCAGAATTCATCTGGAAAACAATAAAAACAAGCATAATTTCTATCTATAACAGCTCTTTTCGCCTCTTTTGCTCTCTGTAGGACCCTGGATTTGCTTCCTTTATCATCGACCAGCTGCAAGTGCCTGATTGGCCGCTGAAAGGAGGACATGAAGGAAGGAGGTGTCAGGTGTGTGGAACACCTGCACAGCAGCTAAAACAGCAGGCGCTTCAGACTCTCCAAGAACTGTACCCTGGTTCCCACATGCCATCCCCGCCTCCCAACACCTTCCCTGGGCATCCCACCAGGCTGACGACTCACAACGTGGTCACTCTTTCCTCCAGACCTACCAAATCGAGGATACCTCACCCGGCGCACAGCGTCCTGCCTGTAGGGGAGCGGCAACGTGAGCTGGGCTGGTCTCAGAGCCCGTCTCCCAGCGCTGGTCCACTGAAACCCAGCGTGCAGGTGACCATGGGAGGAAGACCTCTGACGGGGACCATTGGCTCAGTCACCATTCAAGCCCAGCAGTATTTAGAGGGCATGTGGAGCATCTCACGCGTCAATAACTTCCTGCCTCAGCCAAACCCGGTATACACCCTTCAATTTCTTTTGTTTATGCATTAAATGAATTTATTGGTAATCAGCTGATCTGATGTATCAGATCACATTTACTACTATACTAAAAATCAAACTCCTAATGTGTTCAATTTATAAGTGACCATGTTTATTCCCTGCAAAGGCTTTATCGTTCACAGTAGGAGTAGGGTGTAGGGGTTGAAAATAACAGACATATGGATGCACTTTTGCTAAGTCAAATGTGCTGCTGTTATTGTCATATAATGGTTGAGAGGTATGGAAAAGTTCACTTTGAAGGGCTTTTTGAAGCATTATTGTTTGGAAGTGCTCAGCATAGGCATCAGTTATAACATTCGGTCCGGTTATGTGAGAGCTACAGCTGTCTGAATGAGTCGCAGTTGAAAACACCTGCATAACTGAATCACATGCACTCAGTTAGACATGGAGAGCATGCTTGAAACATAATGCACTAAGACTGTGTGTTAACATTTTATGTCCTCATTGACAGATTTGTAAATCTCTAGTGCCGTTTTACATTGTCAGTGCACCTGTTGCTTTATGAGTGAGTGTTTTGGAAATTAGTATCATGTTGTCAATGAATGGATCGGTATTGCTGTTTCAGTTACACTTTATGATGAGGTTTACAGCGAGGTATATGCACTACCATTCAAAAGTTTGGGATCAGTAATATATATATATATATACACTCACCTAAAGGATTATTAGGAACACCATACTAATACTGTGTTTGACCCCCTTTCGCCTTCAGAACTGCCTTAATTCTACGTGGCATTGATTCAACAAGGTGCTGAAAGCATTCTTTAGAAATGTTGGCCCATATTGATAGGATAGCATCTTGCAGTTGATGGAGATTTGTGGGATGCACATCCAGGGCACGAAGCTCCCGTTCCACCACATCCCAAAGATGCTCTATTGGGTTGAGATCTGGTGACTGTGGGGGCCATTTTAGTACAGTGAACTCATTGTCATGTTCAAGAAACCAATTTGAAATGATTCGAGCTTTGTGACATAGTGCATTATCCTGCTGGAAGTAGCCATCAGAGGATGGGTACATGGTGGCCATAAAGGGATGGACATGGTCAGAAACAATGCTCAGGTAGGCCGTGGCATTTAAACAATGCCCAACTGGCACTAAGGGGCCTAAAGTGTGCCAAGAAAACATCCCCCACACCATTACACCACCACCACCAGCCTGCACAGTGGTAACAAGGTATGATGGGTCCATGTTCTCATTCTGTTTACGCCAAATTCTGACTCTACCATCTGAATGTCTCAACAGAAATCGAGACTCGTCAGACCAGGCAACATTTTTACAGTCTTCAACTGTCCAGTTTTGGTGAGTTCTTGCAAATTGTAGCCTCTTTTGCCTATTTGTAGTGGAGATGAGTGGTACCCGGTGGGGTCTTCTGCTGTTGTAGCCCATCCGCCTAAAGGTTGTGCGTGTTGTGGCTTCACAAACGCTTTGCTGCATACCTCGGTTGTAACGAGTGGTTATTTCAGTCAAAGTTGATCTTCTATCAGCTTGAATCAGTCGGCCCATTCTCCTCTGACCTCTAGCATCAACAAGGCATTTTCGCCCACAGGACTGCCGCATACTGGATGTTTTTCCCTTTTCACACCATTCTTTGTAAACCATAGAAATGGTTGTGCGAGAAAATCCCAGTAACTGAGCAGATTGTGAAATACTCAGACCGGCCCGTCTGGCACCAACAACCATGCCACGCTCAAAATTGCTTAAATCACCTTTCTTTCCCATTCTGACATTCAGTTTGGAGTTCAGGAGATTGTCTTGACCAGGACCACACCCCTAAATGCATTGAAGCAACTGCCATGTGATTGGTTGATTAGATAATTGCATTAATGAGAAATTGAACAGGTGTTCCTAATAATCCTTTAGGTGAGTGTATATACTGTACTGTATTTTTTTTTTTCAAGAAATTCATACTTCTATCCAACAGTGACACATTGAATTGATCAAAAGTGACAGACTTTTACATTGATACAAAATAATTATATAAATAAATGCTGACCTTTTGAATTTTCTATTCATCAAAGAATCCAGAGATCACAGTACCACGGTTTCTATAAATATATTAAGACAGGCACCAACCGTTTTCAACTCTGATAAGAATAAGAAATGTGACTTGAGCACCAAATCAACATATTATAATGATTTCTGAAGGAAATGTGACACTGAAGATTGGAGTAATAAAGATGCTGAAAATTCAGCTTTGCCAACAAAGGAATAAGTTACATTTTAAAGAATATTACATTTTTATTTTGTAATAATTGTTCACAACATTACTGTATTTACTGTATTTTTGATCAAATAAATGCAGCCTTGGTGAGGAGAGACTTCTTTCAACTTACCGACCCTACAATTTGAACAGTAGTGTATATATACAGCAGTTTAAATAAATGCAAATATTTATTGTTATTGACTGTTGACAATATTCTCATAATGGCTGAATGGCATGTGATTATCATCTGTCTGATATATTGGTCTCAGACATACAGTATATCGATCGATCACCAGAATGCAGGTTTGGCAGATTGACAGCTTGAGGAGTTCATTTTATTACTCCTGCGTTTTATTGACTGCCTGCCTTACTGCACTGTTACATTCCACAGTGGCCTGTTGAAGCTGTATAAGTGTACAGCTTCAGCGTGTTAAACTAAACAAAGCTCACCACCACAGGTGGACAGCTCAACTATTCCTGTCTGTCTTCCATTGCTGAGTCTCTGCTGCATCAGAGCGGTATCTAATTATAATACATATCTCATCTTTTTGTGGTGTTGACAACCTTTTGCAGTTGCCTTTGAGAGCCTTTTTGTTCCTGCCAACAGTTACCGCTATTGACGAAAGGGGATTAACAATAGTGATGCCAGTGCGTTTTCTTTTTGCACTAATGTCAACAAGTGCTTTTATTCCAGCGAGTGAGCCGACACAGAAGCTTTTAGTAACCAGCATGTGCTTGTGCACAGACAAAGCAAAAAGCCTTGGATAAAAAACTGGCCCAGTACGTCTTAAAAAAACTAACAGAAGCTGTCTGCCTTGCGGTACTTACCCAAACACACCACTCGCACATGTAGTTTGTGCATGAGCGGGAATTGCTCTGAGCTCCATGTTTCCCCCTAGTTCAAAGATGTGCCTTGTATAATTTGGAACGGCTCCTTCCTTTCATTAGATTGGAGGGATGACAATATTGCATGCAGTGCGCTGGGACTTCAGCAGAGCCTTGAGCAAAGAGCTTTAATTCATCTGATTTCTGAGGGGAGAAATGACAATCGGCAGGAGGAAAGAGGAGGAGATAAAGCCTTTGAGATGGACTGAGTCTGACAGGAAGTCTTTGGAGGGGCCTTGTGTTCTGTGAAGTAGAGTTTTTATGTCTCTTCTAGTGGGTAAAGATACATCACTACTTTTGAAGCAGGTGAGAGTTCCTCAAAAGCAAAAAGTGAAACATCAAATGGCAAGGAGAACTTTGATGCAGAATCAGGGCATTCATCATCAACACATGATGAAGTTGACACCTGTCAAGTTTAGATTCAAACATACGCCTGAAATACTTAGACAGACTGTGTGTGTGTGTGTTTGTTTTGAGCACTTACTCTGTTAATACCATTGCATTCCTTTTAAGTCCTTTGGATTACTTAGATAAATACCATGATACATGTATATGTGTAACAGATATAGACCAGTGTGTGTAAACCCCACTCCCCTGTCCTGCGCCCTCGTTAGCCCATCCACCTTCCACACTGGAGACCCGGGTCCGAATCCCGCTCGGACAGGTCGAGCAGGACTGGTTACATTTGGTGCCAGAAGCCGGATGGGGGTCAGGTTTAGGGGGTGAGTGTAATGTACGTAGGAGTAAACCTCACTACCCTGGCCTCAAGAGGCACGCCCGCCTCCCACGCCGCAGCGGGTCGAGTAGGACTGGTTACATATGTTCCATGGTAACAAGTGATTACAATATTCAAGTACCATGGTATTACGATCAAGTACCATGGTATTACGATCAATGTATTACCATCATGATACCTGTTTATATAGGGGTATAAAAACACATTTAGACCCACACTTAAGAAAGTGTATATCATTTTCATGTTTTTACACATCCGACATGTACTGTAGGCTGCACCAAATCGTCAGCTTAATCTTGATTCCTCTTAAGCTTGTTTTGGCCAAAAAGACATTTCCAGAATGCATTGCAATGAGCACAGTGAAGTTTTAAAAAAAAAATATATATAATCTGATTAGAAGCACCTTTAAAAAGAGAAAGAAAAACTGCCTTGAGAGCATGTTACTGTCAGCTTTATTGCTCTTTGCTCGAGCTTGGCAGATAAAATTATTAGAGCATATCGAGGTGGGATTTTCCACGTGGGCTTCATATGGGCTGGAATGACCTAGTGGCCTACTGGGAGCCCAAAACCAGGAATCCTTAAGCAGCGTGAACAGACTGTGATCTACCGCCCTCTGAGCCAGAGAAAGAAGGAGAGAGAGAGAGAGAGAAAAATTATGCTGCTTCTTTCAATAAAGGAAAGTGAAAGACACAGACCTTCGAAAGGAGATGCGAGTAGTAGGATTTTCTGGATTTTGGTGGGGTGTTTACTGGGTGTAGGGTGTAGCATAAAGAGAATACCTGATTTTATTGAATGCTAGGAGCTCTTGCAGCTGTACTTTAATGACCCGACCTGGGGATACATCATGCGCACCTCGTGCTCTGTGTCTGACACTCATGAAAACAGCTTGACTGGAGGGCTTAAGTCCTCAAAAACCCATAGTGGGTTTTTTTGACAGCTGCTTCAGTGTGTGTGTGTGTGTGTGATTGTGTGTCTAATGTCTGTGTTTGTGTGTCCCAAATTCAGTCTCGCTCTGAATGCGTAGCCCCTTAAACATCCTGTTGATGTGAAACCTGACACTCGTTTCTTCTTTATCTGTACGTGGGGGGATTACCGTCCTGTCCAGATAGACACCATTCGCTGTCAGTGTGACGCTGTTTTGATTTATCACGGCTCGTCTGAAATCGGAATGCCATGCTTTGTGATATGACTCTGTTGTTTTTGACATGGTGTTTTTTGTGTTGATGAATGCATGAGTGCTAAGTTCAAATGAGCCCTTTCTGACTTCTCTCAGACATAAAAACCTGGACACTGTAAAGCAGCTCATATAAAAAGTGGCAGGAACAGCTAGTGCATGTGAAGACATTCAGAGAAACAAATTTAGTTTAACTAATGTCCACATGAATACTTTGTCATTTTTAACAACACATTTGTCAGTTCTACAACATAACTGACAGACATAACAATTATTGATTTCAACCCTAAACAGAAAGCAATTATAGACATAAACGCAATACTGAGGCATCTGAATAAACAGACATGAACAACTCAAACAAAACAAATCCATTTTTTTTCTCTGCTTTGTTTAGAATCCCCCATCCCGCAAGTTGAAGCTTATATTTTAGTAATTGTTCAACCAAATGTCACAGTTCAACAAAGTGCAGACTAGAAACATCTCAAAATGGATGCTACTTGTCGTAGTCCATCTCTCATGTGTCTGAAGGTTTGTGATGTATGAAGCTCATATGTCATCCTAGGTATATAAATATTTCTCCTGTCAGAGTTGCGTCGACACATCACGCACTGGATGGGATATGCTTCATGAAAAGATTGTTAATGATGTTATTTTAGTTGCCAGACACGAATCCAGAGCAAACACGAATCCAGCCATTATGCACAACCACCACAACGTAGCTGACATGCCACGCTAAAGCCATGGTTGTCTATGGCTCAATGTGTTCAACTCACTATAGTCTTTGGGAAATGGTCCAACCTTACCTGAAGCATTTTAGCACTCTGCCTACTTTCAAAACAAGATCTTGACAGATAATATTGATTGTGGGTTTAACTACTTAGTTACTCAGAGACCTCTGAGACAAAGAGGTACAATTGACTTTGGTTCAATAATGAAAACATACCTGAATGAATGGGTTCCAGTGCAGGGATATTTAACAAGCTGGAAAATAACTCTAAAAACTCTATTCATATTCCTTATTTACGAAAAAGCAGTTAACAGACTCAATGCAAGAATTATGTAACAGCATTTAAAATGTCAGAATGTATAGTTGATTCCTAGAATCATGCTCGCCCACTTGCTATACCTTCACTGAGCTTTTGTGTGGACACCATTGGAGACACTGACAGAAGACTAGTTTCTTGAACTGGCCTCTTTCTCGAGTGCAGAGGAAGATGTGCCTATATTGCCTCGGGTCATGAGAGACCTAGTGGACCCATTTCTGGATTGACAACCCCTGCATCTCACTAAGGATTTCACATTTCTTGTGAGCCCGTCTAATCTCTACCCATTAAAACCCTATTCATACCTTTAGTACAGGGATGAATGTTCCTTCCTGTTGGCTAATTATGTACTTTATCATAAATGCATGCGAGTAATTGTTACCACCTCCTTTTAATACGGTACCTTTGAAACATAATTTGTAAGGGAACTGCCTCTTGCTCCTTGTAAGGACTTGCTGTCTGTTTCTTCTAGAAGGTGTAGCCTAGGCATAGGATTCTTGGAACTGTTTAAGTTAGCGTAATATAATTTAGTATCTCATTATTGAATTTCAATATTTTAAGCGTCATATATCCTGCTTCTTCCCACCCCAGTCACAAGGCCTCGTGGGTCAAGCAGAGCAGAGCGAATGGTCTTCAGACACAACCATCTCCAGAGTGTCCATAACTCCCTCCAGACAGAGAGGTCAGGTTCAGGATGGCCAGGCTGTGCCCTCTTCCTCCGACCATCCCAGTTCAGCTGCGGCATCCTTCTTCATCAGGTAAGAA
Organism: Rhinichthys klamathensis goyatoka; assembly: GCF_029890125.1. NCBI lineage: Eukaryota > Metazoa > Chordata > Actinopteri > Cypriniformes > Leuciscidae > Rhinichthys > Rhinichthys klamathensis. Next base: position 1,405,085 of record NW_026606581.1, read on the forward strand.
AACACATTTACCATAAATCACTTAATGGATCCTCAAACATCTATATATAGCAATTCATTGTTATTAAAGGGGTGGTTTTAACCCTTTAGGCGCCAGAGGTTTTTTCCTAAAACGTTTGATTTTGAAATTTATTTTCAAAAGGCTATATCTTAAAAGTGATAAAAGATAGAGACTTTCTGTAAATTAGAGAAATATTAAGGATGACCCAAAGTTTATGTAGGGATTACATTTTCCCATCTAATTTGCATATTATGACATCATATGGTGGTGGCAGTCTTGAATTATAGAATTTTCATGAAAAGTCACGTTTAAATGATAAAATGCAGCACTTCTTTCCCCCCAAAATGTCCATCACCTTCTGTATGCTATATTACACAATACTGAATGCTCAGGTATGTAGTAAGTAGTAAGCAAACTGTGTAAATCATTATTAATAAATGGTAGAAATAACCCGAATGCATGTAGTGGTAGGCCTTTTGCTGTAGAGATTATCCATTTACTAAATACAGTATGCACTCTGATTCCATGTATGGGGCACATATATATTATTCATATGACATACAAACACAAGTAGACAAGACCTGTTTAGTTCAAAAGCTGACTCGCCACGGCAAGGCACAGATCATGAGTGAGACGATACGAGCAGCGCGGCCAGATCTGCCTCACGCGGGCGCCGAGCATACCTGTCAACATTTGGGGGGGGGTAAATGTACAACTTGTAACGACTGGAAATAAGGTGTGGCCCCTTTAAGAGCTGTGCGCTCCCTGTGGAACTGTCGGCAGTATTGTATTGAATGTGCCTTGGGCCTCGAACACACCTTTTGCGAACACCCCATGTATGCGGGTAATTTATGTTTGATGATAATTTTTTTCTTATTTTGTTTATTAAGTAACGATGTGGACGGTAGAACGTGTGACAGACAGTTAGGCTACACGAGTTCGATTTGGGAATAAAGTGCGAGTTGTGAGATGCCAATCGCCTCCGTGTGTCTGTCTGGCCTCTGCATGCAATAACTTCAGTTGAGAGCTATCCCTAATCTTCCTGAAGCAACGCGTTACAAACTGTACTTAAGTTTCATTGCGGGAACACCACCTTCATCACCTGCCATCATGTCTATCGGCTCGCTTTCGGGTTAAACTTTCCGCGACTGCGCAAATGGGTTATAGGTTGCCAGGTTGAGGCGACAAACGGGTTGAAATTGTAAATGGTCTGTGGATTGTGTGAATATAATGCATTAAATACAATCTGGCAACTGGTCAACATTAGACAAACATATTGGTCCGATTATTCATAAAGGAGTTTGGCCCGGGCCATGCAAATTACGGGAGTTTCCCGGGAAAAATAACAAACCGGGAGGGGTCCGGGAGATAGGGCTAAAACACGGGAGAAACCCGGGAAAAACGGGAGTGTTGACAGGTATGGCGCCGAGTGTGCACAGCTCGGACTACTGTCATTGTCATTGCGAGTCCTCACCCTGCCTCCACGTTGCCTCCTAACTGTCCTATGAATACTTCGGTTAATGCCATTTTCACAAGATGTAAAATACGTCTTTGATGTCCCCAGAGTGTGTATGCGAAGGTTTAGTTCTAAATACCCCACAAATATTTTTATATAGCATGTTAAAATTGTCACCTTTTGAGGGTGAGCAAAAACGCACCGTTTTTGTATCTGTCCCTTTAAATGCAAATGAGCTGCTGCTCCCGACACAGAGGGCGTAGCTTCAAGAGCTCCTGTGTGTTAGCAGCTCTGATTACCGCACATAGACACGCACTGAAAATTTTAAAAACCTTTAGCATTTTTGTTCAAACCGGAGTCAGACAATGATGGAGAGACTCAAGAGAAAGGTTTCTTGAGAAAAGCACCTAACCCTAGGTTGCTTCAGGAGAATTGTCCCTGTAGTAAGTGTACTTAAAGTTGCTTTGGATTGAAGTGTCTAGAGCACTGCCTAAATTAAATGATGGCATGATTTTCGGAACATGTATTCTAGTCTTTTATCAGTGTATTCTCAATTCCACTGGTATGTGGAAAGGAGTGGTGACAGGAATGCTTCTGGAATGCTTATGGAAAACACATTTGACATATTTTTCAAGCCAAGTGACAGCATGGGACATTAAAGAGTGTTCAGGGGCCTCTCCCTTTGTGGAGAATGAGGGCTGTCGAGTTTTTAGATCCGCTTTGGATGCTGCCACCTGCCCGAGCACTTCCAGGTCATTCTGAGACAACAGACAGATGTGACCCCATGTAGGACAAGGTTAATTTTTGCAGTCTGATTAATAATTGCTTGTCTGTTTTCTTTGGAGTTGATCTCAAAAGAAGCGGATAGCAGGGAGGCTGTTGCGTCACAGAAAGAGAAAGATGAGGAAGAGAGAGAGAGAAAATAGATTTGTTTTGGCCTCTTAATTTAAACTCCTGGGTGGATGAACAGAAGAAGTAGGAAATAATGTTAGGTACCACCTCTTGTTTCATCGCAAATAGTAGTGCCTGCCAAGAATTTTATTGTTATTGTTAGGAATGAGGTCAGTTATCATTTTGCACACCCTATTATCCTTGGAATACTGGTTCCAAGACTAGGAACTTTGTTAATAACAGCCACTCATTTTCTAACTGTCATTAAATTAGTAACCAAAGACAGAGAAATTTAATAACTGCACTAGATCAGGGACTGTATATGGCATAGACAATCCACTCATACATGCATGAGTGGTAAAAATCCTAATTCTCAATATTCTCAATCTGTTGAGTGTTTTGAGATACTTTGACATAAGTTTGCATCAATGTTAGTTTTCTATAAGAAGTCAGGCTAGTTGCATGTTTTAAGCAGTAAAACAAGTGCAAATGATTCATTGATATTTTTTTTCAAAACAAGACCATTACTATTTTAATAATGTCTTGCTCCACCCAGAAATTTACCAAGACTTTCAGATACCTTTCACCTCAAAGATGTTTGACCTGATCAGAGTATGCAGAATAAGAAATGCCAGTGCAATACCTTGCTTTTAGGCATGCCAAAAAATGTATGAGGGGCATCCTCTAAATTAGTCATTATCAAACTTCTACATTTAAATTAAGAGCTGGTAGTGAACATCCAGACCTGCAGTTATTCCTCTAGTGTGCACTGGGCCTTTAAACTGCTTGTACAACAAGCAGGAGGCTGGATCCTCTTGTAAGTCAAATGTTAATTAGAGTGCAATTAGAGTTGCACAGCGGAGAGGAGAGCAACGGGGGACAAAGTAAATCTGTTCCCAGTCATCCATTCAATGTTATGATCTTATCCATTTAATTCCAAAACTTTATAAATAAAATTTCAGAACAGCAGTGATCAGAATCCATCTTTGACCACCTCTGAATATGGTTTTGGTGATCTAATCACAATGTTTCTTGGGTGTAGTTAATGTACACCTGAGGCCAAAATGTTGCCTTACAATTGCCTTACAATATCAGTATCACAACTTTCATCCCCAAAAACTATATTATGGTATTACATTATAAACGGACACTACTATAATGGTATTGAAGTACCTTTTAAATACATTGATCTATGGCAATCAGTAAGTTCCATGATATTAGATCTGGTACTATTGCTGAACCATGCTACTGCCACAGTCCTTTTGTAAGGCATCTTTGGCTATAGTAAGTTGATTTAACTTTCTTTTATTCAGACGGTACTGTATTTATTAGTGAGTATGTATTGAGAAAATAGAAGCGGACGATGTGTAGATGCATGGCTGAGAAGAAGTTGACTTTTCCCTAACCCCCATTCTCGGCATATGCTCTAGAGTGATGGAGCATATTATTAATGTATTGACATACTAGCTGGCTCCTGTAATGAATACAGACACAGGGCCCAAAGAGATTCCCAGAGCTTTAGGATGCCCTGTCACACTCAACAGCCTGGTGTGCTTGACTATTCCAACTCAGTGCTCCGTGAGATGAAATGGTACTGAGCATCGTGTGCAGGGTCATGTGAATGAATCATCTGAGCTTTTGCAAGGTGGGAGTTGGGGTAGAACTGATTAAAAGGATATGACTGTTTTAGACAGCCACATGCTCCATTGACTCCAAAGGGGATGAGACAAAGAGAAAGAAAATGAGGTTGAGAGATTTGTCTGTCTAGAGATCAGAGCGACTGTCCACGTGGTTATAACGTGCAATGAATGCTAAAAGATTTGGGCCAGATTTACTAAACATGGCAAATTAACGTGAGAGCACAATCCCATAAAAATGCCTATGGGAATGGAAAGTTCTGTGTGGGATTACTGACAACGCGCAAATTAAAGAACACAGAAGCAGCCAGATCATTTCCATAATGACCAATGCAATCTACCAAGAGCAGCGCAAATTAGCGTTTGGTTTAAGTAATGCTTTTTTTGGGCGGTAAATAATGGCGCAAATACCAGTAAATTGACGAGCGCAATCCTTAGTAAATCACCTTGCTTGATTTATATAAATACTCTCGTCCCGTAAATTTTGCATCTGAGAAGGGAAACTCCTACAAATGCAAATAGATCAGCCACAAAAATAACCCTGTGCATGCCTTTTCAGCTCTAATTTTTCACTCCGTTTCTTTAGTAAATCCTGACAGTAGTTTTTTAACGCCAAAAGAGGGTTTGCGTTGACGCAAGCTGTTGGTAAATCTGGCCCATGTGCGACATGGATTTTAAACGGGAAAGTGCCGAATACAAATCTTTCACTAAAGGTTTAGGTTAGTGGTCTAACTGAAAAGTTCTTTGAACACTGATGTGTATGGATGACAAGATTGCATACAGAGTATAATGCCTTTAACTGTAACAAATGAATTGGTGAAGGTTGCGAATTTGTGACAAAAGCACTCCTCCGAGAGGGTTGTAGCATGCTGATAGCATGCTGTGCTTTAGCATGCTAATGGTCTAACAGTACCTGTTACAATGTGTCTACACTGGAAGTGAGTGGTGCATTGTGACAAGACTGTTCCCGTTCCTGTCTTATAAGCACTGTGATTTCACTGTCTACATATTATGCTTATTCACATGCAATATAGACATTGTGTGACGCTGAAGTATAGTGCTAAAATTCATTCCTTTTAAAGTGCTGACACAACTCATTAGTTGACCACCCAGTCCAAGTTTAGGGTTGCAATTTCAAGGTGTGTAAACGGAGGGTATATGTTTGTACATGCATATATGCTGGTCAGCATGTAAGAGGCACAGCTGTTTGGTGGTATGTGGACTTGCAGTGGCATTGAGCACACACAGTTGAACATTTTTTATAGCCTAGCACTCATTTTTAGTTGCCTGTCCAGGTGAGCTTAAACAGTAATGCCTATGATTGAAGTAAACATTCCACTGTAATTACAATCAATCCAGACTTTCACCAGACAAAGTGCTTTGTTGCGCTGGTCTTAGGGAGTAACCATAGAAACAAAGGGAAGTTAATTCATGGGATGTTTATGTTGTGGCTTCAATAAACATCATTGCCAGTTGAAGATAAAAGGAAGGGAGACATTAGCCCACATGAACTACGAAATGACATTCATTCTTGTGACACATCTGAATTGCATTCCAATGCGCTATAGTTCACAGTTGTTCCAACTAGAATAGTGCATTTTAACATGTTAAAGTATTATTATTAAATCACCGACATAACATCATATCCTTTGTATTTGTTACCAAATACACAAGTCCAAAATAGATTTACATTATTATATTCTACCAGGGCTGTAACGACCATAGGCATTGAGACAAGTCTCCCCCTCAAAAATTGGAAATGGCCATATTGTCCCCCTCAATATTTTATATTTCTTAATGCTGCTCTCCATTACGCACCACTCTTTTGTTGTTAGGATGGCAGACAGTTTAAAAATGTACATTTTTAGGCTGATCTACCTCAGTGGTCTTATAGCTCTCGTAAATGTCAAAATGATGGCCAATCAGATCAAAGAAGGCGGGACTTAATGTTCACTGAAGATGAGTGTGAATTCCAAATCGCCACTTTTAGTTTTTACAGTGAAAGAGTTTCGTGCGTGGTATGATATAATTAGTTAAACATTTCAGATTTGACAACTGTTTTACAATGGATATGTTTAACGTTCCACAGTAACATACAGTGATGCAAACCACTCAACTTTGTCAATGTAATCTCGCCATTTTGAATAGAAAAGGCAGTCATTTAAATTATGAAATTCATAACTGAATGTGACGAGAGACGAATGTGTGCTGCATATTTGAATGTGTGAATGTGTGCATATTTTTAAATAAAATATTATTTGCAAAGAGTTTAGATGGACTACTTCACAACTATATAGGCTATAATTTGACCTAGCACTTCTTTTACAGTTCTTATTTGTTCTTTATGCCATTAAATCCCTTTTAATCCTTTAATTATTTGAATTTCTTTAAATAAAAATGTGGTCCCCCCCCCATTTTTAAGACATGGTTATGGCCTTGGTTATGGCCACACTTGTTTTAGATGCTGCACTGCCATGTATCACTTTGGATAAAAGCATCTGATAAATTAATAAATTAAAATATATACAGGTATCTATCTACATAGTTCAAGCATTATCGTCTCTGAGTTTTATGTTAATTACACCGAGATTTGATGATGGATACTGAGTCCCCGTTGTCTCTGCTGGTAAAGTGCAATAGTAAGTGTGTTCCATTGTCTAATTTTCGCTCTTTTCATCACCAACACTATGCTACAAGAGAATCTACAAAGCCAATGAGCAAGAGAGTTCTCTACAAGCGGGTCATGTGATTTCAACATGGCAAAATACGGTACATTGAGGGTGTTCCCACACCATACACAATTAAAACACTTTTTGTAGAAAATGATGTCCAGTCTTCATCTCATGTGAGCGTACCCATTCAGATGAATCTTCTCGCAAAACGTTTTTAAATTAGCACCAAACTACTGAACACACCTTTAAATATCTTCCATTTGGCCTGTATTTTGATTTGTTTTACATGTGTATAGACTACAAAGCTTTAAAGTAACCTTTCATGAGCGGCTAACTGCGCATAAGTTAGTAGATATTTAACAATTATTCCTCTTGTAATGAAAGGTCAGTTGATGCATTTTGGTACCCCTTTGGGTAACCCTTTATGACTAGCATTGCCCCTAATTCTTGAGTTCTCACTGTGCGTTCCAATTTAAAGTCAATTAGGTACATAAATGCATCAGTTTAATCTCATTGTTCAGACGATTTGCTTCCTTCTCCTGTTGTAGTGGGGCAATAATGATAAAGCATCCCAGGAGTTGTAAACAGGGGGATGCCATTCACCTTTCCACCCACATGCTGTGTCAATGCTAATGTGGACAGTGGTCTTCTGAGGAGTGGGACAAGGGGGCGGGGCTCTAATGGAGCCGATGGGATGGTGGCATGGGGGATGGTTGACTGTGGAGTAGAGAGGTGAGTGAAAGAGAAGAGAGGGGTTGTTGAGAGTTCTTACACACAGTCACAACAGCTCTCGGCTAAAGCTGATAACGTCGGCTCCGTAGGCCACCCATCACAGCGGAGGATTACAGCGAGAAAGAGATCCAGGAGGGGCAGAGAGATGGAGAGATAGAGAAAGTACACAGAGGAGAACAGCAGAGGAGAAAGAAACAGGCAAATGATCCATGTGGATGGCTGTTTTTGAGTGACAGCGCTAATCCCTGACAGGGACAAATTGGGAAAACAGATTAATGCTGAGTGGTCGGGCCCTGGAGCGGAGCCGGGCCCTGCTGCGCCGCTGAGTGACGGGAGCCGGGAAACAGGAGCACTTCAGTCAAGGCTGATAGTGGCAGACTTTGAAAACATTGATGCAGTGTGTTGGTAGGCAGTGAGGTGAATCCACACACATATCCACTCATGGTGGGCAGACTCGGACTAATGCCCCACACCAACACTCCCAGCTGGAGGGAGAGAAAATCATGGACTGTGGAGGAAAGTAACTGGAGCGGCACCATGAAACTGAAGTAAGTCGCCATATAAGAAAAACTTGTGTTTTGAGATTAAAAAGTTTCGACTTCACATTATTTTCTGACTACCGTCAAAATTGTTGGCTTTTTTTTTAGGATCTTGCAGAACATAAAAGTTATTTTCAATGATTCAGTTGAACCAGTTTGCAAAACACAACTATTTCACTAAAAAACTTTTGTCAAAACATTTAAGTGATTAATCAAATGAATCAGTGAATCGTTTTTCAACTGGTTCAGTGAATTCACTGTTTCTCAAACGAACTGGGCTGTTCAAATACTTCTATTTTACTTTATTTTTAGTGATGACTTAAATGAATCAAATAATTGTATTTAAACTGGCTCAGTCTGAAATATTCCTCAAATGAGTCGGGTTTAGCAAATGCTTCTCCATGAGTTTTTATTTTTTAAAGAAGCAGTGTAATCTCCTTTATCGTTGACTTTAGCTGTAATAGGATCAGTTTTGTTGGCAGTGCTGTGTTGAGATTTGCCTTGTTGTTTTACCGTGTATTTACTCTGGCTGAACCTCCAGCTGCTGGTCTCTGCTCCTAATCACACGGTCAAGCTTGAGTTTGTCTGTAAGTGTGTGTGTGTGTGTGTGTGTGTGTGTAATGGTCATTGAGCAGCTGAGGCTGGTACTCGAGAAGTGGAGGCTGGGAAGGAGGGGGGGCCCTCTGGGCAGAATGTCCAGGTGTGAAGAGCCTGCGGTGGGCCGTGAGATGTTCTGGTGTGTTGTTTTGGGTGGTAAGGGTGGATGATGGAGGTGTTGATGGATCTATCACTCTAGGCCAGCAGCCCCAGGGATCTGCTCAAGCCAAGCCCACTTCCTGTCCTCAGGGTTTTGGGCTGAAGTATTGATGTGCTCAAATGGACTGATCCATTTCTGTATACACTCTTTAACACCATTATTCCTCATTTTTAGTGTATAATTCACCTTTTCCCATCTTAATCAATTGCATTTAGTGTTCTGGTATGAGTGAATCTTACAAGAAGATGCTTGGGTCACATTTTATCTCAAAATCAAAGTAGTACATTTGGCATCAAGAAAATTATGCCTGGGGGTTTGCATTAAAGTGGATTTTGTTTTTGTTGTTCATTTAATTTGTATTGGTCATATATTTTTTTAAAGAACTCTAATGTAATATAGTTGCTTTTTTTTCAGAATAAAATTCTTTATTTTTTCTATTTAATCAACGGAAAATTAAAAATTCCACACAATAAATGAAATGAGAAAGTTTAAATAGAAGGATTTTTAAATTGTATTGTGGTAAAGAGAATTGGATGAGATGTGCTTATGTGTCATGAAAATGATGTCCCAAAATATGGTTAATTTTATATTAGGGCTTCATATATATTAGGGGTTATTTCGATTTTGGGATGAAAAATGACCTGAATATGTTCTTGACAGGTTTCGCGAGCTTCACACACAGGAAATATAGATACAACCCAAGGATAGCCTTCAGCTTTACTGGTATATAGTAAAAAAAAAGAAATGCTTTCCATTTCCAATGCATTAGTAACATTATATATATACATGCACAAACACGTAGATGTACAGAATATGAAAGTAACTAGAACAAAATAACATTGAAATATGATACAACAAGTAGTGGTTTGTTATATTGTGCACACAGTGTTGATGTCAAGATGGTGGTCCTGTGTCTTCTGTCCTGTTTCCACCCCCCACACCTTTACAAGATGTCACCACTTAAAATCACTCCCCGTAACCTGCGACCACCTCCGCTGAATGTCTCCCACCCACTCTCTCCATTATTCCCCAGATCTTCCTGCTTTTTACACACCCCCAGGTTGTGTGAATAACCCCCATTTTGTGAGTCTCTCAGCCCAAACAGTTCTCACTGGGGTGATTATCACCTTCGACAAAACACGAAGAACACTAAAGCTTCTTTGTTTTGTCTGAAAGGAGGCAGACTCACCTTTGAAGCACTTGTGAAACAAATGTACTGTCAGCGGTTTAGCATCACAAATGGATTGTCTCTCATATGTCACAATCTTGAAGCTTTCTGAATTTGCTCTACACAAATTCATTTCTGTTGTGTTCCCACTCTGTTTAGAAGTGTAGTGACAGCAATTCATTTTTATGCAATATAGACAACCAAATATCTAAACCTGAACAGCTTTCGCACATTTGTTTCTCAGGATGAAATGTACAGTACATGATACAACAGCATTCAAATCAGTGGCAAGACATCTGGACCCCATTTACACCTGGTTTTGACATCTGTCTTGGAAGATCGGATCACAAGTGGTCAGCCGAGAAAAATGTGTTTACTTCTGGTATTAGCACGTTTCTCATATGCCGTTTTGTTGCAAGCGGAGAAACACTATACCGTTCAAAAGGTTGGGGTCATTAATTTTTTTTTTTTAATAAAATAAATAATACATTAAATTGATCAAAAGTGACAGAAAATACATTTATAGTAACATTATATTTTAATAAATTTAAATTAAAAAGATTTTTATTTTAAATGCTGTTCTTCAAACGTTGTTTAAAGAAATACTTGAACACCAAATCAGCATATTAAAATGATTTCTGAAGGATCATTTGACACTGAAGACTGGAGAAATAAATAACATTTTAAAATAAAAAACAGTTCTTTTAAAGTGTAACAATATTACTGTTTTTATTGAATTTTCAATCAAATAAATGCAGCCTTGGTGAGCATATGGTACATTCAAAAACATTTTTAATGGTAGTACATCACTTTATGTCACCTTGTTTTGGCACATTGTAATGGTTGTTTCACGCAAGTAGGACACAATGCACAATGCAATTGTGACACAGTGCATTAGCATTTGCAATGCGGTATACATCCCTGAATGGGTCCAAAGGTGGTTTGAGGGAACCCATACAGATCCTGTATTTTTATTGGATTACATATGATAGATTAATACCAAATATAAAAGGGCTCAAATTAAATTTGAAGCATGGAACAGGACAGAACAGAAGATACAGACCATGGCAACAAATTATGCAAAGTGGTCGTAGTATAGCACCCACCTAAACCTTTTTCCTGAATAAACAAGGATGTAAGCAGCAAACAGTTGGTGTTTTTCATGCATACAGTGGGGGTCTGTGACAGCTCAGGGAAAAGCATGAAAACTGCTGTGTCAGGAAGCCAAGCTATCCCACTCGCATACAGTCACCACAGGAAGAGAAGCAGGCATCAGCGAGTCCCCCAGACAGCATGGATCTGCTGATCCATGTCTATGGACTCAATAGACGTGGGCCCGTAGGAGAGCTGATGTTTGCTGCAACACTATGGAAATAAATGCTGTCGAATCAGTCAAATTCCAAGTGCCTTATGGCCTGGGGGTCTTTATATGCCAAAGTGAGGTTGTTTGCAGGCCTTCGGGTTCTTTGAAAGTATTTTTTGAACTGGGATTCTAGTTAATCTCTTGTATGTTGTTTGAAAATACATACTTGGTGGCTGGAATTACATACTAGCACTCTGCATAGCTATATATAGTAGCTGCTTTCAGGCTTCCCACGGTGCGGCGGCGTAACAAGGATTGATTCTTAATTGCTTTAGCACTGTACCTCGCACAGTAAGCATGATAGACAAGTCACCGTCGCCACCTTATTAGTCATCTCAAAGCTTGCACTTCTCCAGAATGCTGATTAAAACAAACCCTAAATAACAATTGAAAGCCATTTCACAAGGGAAAACCGTAAATAAGGAAGAAAAGGGAAGCGGCGGCTCTTCTAAAGAGGTCTCCGGTTTGCCCGGATTTGTGGAATACAGATCAGATCAACTGAGGTAATTAATTGTGTTACCAGACCGAGTGGAATATACATTTAAAGGTTTATTACCTATTGTCTTTTCAGACAGCATATGTGGTTGAAGTTGAAAATTCCCATGAGGTCACCCAGCCCGAATATCCTCTGTTGTGGCTGGAGAGAACAAAAGCAGCAGCTCACAATCCCACCACAATCCACCCGGTTAAGCTTTGAGCCTGAGCAGAAAAAAAAAAAAAATTATGAAAACAGCGTTATGTCTAATTAGTGTTCAACCTTCCCCTGATTTCCCAGCCCAATACCACCCAAGTGCACAGTTCATACTTATTCATGTAGCATGTTTTACCGCGACTCAAGCAAAATTCTAGACTACTTAATGAGATCCCTGTTGCTTGTCATTACAAACACACACGATTATACACATTCTACTGATTCCATAAAGAAAAGTTTTATTGTCAAAGGAGGAGATGCTATAGCCTGAATCTCTCTACAGATGTCGCCTCAAGGATGTCTATAATACTTGCAGAGTATGTTAGCATTACTTTGAATCTCTATAGCGGTTGCCAAGCTGGGACAGGAAATTGAAATGTGGCATCTTTACTCGTGGGTGCTTGGTTTTGCTACCAGGATAATTGCTAATGCTTTTTTGCTGCCCCATGATAGTTAGCGTTCTAGGAAGAATTTGGTTCACCTGCTGAATAAAGTTGAATCTTAGCTTACGTCTTCTAAGCTAACCGTGTTAGCTCACAGCATGTTAGCTTAGCCTGCACATGATTCAACGGGTGGACCAAATTGTTCATGATACATCTACTTCTACTATAGGACGGGACCAGTGGGTTGATTTTGTCCTTCATTTTGGTTAATTGAATAGTAAAGAATGCAACATTGTTTTCATTTATTTACTGCTCCTAGCATTTTTAGCACTTGTTTTGTCCGCCTGTTGAATCGAGTTGAATCTTAGCTTTTTTGTGTTAGCTCATAGCATCCTAGATATCAAAATTTTTCATTACATGTTAGCCACACATTGACTTCCTGTTCCCATGGAAATGTTCAGACAAGTGGTCTGTAAAACTAATCTCCCCCCACAAAGGCCCCGTCCACACTACTGCGTTTTCGTTTAAAAACGGAGACCTTTTGCTACGTTTGCACCTCCCGTCCACACTAAAACGGCAAAAACGGAGACCCAAAACGGAGAAGTTTAGAAACGCTGCCGATCCGTTTTTCGTTTTGAATCTCCGGAGGGCGTTTTAGTGTAGACGGGTCAAAACGGAGGACTTTAGAAACGATGACGTAGTAGAGGCTCACGCTCGGCTCCATGATTGGGTGTCATCAGTCATGGCGTATATCTTTGCTAGCAGCTGTTGTACAAGTAAATTCTGCATTTTTCAACGCTATAACTGCCTACGTGCGCCGGAGTCAAGCTATTATTCGAGCGATCTGTGACAATTCCAGTGAGCAGCGGTGGCGTTGACCGTACATGGAGCGTCGGTTTGGGGTTAACCCAGAGCATGGTGGGATCATTTTATCAATGAAGTTGTGTTTACACCGGCACGCGCATGCCCAGTGTTGGTGAATGGTCACGTGATCCGCGTTTTCAGTCGTTTTAATGTGGACGGAGATCAATTCTAATACGCAGCTAAAACGCTGGTGTGGACGGAGATCGTATTCGTTTTAATTCTCCTAAACTAAAACGCAGTAGTGTGGATGGGGCTTCAGTAGGCTAAAGTTTATCCATTTTAGTTCACTGAGTATTAATGTTTATTTTTGAGGATGTAAAATTGTTTTCACAGCACATTAAGGCAGTGAAGGTTTGTGGTAAAGAGGGGGGTAGAGTGGAAATGAGAGAGAGAGAGGGAGTTGATCTGCTGTTTTTATTTGTTGAAAGCTACTCTGCATGCAGATTGTCTGAAATGGAGTGGATTACAGCCTGTAATCAGTTCATGACCCAGCATGTGTGAGAGCCTGTTGCAGAGAGCTGAGAATCCCATTAGCACTATCTCTCTCTCTATTTCAGAAGTAAGTTGCTAGAACCAATAACCTGAATTCCTGCATTAGCACCAGAGGGCGCTCATAAAAGCTTATGTGTAGGGCCTGTTATTAATGAACATACTTTGGGTTATTGCTATAACCTATGGGTTTCTTAAAGGCAAGTTTCTTGGATTGTGTCTGTTGCAAGGCTATACGCTGTGATAATGCATCACATGGAATGGATTGATAGCATTCCTGCCGTTTAAGATCGTATCTATGCACATTGCAATGGTAATGATTATATTGCAGTGTGAAGGTCACCACTGAATGTAATAATCTTCTCATACATTGCTGGCTATATGAAGTCAATTGAATGATGTTATTAGTCTTATAAACCCGGCAGCTGTATGCTTCTCATCCTGTATGGTTAGGGAAGCATCCGTCTTTCTGTCTATGACCACATGAGCATTAGTCAATAAAGACTATTGACATATTTATTGCATTTTTGAATGGAATGTATTATGTAAATGGTATAAATGGATGTTCTCATCCCTTGGTGATTACACTGCCTCCTGTCTTTACCCAAATATTTTTTTTACTAAGGTTGCCAATGTTATGCTTTGCATTTGCAATAATTCTTTTTTCTTTTTCTTTTTTACATTGTTAATGCATCTTTTCAGTTTGACATTCATAACTGTTTCTTTTTCTTCTGTGTGAGGTCTAGAAACTGATCAAAACCTGATTGTTGCTGGAGTGCACACAAAAAGTCCCATATAATAGACACACTTTATGGTTTAATTATTTATAAATCAAACGCAGATGGGACATTTAAAATAATTTGCATTATTTCCATGGTGAAATTAAATTTATCATCAAAAAATACCCACATTGCAAAACACCATAATTCATATAAATTGAATGCACTGGGAGATGGCCGCAACAACATCACACACGTAATAATATGAACATCGTTTTTTTCCTCTCATATTTTATCCATTCAGTTCTGTGTTCGCATTTCCAGTGGATAAAAAAATAAATGTACATTGTTTTTATTATTATTTTATATACATTGAACTTTTATATATAAATATTTTCAACGACTGTCTCTCAGCCCTTAATTTAACCTATAATCGTAAACTCCCTTTGCTTCCATATTGTCAACTTGAGCCCACGACAATCAAAAGACAACCTTCGTTCCGCACCCCTGTTTCCTGAACATCTGTTCTTTCCCCTATCCTCTAACCTTCCATGGTCACTTCTTTCTTTCTCTCTTTCCCCCCATCATTTCTAAACCCTGATGTTCCAGGCTGTCTCTGATTAATCATGCACAGATATTCCCAGCAGCCACTGGGGTTGTTTGTTGTAATAGCCTCAGAGTAAAAGAGTGCAAATAAATAAGCGTTAGGTGTCCTCCCTGCCAGACAGTGATTAATGAATAAAAGCTAAGGCAAGGTGGAGCGGTAGGATGCTCTTGTTGACTCGGCCACCCGACATTGCAAAGCTTCTGTTTGTACCTAGTGGGCAAAGTGACTGTAATTTGTAAAAGTCAGCTATAAGCAATTAGTTTTAGGTCTGAAATGGCTGAAACATCTTAATCACGCAAGCGTAGTTCAAGGTCCTGGTCAAGAGCACGTCTGGTCAAGTGTCTGATCGGACCTTGCGGTGTCAGCTAGTTTCACCGACTCCTTCCTTACTTGGGTTGCGCTTTTTGTAGCGTGTGTTGGCAGGATTATCCCATTCAACGCACTTGTCATGTAATTAAATTCCTTTTCCTCAACACCCTTTTAGTGAAACCTGATGCTGCGGGTTGTCTACCTGTAGAACAAATCCCGGCGGTGCAAAGGGAAGAGATAGAGAGATGTATCATGGATGAGATGAAAGT
This sequence comes from Rhinichthys klamathensis goyatoka, assembly GCF_029890125.1. Classification (NCBI taxonomy): domain Eukaryota; kingdom Metazoa; phylum Chordata; class Actinopteri; order Cypriniformes; family Leuciscidae; genus Rhinichthys; species Rhinichthys klamathensis. The sequence goes on from NW_026606581.1 coordinate 1,420,631, forward strand.
AGATGGTAATCTTTGAAAACAGGGAGTGAGAGTGCGCGAGAGACTCTTGGTTATCTGTCAGTTTTCTGCTAAAATGGAATTGATCTTCCTTAAACGTTAGCTTGCTGTGCTTTTAAACAAACTCCAAAGAGCAACCAGGCTAGGCATAAATAAAAAGAGAATATCTTCAAAAAATGACAACCCCATTACTATCTTCAATTTGTGGCTTTCCAGAGCTTTTTCTCTAGGGGCTCGGGATTGAACGCTGCAACTCATTAAAAAAAATGGAAAAAAAACTGGCCACGTTTATGGCTTCTGTTCTGCCTCCCCACCGTGGCTAAGTCACAACAAGCCAAGCCTGGATTAGCTACACATCCTGTCTGTTCAGGGATGCTATTGAGGGGGTAATTTAGGAACAGCAAAAAGACAACAATGCTTCTCTCGTTCACTCGCGCGCCCCTCTTCAAAATGCTTTAGCGGCCTTTTTTCATGCACTGTAAACAGATTCGTGCTCTCTTGTCTTTGCTGTTGGTATTAATGGAGGTGATAGGCTTGAGTTTGTGGTGTTACTTTGATTTTCATTTTACTGTTTTATGAGCCACAAAACTAGCACAGGAAGCAGGAACTATAGCGTTAGCACCTATCTGCTAGCCAAGCATGCTAGTGAATGCACAATAGGCTGTAAACCTACAGTAAACACTTAATAAAAAGAACATGTTTGCTAAATAGAGCATTTTGGATGACAGTCTAGTCTTGTAGATTAGGCTACTAGTTAAACATTGGGACATTACTTTTGACCAAAAGCTAACGCTTGATTTTACTTAATTTAATGTGAAATGCTTCTACTCGTGCACAGTTGAGCACACAAGTCCACGCAGACACAAATATAGAGCTGTGCGTGGACATTAGTGAATTGTGCTAATGGCGAAAATTATGTCATGTGAACGGTCTGTAATCTGGACAGACAAGGGAAGTATACTCTCGACTTAACCCTAACCAAACACACACAAACAAGCTAACAAAACTACAGACAGATGGGTTAAATTGGAATTGGTACTAAGGTCTGCATATGTATGAAATTCTTGAGAATAAAACATTTTTTATTTGACCAGAGTTTGGTCCGCCATCGAGTTGGATCTTACCAGATTGGCCAAGCTGATGTTTAGCCTACCTGTGTGGCCAGTTGGTCTCATGGCCTGACCAGCTGAAAAGTGCCCAAAACCCCTCTGAAACCAACCAAAAGAGTAGCCTGACCAGGCTGGGAGACCAACGTAGATGAACAAACCAGCTTAGGTTGGTTTAGGGAAAGAGGTTTGCAATTACTAGCGTGCATGAGAACTCCTTCAATGCTGTTAAAAAGCTTCCCCTAATGCACCTCATGAAGTTTATTTTGAGAAAAGCCCACAGTGGGAGGAGCTTTCCATCTACTTCCAGCAACTATTTGCTTTAATGCTGAATGCTTTAATTTGCTAAATCAGCCAGTTAGTTGTTGTAGAATTTTGCACTTTAAAATTCACACAATGCAAGGGTTCATTCAATTACTTTGCATAAAATAGATAAAGGGATTAACATGCAAATATAAATATACAGTCTAAAGAAACACCGCATTTCCCAATTCAGTAATTCCTGGGGATTTTCTTGTCCTTTTTCTTTTTAATTAGAACGTTTTCAGACTGCTTCATTTATTTGGGTCTGGCTGGGGATTTCCACCCTTGGCCCGCTGAGGGAACGAGACAATCCCTAGCTCAGCCCGGCCCGACTTGAGCGATCATTTTTCAGTGTGCTACTCTCGGGCTCAAAATGATTTACCTCCGTTCAGACAGCCGCTGACTGGCTCCCAGCCAAAACACAAAGACCAGACTGATCACTCGAGCTATCTACCTTTGAGATGACTCTCACTCTCTCTCTCTCTCTCTCTCTCTCTCTCTCTCTCTCTCTCTCTCTCTCTCTCTCTCTCTCTCTCTCTCTCTCTCTCTCTCTCTCTCTCACTTTCTGGATGTGTTCTGTCTCTCTTCACTCTGGGGAGGTCCTCACCCTCTTTCTTTTTTAATTTCCATCTCATTTTCTGATTTTTTGGCTCTCTGGTTTTTCACCTCTGTGTCTCACACTCAACCTCCCCTCCCTTCCTCTATCCTCCTGTCTCTCCATATAAGTCTCTCTCTTGCTCTCAACACATTTGATGCAATTTTATGCTTTTTATTCTCCTTCCACATTGTCCTTTGTCCCTACTTTTTTCTTGATTTCACACTCTATCTCTCTTCACTTGTATGCCTCTTTGAATCTTTTAGTGTTGTGTGGATAATTTTCATTTAATCTTGGTGGACTGTTCGTATGTTGGAAACATTGATATTCTGTTTTTTTATTATTATTATTTAAAAATTAGTATCTATGGACTACATTTTTGGCATGTTGTAAAAATAATTTTATCATTTTTAATAGGCAAGGCAAGGAAAAAATGTCCCAATCAATCTGAACTCTAAATGTATTTAATGACCGTGACCAGGCCAGTTTTTATAGCATATATTCTTTCCACAAGGCTAAGGACTAAGTAACTCTAGAGTGCATTTGATCTCGTTTACACTGCATTGCAATAACACAGTAGCCCATCACTTTACACATCTCAGTGACTTATTATAATTATGAGCTACACTGCATTATGATTAGGCTATATTTTACAGTAGTAGCTCAATGAACAGCCAAAGCTGCCCTGTGGTGATCTCTGTATTGACATAATGCTCCAATTTTACAGATATCACACAGCATGCTCTCATGTACTCTGTTTTAATGAAGGATAATGCTACCGGGTGACTGAAGCCTCAGGTCATAAGTGCTCCAAGGAAGTGTTTAGTAATGGAGGTTACCCCCTCCCCCTCCTACTGCGCATAAAAAAAGAATATCCATATCATCCCGTCCATCTAATTATTCCAATGAATGAGATTCACAATATTCGTATCTTACTTTTGTACACGTCTTCTGCAGACAGAGATTTTTGCTTTGTACTTGTGATTTGACCCTCTTTAGCACTAAAGCATAATGTGAGAGAGTATTCTGCAGAAAATATACAAATGATGGATAATTTCAGTCAATGTGCAGCTGTGGACCAACACAAAACTTTCTCTCATACTCTTTCTGGATTTGCTTCTGTCACAACACGGTTTCTTACTTCCGTGGGAAAGAAACTTAAGACTCCAGGTTACTTGTATAACCAACTCCATATGTCTTTGGTTATTTAAAGGAATCCTGTTCACATGTCTTATGTTGCATCTATGGTTCTTATTATGGCTAGGAGAAACTTTTAAACGGTATTAAATATTAGGTGAATAATAAAGAAAGTATGAGAGACTGTAGGGAGAGTTCACTCAAAAATGAACATTCTCTCATTGTTCCAAACTCTTATAGTCTCAGCCACGGACCGTTGGCTGAACGTCTGATGCATATGGAACAATTAACTGGAAACACTTCAGGATTTTCGAAGTTGTCATCTGATTGGTTGAATTCTACAGGATTGTCCGGGAGATGTGTGTGTCACATTCTTTAACAGTCTGCCTGAAAACAAAGCCGAAACCCCCCTCATGGAAGAAGAAAGCCATTAAGTTTACAACTGTGACAATGAGCGCATACCAGGATCAACTAAACGCTGGATTTCCTAAAGTATGGGAAATTCGAGGCTCCATTGTTGCAGTAAACTTGTACAATGTTCTTGAATGTATAAATAATTTATTAGAATCCGGTCTGTTATTGTTGGGACTCCGACTTTACATTTTCACTCCCCTAAACATGACTCGGAACAAAACGAACTGTAATTGGTTTCGTTACATGTCAGTCAAATGTCCTCTTGGGCGGTCCTTGGTCAATGAAAGCTGCGATGGAGTCCATACCTTCTGCTGTCAGTCTGAAGGTCTGGCTACACGAGACTAAAACTCTTATGACTCGCTTTCTTGTGTGAAACACAAATGGATATGTTTAAGAGAATGTCCTTGCTGCTTTTTACCATGCAATGGAAGTGGTTAGGGACCAGAGACAGTCGTGGTCATCATTCACTTTCATTGTATGGAAAAGAGCATCTTGAACATCCTGCTAAACATTTCCTTTTCGCAAGAACAAAAGTCAGAGTAGTTTGGGCTTTTAAATGAGAAAAAAAAAATATTTTTAAGAGCCTGACTAAACTCAACATACACATATCTCTTACTGTACTGTAAACTGTTGCAATAGCTAGATGAATCTTGTTGTACGCTGAAAGCTCTCTCTGTGACACATGGGTTTCTACTCTCAGCCTCTTGACCTGACTACTAAATCTTGTTTCAGGCCAGTGGCTGTGGGTAAAAGAGGATGACATCATCTTTCGATGCCCATGAAGTCATAATATCTTAATCACAGGAAGAGGTTAAATGTTGAAGCTTTGATTGGCACATGCTTCATTAAGTGATTAATGGGTTAATGCACCTTCATTGATAAAAGAGAAGAACACTGTCTGACTATAACCTGTTCTACTGGATATTATTTTTTTGTTTTCCCAGTACTTATCCACATACTGAATATGTTTTGGCTCTGGTTTCAAAATGAAGATCATTCCAAGCTGGCAAATTGATCTAGTATAGAATCGTTTCTCATTGATTATTAGAGTTTATGGAATACTTTTCGATTTTTTTCCTCATCTTTCTAAAGCACAGGTACTATTTGATAGGTATTAAAAGCATCGTCTTAATTGATCCCAGAGCAGTATTTTTAGGTTGATAACTCATAGAAGCTGTACAAGAATCAAAAGCACATGTGTTTGCTGTAAACAACCTGCTGATCTTACAGTGATGAATGCTAGTTGGAGATATCGGTATGGAAACGTTGGTAATGTAGTCTGATATCATTCATGGTGATCCATAACATCCGGAGCTTTGTTATCCTTTGTCAAGAGAAAGAAAAAAGACCTTGTTACTATAAAAGAAAATGTCAGGGATGGTAAATAGGGCCAACATGGCAGTTAGCTACAAAGGCTATCTGGACGAAGAGAGAGACAGACTGAAATCCCTACAAACAAGCTAATGGCTCTCGAGGCTAATGACTCTGTCAGCTTGAGGAATTCCTCTTTCTAATTTGACAAAAGCTGAAAGGCAGACAGCCTGCAAAGATTATTGACAAACAGCCAAATGCTTTGGCTCTCACAACAGAACATAAGCAAGCCAGGCATGATACGTGCATTGGTTCACACATCCACACTCGCTCAAAATCCCCTTCCTCAGCCCGCAACCCTACGTCCACACACACTCAAGTCCATTCTGATTTCAACAAAAGCTCAAAGCACCTTTTATGTTGCTTGACAACCATGTATCCCATTTATTTGAGCCATTTGCATGTTTCCATGCTATTTGTAGAGGAACATCGGAGAACCCGATTTATCTTGCCTTTCACTGATTCTCGAGTATTGGGACAAGACGTCATGCACCATGGAATTACTTTCAAATGTTTTGTGATATAAAAAAAAAATATCACTCAATACCGTCAGAAATAAAAATGAGTACTGTGATGATCATAAATATTGATTAATTCAAATAAAGATCAAAATATAGTATGGTGCATGCTCTTGACCCTATGAATCAGTTGAAGGTCCGAGGTTTTTCCCTAAACCAAATTATTTGCAGCGTGCCTCCCATCCAATAATCGCAAAGAGCTTTGTGCTTTGTTACTTCTGATAAGATACATTCTCATATTTCAAATTCTGTCCATTTTATCACGAAATTCATATATATATATATATAAATGAGAGCATTTTGTCGGTTGCTCTCTGCACCACTGTTTTTTTTTTTCCTCTTCAAGCCAAAGAACATCTTTCCAGCAAGACAGATTTTCCTTTTAAAGCGTCATCAGAGTACATAATTCCAGTCATCTATTCTGTGCACCTTGGGAGCTTTGATTGTACCCGTCTCTTGGCTAGCAGTGGGAGTCTGAGTTCGCTGTAGATATGTAGGGCAGTGTGTTAGGGGGGCGGTGGTGTGCGAGCCGTGCTACAGACCGACGGAAAATGAGTCTCTTTCAAACATTGTCTCTCCTTTTCTCTCTCTCTCTCTCTGTCTCACTCCTGCTCCTCAGCTCAAATTAGCAGTTTAGGGAATAGATCTCTCTCACATAAAGAGCTTAGACTTGTTACAGCTGCTGCTTTCCCCCCATCTTGCCCTTACCCACAGGCCAAGGGCATCTCTAAGCACTGTATGTGTCTGGAATATGATTTTAAAGTGGTGGTCGCCCATAGATGTTTAATTTTTTCCCCTCTACACCTAAACACAGCTCGCCTACGCCACACCTAGCATATGCTGTGTGCTTATTACACGTTCGTGATAATTAATAGCTTCATCCCACCCGTCAGAGCAATTATGTTTGTCACAATGCAAACACTTAATGAGATTTTCAGCACACACTGAAACACAGGTGCAGGACGTGGACAAACACACTTCCTCTCGCCCTGTATTCTCCTTTTGTTAGCGGCGCTCGCTAAGGCTAATTTGAACAAACACCTAATGCTCAGTATTAACCTTCGGCGTGCAACTCCTCCCATATTGTTTGTGGTACAGACGTGAATGTACCTCAAATTGTGCGGCTTGCTGAAGAGAAGTGTGCTATTACTGTTCTAAGCGAATCAAACTTGTGACTAGCAGACAATAAAACGAGCGGGGAAAAAAAAACATACACTTGAGGAACTCGACATTGTTCAACATTGTAGTGCCCAGAACACCCTGGAAACCAACTAACAACATTTTATTTTAGATTACTAGATAATTTTTTTTAACCACACACATAAATCAATGAACATTCCCCTCCACACACATTTGAAGAACCTAATGCAGATACACACACATTATGAAAGGCAGATACACACACATTATGCCCTGTCAAAAAATTGTT
>NW_026606581.1:2747500-3015000 GCF_029890125.1 Rhinichthys klamathensis goyatoka
CTGCTGGCGAACGATCTCACCTTCAGCGTCATCACTAAGACATACCTTACGGCACTGGTCCTTTTGTTATCATGATAAAACAAAATGTGTAAGAATAATAAACTTTTGTTGGTCACAAAGCTCATTTTCTGCATTCATCCAAAAGCCAATGGAAAAATCCTATTGGGTTTTTGTTGAGGGAAACAGGGTGATGCATACTTCCGTGTTGGCCTTAAAAATACGTCATCACTGCAGCGCTCCATTGAACAATGGCAGCATAGTCTGCAAACAAATGTGGAACATAAACAATACAGCAAAGTGAAAACAAAATTTTCAGGTTAAACCATTTTTCAAAGTGTATAGTCTGGGTACAGTTTCCATGCCAGCTATTTCTAAACTCAAACTAGCTAGTAAAAAACAATTAACCCTAATTTCAAACGAAACATTGTAGCTGAGCGATTTCCTTCTTAGATCACTGTAGCTGAACAGACAAACAGCTCTCTTTGTTTCTGCACTCCATTCAGAGAACTCCAACACCTGAATAAGTTAACAAAACAATATGCAAAAAAACGCTGCCCACATTTACATTAACATTTCCACAGAAAATACACGGAAGGAGCTGTTGAAATTAATGCACCGTTTCCTCAAACTAGCCTAGCCACGCACAATCTCGGTGCAATCTGATAAGCCCATCACCGTCAAAGAAGGGTGGTTGGGGCCGCCGGCTACACGGCCCTGTGTGTGTGGGTGTCAGTTTCACAGCTCTTTTATGTGTTTCAACTGTTTGTCTGGGTTTTTGTTTATTTAAGCCAGTTCGGTGTTTTTCATGTTAGTTGGGCGTGCAGTTGGAGACCCACCCCAAAGAACACACTTTAATGTGTTCATCTCTCAATACAAAGTCAAGTACAAACATTCTAGTGATATTTTAAACTAATGTAGCTGATATCATGTAGCTAATTATTGTTTAACATGTGATATGTCTAAGCTAGTTAGTGTTTATCTGTAAATAATGTCCATCAATTTAAGCACACAAACTGGCCATTGGCACACAATATAGTCATGCTGTGCCCCGTATTATGTGTAAAACATGATATTTCCCATGTCAATCACCCCAGAGGATGAGCTGTGTCATTACTGTCACCTAGTGGACAGTCATGAGAGAGTGAGAGGAAGGAGAGAGATGGACACACACACAAGACTTGTGATAGTGTACACACATACACATCCAGGAGTTGCTATATTTTGCTAAACAACCTTGGCCATCTTCACCTACCATGAAAGCTAGAGAGAAGTGAAAGTGTTTTGGGAAGTAACGGTGGCATGGAGACAAACAAATGAGAGTTTGAAGAATGAAAGAGAATACAAATGACACGCTTCACGCTATATTAGTTCTGCACTCCCAATGGGCGTTCACCAAAGTCTCTTAAAAAGAAAGTGAGTGCACTCGGTGGCCATCTTGATAACGTCGCCACACAGCTATTTTCTATGCGGGTAAATATGCATTAAAGTAAAGCGCCTTGAATCTGCTTTAATTGGGAAAAAACTAAACTTAAAAGGACTGTTTGTTAAATTACAGTAGCCTATGTTGCAGTAAAAATTTTAAAATAGTATTAACATAGCAACAACAAAACATTTTTCATGTTCATGTTCCAACTTGCTGCACTGTTTGTGCCGCTAGATTGTCTTCACATTTAGATAATCTGATTATAAATTAGATGTACTGCCATTATAAATTAGATTTTTGACAAGAAATCAGTTTTCTTGCAACTAAAAAGTTCTGGAAAAACAAAACAATTTGGTGGAAAAAGCATTTGTATGTAAATATTTTAATATGATTAATATAAATAATACAATAAATAAAATAAATAATACATTATTATCACAATTCATGAATCAAACTCAAACGTTTCTGAGGTTTTCAACGCATGATTGTTCAAATGACCTTTTTATTATTTAGATAGATGATAAAAATGTTATTACTACAGTAACACTGTGGTAATTTGCTACTAATAATAACTAATGTGGAAACAACTAATCACTAAGTAATCGGAAATTTAGAACTGTATCTCAGTTCCTTATTAGGTAATCAATAATTATTGAATGAGATCTGCCTTATTTGGAACTATTAATTGTAACAAATTATAAAGAATTACCAATTAATTGTTAATCACAACATTAATGTGTCGGAGCATGAGCAATTGTCTGTTTTACTGTGAAAATGGTCATAAAATGCATCACTAATTACCCAAGTGTTAGTCACTCTGTGTGAACTAGTGATCTGGACCACTTTTTTCCACTTTCAAATAATGGACCAGACCTGAAGAGTGGTGACAAGTGAGGGCTTCACATGTTAAAATTATTATTTAATATATTTTAGTTACTTACTAGTTCAAAATTAGGCTAAACTCATTCAGTAATTATTGATTACCTAATGTGAAACAATCTCACTCTTTTATTGCATTATTTTTGGCAAGACTGTCTCTGGTCGTGAAAACACGGGAGCTGGAGACAACGTGTGACCTCTCCAAACTCACGCACCGTGTATGACCAGGACAGCGGCTGCAGAGCGCTTTGTCCACTGCTTCGTGACTATAGTTACGCTCACCTATAGTCCATAAAAGCTGATAATGAACCCAATTATGGGCCGGGAACAGCAATAATAGAGTTTTAGTGGGGCAGTAAATTCTTTAATTACCTGTTAACACCCTGTGTCTCTTTGGACAAGTGCAGGAAAGGGGGCCCTGGATCTGTGTCGGCCAGAGGCGCCGCTGGGGAGAGTTTATGTGAGTGAAGACTCATCTCTGCCGTCCCATCACTCAATAATAAGCTTGATATTCCTCACTAAACGAACAGACAGACCCGACGTCTTTTGTACGGAGGAGCAAGATAGGGTTCGAAAAACAGCCCTCTGCCTGCAAGGTGCACAAGCAGATCCGAAAACTATGGGAAAGAACAACGGACATTCTTAGGGAGTGATATGATCTTTCCTTTCCCCGGGAGGTATTTTTAAGGAAACAATGAAAATATTCGAGGGAAATAAAGATCTATAACAAACACATTTGTGTGCTTGCATATTAAATATGCAATACACACTGTATAATAATACACTGACAGCCAACAATCACAGCAGTGATGAAAGTCAAATGGTCAACCAAAGCTCATCATAAACAGCTATTCCACAAAAAAGTTAATACTAACATATAGAAGCTGCACAGTGTCATTCACACAAACATTAAACACCATCATGGTAACATGTTGAAATTTAAAAAATGCAATAAGCATTAATTTAACAACATTAAATGTAACATAAAACCCTAATGTACATAACTGATTCGAAAAAAACTAAGAAAATTATGAAGAAACAGTTATTTAAAAACAAAATACATCAAATGTGAAGTGTCACGCAGGAAATTGTGGGAATGTCAATTTACATTTTTTCACTGTAAATTATACAATGACTTGTTCTTTTTCACTTCCAAAAACTGTACATTTAACGGTATTTTACAGTAAAATTACATTAAATGTACCATTATATATATCACAGTTATTTACCGTATATAGTAAGGAAACTTTCTGTTAACCAATTAACAGTTTTTCACTGTAGCATTTTTACAGTCTTTTACCGTTAAAATCACGATCATTTTTTACAGTAATATTATTCAATGGACCTGAGCTAACATGAACTAACAATGAACATTTTATATGAACTATAACTTTAACAGATTAATACATACATTAACAAATGTAACATGCAAATTCATTGTTAGTTAATGTTAGTTAAAAGGGCTATGTGCACGAATTTATGTATTAATCGCATTTTTATTGCCAAATGAACAGCCTGTATTGAAAGTTAAAAAACTTCCCAGATTTCCTAGGTTGTATGAAAGCCTTTTTATGCAAAGGACACAGGTCGTTTTTTGCCGGGAAAAACAAAAGGATGTGACGTTTACGAGAGCCACATGTTTTCATGACACATGAAACCAATGCTGTTCAGAATAATGCCAAAAGAGATATTCTGTACTGTCATGTCAATGTGTCATGCAAAGAAAAGGGATTCATTCAAACGTCTCATATAGCCATATCTCAAATATACTTAATAATCAAACTATCATAAAAGTGTAATTCATTACCTAAAATTATATATATTTTTTAAAATACTATGGAAGTCAACAGCTTGTTTACCAACATTCTCCAAAATATCTTCTTTTGTGTTCAGCAGAAGAGAGAAACTCATCCAGGTTTGGAACAACTTGAGGGTGAGTAAATGATGACAGAATTTTCATTTTTGGGTGAATTATCCTCTTAAAGGGATACTCCACCAGTTTTTCTTATTAAACTATGTTATTCCCTTAACTAAGACGAGTTGATACATACCTCTCTCGTCTCAGTGCGTGCACTATATCCCTCTGTATTGCCGCAAAACTATGTTAGCACTTAGCTTAGCCCATGCATTAAATATGGGCCAAGCAGAGAAGCGACCAAACACTTCCACGTTTTCCCTATGTAAACACAGTTACTCGAGTAGTGTAACTTGACCTGGGCTGGTGACACAAAATAAAGCGTTGCGCTTTTCTAAGCGTTTAAAATTGATGACTATATTGTATGGCGGAATACCATAACAAGTGCTTTTGAGCACTTCGACTTGGCGCAATAATATCTTCACTCGTGAAAAGATTACCGGCTCCCGCTTCCTCTCCCCCTCCCTCCAATAGCATCCAGCTGCTGACATTTCCGTCAATACTACCAACGTGACTTTTACTACCTGTGCTATTAGCAAACTGCAGATCATTTGCAATGGCCGACTTTGTAGATGATTATGACTTCTTTTAGAAGACCCAGAGCCATATCTGTTTGAACCCGAGTACACGGAGGAGGAATTAGCTCTTGTGGACCGTGAGAGGCAAGAAAGATATGATCCAGAACAGACCGGAGCTGGCGAAAGACCACAGGCTTTCTGTAAGTGATCTGAATATTGTTGGTGTAGCCTCATCCTTTAGGCGTGTTCCTGTGCAGGTATAGTCCTTCTTTGTGAAATGTTCGGAGCAAACACGCCACTTCTTCAGAGTCATCAATGGTGTTTTGGGATTCTTGTTCAAAGCAGCTAACCAAGCTCTCCGCTGTATGTGGTGTGTTGGAATTCGGTGAAAAATGACAGCACTATGTACATTCTCCTTACTTTCACAACCCTTTACGATGCACGCTTTAACCATTATTGTACACAAACTAGCTTCCAACAACCTGTTACTTCGTCAACTCCGCTCGAACTACTACTACCGGCGCATGTCACGTTGTATTGACGGAAATGTCAGAGGGAGGGGGAGAGGAAGCGGGAGCCGGTAAGAGGACTTTTCACGAGTGAAGATATTATTGCGCCAAGTCGGAGTGCTCAAAAGCAATTGTTATGGTATTCCGCCATACAATATAGTCATCAATTTTAAACGCTTAGAAAAGCGCAACGGTTTATTTTGTGTCACCAGCCCAGGTCAAGTTACACTACTCGAGTAACTGTGTTTACATAGGGAAAACGTGGAAGTGTTTGGTCGCTTCTCTGCTTGGCCCATATTTAATGCATGGGCTAAGCTAAGTGCTAACATAGTTTTGCGGCAATACAGAGCGATATAGTGCACGCACTGAGACGAGAGAGGTATGTATCAACTCGTCTTAGTTAAGGGAATAACATAGTTTAATAATAAAAACTGGTGGAGTATCCCTTTAATAGCCACTAATAACACGGTTTTCTGAATTCTACATTTAAAACATTAACTACTGTTAACTAATGGGACCGTATTGTAAAGTGTTACTGAAAAAGTTACATGAATTCAATAACTAATTAAGATGAACTTAAACTGAACGAGTTGCAGCAGATTTATAGATCCCAGCATACTTTGCGTCAGAATAAATAAGAAGAATAAATGTTAAAAGTAAGTGTTATTTTGTGTCATTTTGCACAAGCTTAATGCTCGGAAAACTGGAAGAGAACATCAGCTGGGCTCGCATGAAGATAAAGCCATCAAAGTCACGCAGCATCTCCATTGTCAAGGGGGTGCTCTCTGACTGCAGATTCTTCATTGGAGAGGAGCCCATCCCAACAGTATCTGACCAGCCTGTTAAGAGCCTTGGAAGATGGTATGATGCCAGCCTAAAGGATAAAGATCAGGTACAGCAGCTGCGGAAAGAAATCAAAAGTGGACTCCAGGCTATCAACAACACTCAGCTCCCTGGAAGATTGAAGGCCTGGTGTTTACAGTTTGGCCTTCTTCCCCGAGTGCTGTGGCCCCTTACCATTTTTGAGGTCCCAATCTCAACGGTGGAGAAGTTGGAAAGAGGAATCACAGGCTACATCAAGAAATGGCTTGGAGTGCCTCGATGCCTTACCACCATAGGCCTCTACGGAGATTGCGCCCTCAAACTGCCCCTCACCAGTCTCACAGAGGAATTCAAGTGTGCTAAAGTAAGACTCCAGATGACACTGAATGAATCTCGTGATGCAATGGTGAGTAACAACGCACCAACCTTGGTGGCAGGCCGAAAATGGAGTCCAGCCAGTGCGGTGGAGGATGCAGCAACCGCTCTGAGACTTGCGGACATTGTGGGGCATGTCCAGCAGGGAAGAGGAGGCCTTGGGCTAACAACTAGGCTACCAGCCTGGAGTACAGCCACGGCACCAGAACGGAGGAAATTGGTGGTGGAGGAAATACATCGGCAGGAAGAAGCAGCAAGGTGGACCAAGGCAGTTTCCCTTGGTAAACAGGGACAATGGACACGTTGGGAGAGTGTGGAGAGGAGGAGGATCAGCTGGAAGGAGTTGTGGAGCATGGAAGCGAAGCGAATCAGCTTCATCATCAGGGCTACATATGATGTTCTTCCAACACCTAGCAATCTCCATCAGTGGTTGGGTGAAGATCCAGGATGTGCCCTCTGCTCCAGACCAGGTTCTCTCAAGCACATACTGACCGGGTGTAGAGTCAGCCTCACCCAGGGACGTTATACGTGGCGTCATAACCAAGTCCTTAAGATCCTCGCAGCCACCCTGGAGAACAAACGGACTGCTTCCAACTCCCTACCACCATCAGCACCCAATCCACTGCATATCAACTTTGTCCGCATGGGGGCAAAGGTAGCCAGTTGCAGGCCCACTTCTCTGGAGCATGGTCAGCTTCGAGGGGCCTGTGACTGGAAGATTCTAGTGGATGTTGGTCAGCGGCTCGTTTTTCCTCCAGAGATTGCAATCACCACACTCAGGCCTGATATAGTTCTCTGGTCCCTCTCTCTGAAGAAGGTCTTCATCATTGAACTCACTGTACCCTGGGAGGACTCAGTGGATGAGGCATATGAGCGAAAACAACTACGCTATGCTGAGTTAGCTGCTGAAGCACAAGATCGCGGATGGAAAACTGAAGTCCGTCCAGTGGAGGTGGGGTGCAGGGGGTTCGTGGCAGTGTCTACCACCAGACTGCTTGGAGACCTGGGAATCAGAGGCCAGAGTCTGCGCCAGGCCATCAAAGCAATGTCTGAGGCAGCTGAGAGAAGCAGCCAGTGGCTGTGGATAAAGAGACAAGACTCTTGCTGGGCTCCAGCTTGATTAGGTGATTGGGGGATACACTGCGGGGACTTGATCACCCCCGTAGGGCCTTCCTCAGCCAAGGATGTCTAGTTATAATGGCCGAAACATCCAATGAAGGTTGAGGTGTACTACTGATGATGTGTCCCTCGGATCACCCATCAAGGGAGGATACCCACCGGAAAACTCCACTAAGACAACTACATTGCCAAGGTCAAGTACACTCTCCTGGTACGCGCTTGCACTTAAAGGATGTATTACATCTCGTCCTGTGTTTCCTGAAAACTGAATATCTGGACAAGTCCAGTGACTGCTGAGAAAGATCAGCTGACGACAGGGGAAAGTCCTTGTGACGGCATGGAGAGACAGCTGGCAGGAGGGAACAGACCCCAATGGGACGGTCATGGGCTAGCTACCCATGGCTGTAGTTTCCATAGCTTTTGTAGCATATGGAAACACCCGCTATGGCTACGAAAACACAACAGAAGAAAATACCCTCAGAGTCTGCGAGAGCGAGGGCGCAAGAAGACTCATCGGCTGACACTATGGTAACAGACCCTGGACCGGAATCGACTACGAATGGAAAAAGCGCAGACCAGGAGAGCACCACAGGAATTGTCGTATCTACATCTGCAGCAGGGCACCGCACACTTCAGATATGTGCCTGCGGATGGAGGAAAGTAACGTCATACCATGGGTTGAGGATTCATCAGGGGAAGAGAAAGTGTTTGGGAAACCAGAGACAGGGGCCTCGCATTGACTACCTTCTGCTGAAGGAGTCAAGTCAGTCGAATGAAGCACAGCAACCGGACCTAAACCACAGCTTGCAGTGCATCAGCACCACTGTCATCAAGGAAGTACCCTCAAGCACAGAGATGGCTACATCACAGAATCCCACCCAACTTTCCAGACCCGCGATCGAGAGGAGGTTGGTCGGGCACAGACCACGAGTGAAATGGCCAGCTGCTGCCGACAAGAAACAGTGGGAAGCAATCAACAGCGATTTGTCCCTGACCTTAGAGCAACTTAAAGGCACTGCGGAAAAGAAGTTGGAGAGTATGGGGGACATCATCCACCAGTATGGAGCAGAACGCTTTGGTATACAAGAAGGGAAAGGCCAGAAAAAGTCTCCAACTGCGACAACCTCCAGGAGGCAACAAGAGATCAAGCGCCTCATCCAACAGAGGAGGCAACTTCGGAAGCAGTGGAAGAAAGCCTTGGAGGGGGAAAAGGAAGGCATTGAGGTGCTTCAAGCTGACATCAAAAACCGATTGGCATCCCTCCGCAGAGCAGAAAACCTACGGAAACGCAGAAGGAAAAAAGAAAGATCTAGAACACAGTTCTACAAAGACCCCTTCAAGTTTCTAAAAAGCCTTTTCATTAGAGAGAAAAGTGGATCTCTGAAGGCAGCAAGGAAAGACCTAGAAGATCACCTAAAAGCGACACACTCTGATCCAAAACGACATGAACGGATGACCATTCCACCAGACATCCCACCAATCAACTCTCCAGAACACCAGATGGAGACTGGTCCTCCAACCTGGAGAGAAGTGGAAAAGACAGTACAACGGGCAAGGGCGGCATCAGCACCAGGTCCTAATGGAGTCCCATACAAAGTATACAAGAACGCGCCGCAAGTCCTGAGGTTTCTTTGGAAGCTCATGAGAACAGTGTGGCAGAGGAAGATGGTGCCCAAAGTGTGGCGTAGGGCAGGAGGGGTCCTGATCCCAAAGGAGAAGAAGGCGGAGAACATCAGCCAATTTCGGCCAATATCCTTACTAAATGTAGAGGGTAAAATCTTCTTCAGCGTCATTGCTAAAAGGATGTCCGAATACCTTCAAAGAAATAAGTACATTGATACATCAATACAGAAAGCAGGAATCTCAGGCTTTTCTGGATGCTTGGAACACTCTAGCATGATCTGGCACCAGATCCAGACCGCAAAGGCAAGGAAAAAGGACCTCCATGTTGTCTTTTTGGACCTTGCTAATGCCTTTGGGTCAGTGCCCCATGAACTCCTGTGGGCCGCCTTCACCTTCTTTCACATTCCGGACACTATTACCACCTTGGTTAAATCCTACTTCCAAGACCTGCAGTTCTGTTTTACCACTGCTGATTTTACTACGTCTTGGCAATCCTTGGAGGTTGGCATCATGGCGGGATGCACCATCTCACCCCTGGCCTTTACAATGGCAATGGAGGTCATCATCCGGGCGTCAAAATGGGTAGTGGGTGGGCAGCGGCTTGACTTGGGCACTCGCCTTCCTCCCCTCAGAGCTTTTATGGATGACATCACTACTCTGACCACCACTGCTCCATGTACCAGGAAGCTGCTCGGAAAACTGGAAGAGAACATCAGCTGGGCTCGCATGAAGATAAAGCCATCAAAGTCACGCAGCATCTCCATTGTCAAGGGGGTGCTCTCTGACTGCAGATTCTTCATTGGAGAGGAGCCCATCCCAACAGTATCTGACCAGCCTGTTAAGAGCCTTGGAAGATGGTATGATGCCAGCCTAAAGGATAAAGATCAGGTACAGCAGCTGCGGAAAGAAATCAAAAGTGGACTCCAGGCTATCAACAACACTCAGCTCCCTGGAAGATTGAAGGCCTGGTGTTTACAGTTTGGCCTTCTTCCCCGAGTGCTGTGGCCCCTTACCATTTTTGAGGTCCCAATCTCAACGGTGGAGAAGTTGGAAAGAGGAATCACAGGCTACATCAAGAAATGGCTTGGAGTGCCTCGATGCCTTACCACCATAGGCCTCTACGGAGATTGCGCCCTCAAACTGCCCCTCACCAGTCTCACAGAGGAATTCAAGTGTGCTAAAGTAAGACTCCAGATGACACTGAATGAATCTCGTGATGCAATGGTGAGTAACAACGCACCAACCTTGGTGGCAGGCCGAAAATGGAGTCCAGCCAGTGCGGTGGAGGATGCAGCAACCGCTCTGAGACTTGCGGACATTGTGGGGCATGTCCAGCAGGGAAGAGGAGGCCTTGGGCTAACAACTAGGCTACCAGCCTGGAGTACAGCCACGGCACCAGAACGGAGGAAATTGGTGGTGGAGGAAATACATCGGCAGGAAGAAGCAGCAAGGTGGACCAAGGCAGTTTCCCTTGGTAAACAGGGACAATGGACACGTTGGGAGAGTGTGGAGAGGAGGAGGATCAGCTGGAAGGAGTTGTGGAGCATGGAAGCGAAGCGAATCAGCTTCATCATCAGGGCTACATATGATGTTCTTCCAACACCTAGCAATCTCCATCAGTGGTTGGGTGAAGATCCAGGATGTGCCCTCTGCTCCAGACCAGGTTCTCTCAAGCACATACTGACCGGGTGTAGAGTCAGCCTCACCCAGGGACGTTATACGTGGCGTCATAACCAAGTCCTTAAGATCCTCGCAGCCACCCTGGAGAACAAACGGACTGCTTCCAACTCCCTACCACCATCAGCACCCAATCCACTGCATATCAACTTTGTCCGCATGGGGGCAAAGGTAGCCAGTTGCAGGCCCACTTCTCTGGAGCATGGTCAGCTTCGAGGGGCCTGTGACTGGAAGATTCTAGTGGATGTTGGTCAGCGGCTCGTTTTTCCTCCAGAGATTGCAATCACCACACTCAGGCCTGATATAGTTCTCTGGTCCCTCTCTCTGAAGAAGGTCTTCATCATTGAACTCACTGTACCCTGGGAGGACTCAGTGGATGAGGCATATGAGCGAAAACAACTACGCTATGCTGAGTTAGCTGCTGAAGCACAAGATCGCGGATGGAAAACTGAAGTCCGTCCAGTGGAGGTGGGGTGCAGGGGGTTCGTGGCAGTGTCTACCACCAGACTGCTTGGAGACCTGGGAATCAGAGGCCAGAGTCTGCGCCAGGCCATCAAAGCAATGTCTGAGGCAGCTGAGAGAAGCAGCCAGTGGCTGTGGATAAAGAGACAAGACTCTTGCTGGGCTCCAGCTTGATTAGGTGATTGGGGGATACACTGCGGGGACTTGATCACCCCCGTAGGGCCTTCCTCAGCCAAGGATGTCTAGTTATAATGGCCGAAACATCCAATGAAGGTTGAGGTGTACTACTGATGATGTGTCCCTCGGATCACCCATCAAGGGAGGATACCCACCGGAAAACTCCACTAAGACAACTACATTGCCAAGGTCAAGTACACTCTCCTGGTACGCGCTTGCACTTAAAGGATGTATTACATCTCGTCCTGTGTTTCCTGAAAACTAGGCAGAGATGTCTCAGTTGTTATGTTATGTTGGGATATATAGGGGTTTCGGAAACTTTATTTTACAGTGTCCTTGATATATGTTACTTATTGTAATAATAACAATAAATTATGCATAATTACATGCAACTAACCCTAAACCAAACTCTAATCCTAACCGTATAGCAATTACATGTAAATTAATATCACTGACACCCTAAAATAACCCGGGTTTTTTCTTATGTTGCTGTTTACCGCATACCGCAAACGATATGACATTAATGGTATCAAACTGTTTAGACAATATTTTAATTATATCACAATTAACATGCTTGTGCTTTACAAAATCATTTGAAACTTCTTATATTTGATAAATGATGACCTCACATTTTTTTGAATTCTGCCAATTTAGGGTTTACAGTATGTGTGTTTGTGTGAGTGTGTTTGTCTGCCTTGTAGATTAGAAATGTGTGTGTGCTGTAATGTGTGTGTCCCCTCCTCGAGTTTAGCGTGAGAGACTGAAGCAGGAAGCCATTACTGAAGTGTAAACGCACTCAGCCAGCACTGGCCAAACACAAGAGAAACATGTTTCACCACCCAGCCTCAGAGAAAACCAACGACACACACACACACACGTAAAAACACATTAAGCATCTCTAAACTGTCTCTAAAAGTCTCGGTTTTATAAAGTTCATACAATCTCACACAGACTCTTTCTTTCCAAACGTTACATAAGCGGTGCTGGCCAGCCATGGTGGCGGTTTGGGTCTGATGAGAGCGTGTGATTGTGTTACATACGGCAGTAATTATGAAATCAGCCATGCAGCCTTGCCTTTTTTTGTGCGTTGTGTGATGTATTGTCATTATTGGAGGCGGTGCAATGAATTATCCTGATCTGTAGAGCGAGTAACCTGTCCGATCTGATGACATGGCAGCCCTGACAGCGGCTGGCACCGGGTGAACTGGCAAGAGCAACGCCAGTGATTCCACGTGCACTGGGAAAAATCCAACTTGTCATCATAATCCGTGGTTGGCATACAAATGCACACAGTTACACATGTGCACACAGGTACACATACACAGAAAATGCATTAAAGGTAAGGAAAAATAATGTCTGTGACTAAAAAAGAAAAGAAAAATCTTTTAAAAATCTAGTTTAAAACACATGTTTCAAGTTCTTAGAAACATACTCTTTGTATTCATGTTGGTTTCATATGGTTTTGAAAAACTTTTATACCATTTTCAAGAAAAGTTCCAATTTAATGACTAAAAATGGCGTGTGGTATAACCATCAAGTAAAACTTAAAATTGTCATTACACCTTTAATTCATGTGAATGTATTAATCAGTTATTATTTATTATTCATTTATTTCCTTATTTATTTAAGTTTTTATAGCCTATATATTTTTCATGAAAAAACTTAAATTATTAATTCATAAATACCATTACATTTTAAAGAATTTCTCCGGATACAAATAAGGGTATTGGTAACATCTCATGACTTTGATTTGGCATAAGGGTTTTTCCAAATGTTAAGCAATGAGGTAGGAAATAATATAAGATGCCAAACTACTTAATACATTTTCATTATGATATCAGGACAGTTGTCTCAACCCGACATTTTTTTTTATTTATTCCACAAAAAATAAATACATCAATAACAATAATACAAATAATATATAGCCTATTTATGATGTTAAAAAAATAATAAAGTTGGCACACCATAGCTCCAAAACTATAAAATGTATTGACAGACTCTCACAAAGGTGATGTTTCGAGCACACAAGCTTCATCAGACATATTTATTTAAACCTGCATTTTTTTTGTACTAATTTCGAAATTAAAAATATACTCCTCATAGAAGAGGTATCTATTCCACTGTTTGTATTAATTGTTGAATAAGTCAACATTCTTAGACAAGACTTGACTCCATTAACATGACAAGGAAGAGAAACAACAGCCACAATAATATTTCATATACCTTAAGACTAAAACATAGCTGACTTTCACATACTGTAGCATCTTTATTGCTGAGCAGCAGTATTCATGCTACAAAAAAGTACTATAACCACTAATGAAATTCAGCACCATGCATGAAAACAAGCACCATAACTCCATAATTGAAGGGTCAGGATCCTAATACTGGACACTTTCCAAACCAGCCGATTATGCTTTGGGCTTTTTTCAAGCAGCAATTTGTCAAAGTATTAAAAAAAATATTTCAAACTGTCAGATTGAAATTGCTCATGAGCTTGTGGTATTACAGCAGAGCTGTAAAGCAAGCTGTGGGTTGAGATATGAAACGCAAAGATGGGGCGTACGAGTGAAACTACGGTTGCTTGCACACACTTACTTGAGAGCTCTTTAAATTAAACTCTTGTAAGTTTGGACACACACACACGTTGTGTTTTCATGTTTTATGGACTTAGACATAATGTACAAACTGTATATTCTATTCCCTTCCACTAACCCTATAAATCCTAATCACAGAAAGCTTTCTGCATTTTTACATTTTCAAAAAAAATCACTTAGTAAGATTTACAGTACTACAGTTTTACAGTTTTCCTCATGGGGGCCAAAAATGTCCCCACAAAGACAAGGATTTCAGATATTGCCATCTTTGTGGGGACATTTTGTCCCCATAATGTAGGGTTTAACAAGCCACACACACACCTCTAAATTTGGGGTCGGTAAGTTTAAATTTTTTTTTTTTTTAAACATCAACAAGGCAGTAAAAATTGTGAAATATTACAATTTAAAAGTAAAATGTGAAAAAAATTCTATTTGAATATATTTTAAAATGTAATTTATTCCTGTGATATCAAAGCTGTATTTTCAGCATCATTACTCCAGTCTTCAGTGTCACATGATCCTTCAGAAATCAATCAGGACAAAAAAGCACCATAATTGGTTCTCTAGAATTATTTTATTCTAAGTCTTCTGAAGATAATTTTATACATCACAACTGAAGTTGCTATACGCTCTTAAATCTCAATTAAACTTCTGTATATTCATACATTGCATTCAGTTACAGAAAGATTTTCAAAGAAAAGTTTTTTTTTTATCTGTTCCTCAAATCTATATGGCTTCACAGGCTTCAAATATAGCACAGAAGTCAAATGAACTACTTTTATGGTGCTTTTATTTTATTTTTTGTCTCTAGTCCGGATTCACTTTCGTTGTATATGAAAAAACAGCCCAAACTTTCTTCAAAACATATCTCGCACAGAAGGCAGGCAGTCATACAGGTTTGAACCGATATGAGGTTGGATGAGTAAATGACAGTTTTTGGGTGAACCATCTCTTTAAGCAGGAAGAGAAGCAACACGCTGAATGAAACATCTCTAAAATGAATGAATGATGACCATCAACAATAAATGAGGGAAAGCAGGTTTGGAGATGTGGATGGAGCCAGAGAGAGAGAACACTTGTGTGAGCTCTTTCTTTCTTTGCCTCTGGCAGATGTGGACAATGAACTCTTGACACAGCCAAAGCCACTTTATGTTCAACATGTGTGTTTGTTACTGTCTCTGGCAGCCGGGCTAAATGTGTGTGTGTGTGTGTGTGTGTGTGTGTGTGTGAGTGTGTGTGTGTGTGTGTGTGTGCAGAAGATGAGCGTAGCAGCAGGATATGTGGCAATCTGGGAGGTTGGCCGTAATGACACACGAGGGACAGATTAGCTTCCTGTCTGTCAGAATTCCATCAGAGAGCAGCTGATTTACAGCCTGCACTGACCAGGCTGCCTGCCCTGTACCCAAAGCAAACACACACACACACACACACACACACACACACACACACGCGCACACACACACTATTTGTATAAAGGCTTTGAGAAAGCATACATTAAACTGGATCCTACCTACTCTTCCAATATTGTACAAAGAGGCGTCTCTATTACAATGCTAAATGTGTGATGTGTAAATCAGAGTGTGTTGGTGTGTTTCGGCACATTAACCCCTCAGTGACACCCAGCATGCCGTGGCCTGCTGGCCCAGGATGGAGAGAGGGAAGACAGACAGATGTATTAAACAACATGTCACCCCCAAACACAACAATGATTAATCACTGCAAATTATAAGCACCTGTACGACAGGCTACAGATCGCCTTCCACACACACTCCACTGCGTCTCTCTTTCGTCTGACGACACACGTATACATAACAACGTACACATAGCCAGCTAATATTGCCAATGCTAGTTTACACAGGGTTTTTTATGCTAGTTTTTTTTTTTTTAAGTTGTTGAAATGTAAGTGATCTTTAAATACTTCACATAGTTAAAATCTCTGTATATGTGTCCAGGATGCCATGAAAGCTGCAAACACTCTATAATGAACATGATACCAGTTCACACCAAGGACCATAACTATAAAAATAACAATAGTTCTAAAAATTGTTCTAAAAGAATAGCAGAGTTCACACCACAACTACAACGATAACGGCAAAGAGAAACAATATTTGAATCACTTTTAGAACGATTTTTGTTTTCAGCTGATGAATGATAAAAACACTGACAGCCAATCAGAATCCATCCTGCTTTTAAGATCTCGAGCATTTAAAGCTGCAGACGACAAAACTGCAGCATGCGCTTAGAATAAGCAGAACGATATTGTGCTTCAATGTGGACGCTGATATTGGTAGTTATCTTTATTGTTCTAGATGTGACCGGGCCTTTAATTAAATACTGGTATACTGTAATTCCATTCAGTCCTAAAGCATCTATATAGGAAATTACTCAAAATTATGGTCTGACATGTTTCTCTCTCTTCAAACTAAGCAAATCTTTTTATTTCTAACTTTTTTTAATTATGTATTTTTTTTTATGTTTTAAAGCAGCGGGTCAGCTACGAAAAACAGATCTTTAAACAACATCTGAAGGTCAAGAGGTGAGTTTTGCTTTTATACCACCTTTATAGTTTTTGTGCAAATACTGAATCATCATTATTTCTTAATCCGTATCAATATGCATTTAATTTGACACCAAACGAAATGAGAAACTCATAGAACAGAAGTCTAACCATCGCAGCCTCATTTGTGTAAAACTAAACATAGCACCATGTTGTGGGAATATTAGCTGATTTCATCTAGGTCACGAATTAGCCAACCTGCATAAAACTACTTGTTCTGCTTTTTAAATATCCTTTTCCATTCAGATTTTAACCCTAATCTTCTTTTTTGGACATTATGACCCATTTCAGATTCATTATCCCTCAGCCAAACTGACTGCAATTCTCAACTCAATATTTCTTTCAGCAAAAGACAGATAAAACAAAAAATGTCAAGTTCAGAACAAGAACGTATAAGCAAAGAATTAGCGCTGCAAGAGCAAAGAGGAAACATCCTCAGGGAAGGAAAGTGAAAGTAAATAAATCAGAACCATAAAAACATGACCGACTTTTTTGTAAACTCATTATGTCATGTTTCTTTGTTAGCAGGTTATTGACAATATCCGGCAGAAAATGTATTTCTGTTAGTTATTAAACCATGTTTTTGAATATACTTTTTTACAATGCTTGTTTTTGACAATATAAGAAATGTTAAAATCCTAATAACGTTGTAATTATAGTCTAGGTTAACCCAATAGTTAATTTAGTAATTAATTAAATATAATAAAAAGTGTTGTATTGTCAAACACAATTAATACAATTGAGTTTAATAATGGTTTAAGCAAGAATGTGGTGGTACAGGTTTTAGTCTAAAATACTAAAAGTACTTAAAACATTAATTAAATGCAATAAATGATGAAGTTATAAAATAACTATAATATAAAAATGATATGGAATTTAAATATAAAAATGAATACAATCATGCCTATATAAAAAAGGATTTGTTATATTTAAAGGGGTCATTGATTATGATTTCCCTTTTTTAACTTTGTTATGTAATGTTGCTGTTTGAGCATAAACAACATCTGCAAAGACTAAGTTATGACGTTTCAAGTTTAATGCAAAGGGAGATCTTTTCTTTTACAAAAATCGCTTTTTAAGGACTACAACAAACGGCTGGTAGGGACTACAACGAGCTTCTTCCCGAGTTGGTGACATCACAAACCCGGGAAACACGCAACAAAGGGGCTCAGGCCATGTTGGGCTGCTAAAATGTATTTTTAACACTGCTCATGAAGATTATAACCTCAGCGTTTGTCTGTGCGCTGCACATTTTACGGAGAACAGCTTCCAGAAGAGAGTGCAATGCAGGCTATAGCACAAAAGCTTCTCCTGAAAGACGTAGCCATTCCCATTTTGTCGGGACAATCTGTTGTTTATGGATCACAACTTGTAAGCATGTTTTATTTGTAGTTGTGTTTTCTATTAACAGTTCCAATTATAAGCTTTATGTAGTTGCTATGATAGTGATGTAAAAGAAGGGCAAAGCTTTGCCTCCGCTAGCCTGCTAACTAACATTACAGTATTGATGTAGTGTTTACTTAGCTTTTGTGAGACTGTTCACTGCCCCTTAGGAAAATTATCCATGATTTTTCGATCGATTACTTTTTGTATTACCATAGTGTTCCGACAAATATGATTAAATGGTGGATAAATTACAAAAAAACATACCACTCTGAAACGTCCTGTGAAATCCGCGCTTGCAAAGTCAAAATCAGTTCAGCAAAATCTTATTTGTTAACATTGTCAGGGTCTGAATCGGGCTTGAAATGGTTTGAAATTGAAGCCATCGTTAATATTTACATCTGAATATTTAATATTTAAGGGTTAAATATTAGTTAATATTTACATAGTTAATATTTACATCTGGGACTCGTTCAACCAGACTGGGGAGAGTGGAGCTGTAATATTGTAAAATATGTGAAAAATAATGCGTGTTTTGAACAATCAAGCATGTAAACATTCTAGTACACCCCAAAAACAAAATCAAGACTTTGTAAAAGGGCATAGGACCCTTTTAAACTATATTAATATATTGAATTATATTAATAAATCATATTAATTTAATAATTTAACAATACATTTTTATATATCACTTATATCTTTTATTTAATATATTGAATTAAATTGTAAAAGAAAACTGCTGGTGTTCTTGATTGTTAAACAATAATATAGCTAACTCAAGGCTTGATTTGATTAGATTAATGATTAGAATCAAAATTTAAATCGTAAGCTTGTGAATCGAAAATTAAATGGAATCGAATCATGAAATTGGTGTCAATACCCAGCCCTAATTAGAACGATATTTTTCTTGTAGAGAGATAGCTGTTTTACTTCAAATGTATCTGATTTATTTGATATTTGTTGTGAAATCTCTCGCTGAAGTGGCAGTGGGCAGCTGCCCCGGTCCTCTAGAGAAGAGGAGAACAGAGCGGCCCTCTCTGCTCAGCCACCTGAGCTCATTATGCTGAAAGCACTCGCTGGCCAAACAGACACCGGCTGATGTGAGGAAATGGCAGTGTGATTAATGTAGCCTAAATTGAGCCACGTTTGCTGAGCCCCCGTCCCAGTTAAACCAGTCCCTGGTCATCAGCCTCAAACCGCCACACTGTACCCATGAATTACACACACCTGCCCACACCAAGCATCACATACATGACGTAGAGCCATGCGACAGCCTACAGCTTTGCGTTTATAATGAATGTGTCAGACACGGGAGAGCCTGAGAAATAAAAAGCACATTTCACAAGATGATTACAGGAAAGCTTTTTTTTTTTTTTTTTGCAAATCAAATGATAGGCATATCAAAGGTTGCAGAGCGCTATATAATGTCATCTAGTATAGCAGTCACACACACACACACACACATATATACATGCATAGAGAGAGAGTTTCCCAAGGAAACACAGCTAAAAAAACCAGTGAGAGAGTGTGAGAGAGAGAGAGAGAGAGAGAGAGAGAGAGAGAGAGAGAGAGAGAGAGAGAGAGAGAGAGAGAGAGAGAGAGAGAGAGAGAGAGAGGGGCCCCCGGTACCTGCCTATATAGTCTCCTCTCTCCAAATGTTTATTTTGGACCAGACTG
The DNA here is from genome assembly GCF_029890125.1 of Rhinichthys klamathensis goyatoka. Taxonomy (NCBI): domain Eukaryota; kingdom Metazoa; phylum Chordata; class Actinopteri; order Cypriniformes; family Leuciscidae; genus Rhinichthys; species Rhinichthys klamathensis. Next base: position 2,767,211 of record NW_026606581.1, read on the forward strand.
GTGGCCAACTGGTTGCAATTGACCCTCTACAGGGACGAGTTAGTGAGCGAACATGAAACTTTTCCTTTTGGGAGAGAGAAGGAGGGGAAAGCCACACACATACTGCAAGCTCAGACACGCAAGGACACATGCAAATGAGGAAACAGACCCCCACAAACAAAAACTACACACACATACACTAAATAAAATCACAGAGAAGAAGCGGAGACATCAAGCTACCAGAGAACTATATGAACACAGATCATTTGAATAAACATGGAGTTTGTATTAGAATGTGCAATAATATTTCAGCTGTAGACGGTGTAAATGCACAGGGGAAATCTTTAGAAGTTATCATCACAAGTAGTCTATTTTGCCTGGGTGCCATTACAAGAGAGGCCACTACCAGGAGAGAACATAAAACTCACACACACAGTAAACGGCACTGGATGTGGTGAAATCACAGTAACCCACAGTAAACACATAATCCTGTCAGACATTTAACACTATAGAACATTTGAAACCCTAGCAGGTAATGAAAGGTTCATACAATGATTGGTGTTATTTGAATTATCTGAATCACTTAAATTTGTGAAACTTAACAGAAATATTCTAGCCAAACACAATTAAAACTCTACCAACACCCAAAAAAATCATTTTATTACATGTTTTGCACAAGCGTTAGAACTTCCATTAACAAATCATGATCAAAATTATACTAACCTAAATATAAGAACATATATGCATAATAACATTATTATAAATGTTATAGAAAGTTTCAATAAAGTTCATATTAAAGGTTGACCAGTCATGAAAACAAATGATTAAATTTAGATAATGCTATATTATCCATTTAAAAAAGCAAATGTAGGTTTCAATAATAATAATAATACAATGATGATACACAAATACCATATATGTATAATAATTACATTTGGTAAGGTGTAAGAATTTTTACTGTTTTTTAAAGAAGTCTTACATGCTCACTAAGGCTGCATCTGTTTGATAAAAAAAATATTATTTTTGTTTTAATATGATTTAAAATGTAGTTTTTAATTTTCTGCATCATTACTCCAGTCTTCAGTGTCACATGATCCTTCTGAAATCATTCTAATATGCTGATTTGCTCCTCAAGAAACATTTCTAATTGTTACCATTGTTAAAAACCTTTGTGCTGCTTAATATTTTTGGGGAAACTGGGAAATTTTGTTTCAGGACTCCTTGAATAGAAAGTTCAAAAGAACAGCATTTATTATGTATTATTATTATAAAAAGTATGGTAACACATTAGTTTAGGGTCCAATTCTCACTATTAACTAGTTGCTTATTAGCATGCATATTACTAGGATATTGGCTGTTTAATTAGTACTTATAAAGCACATACAGTATTAATGCCTCATTCTGCATGACCATATTCTAAACGTAATAACTAACTATTAATAAAAAACTGTTTAATCAGGAGTTTACTGAGGCAAAACTCGTAGTTAATAGTGAGAATTGGACCCTAAACTAAAGTGTGACTAAAATGCACTGACAGTCACTTTTGATTAAAAAAAAACTAAAAACAATAACTACTTCCCCAAACATTTGAACAATGTATATTCATACACAAACAATACAATGATAATACAGAACATCCTTCTACATTATCATTTATAATATGTTGATGGTTGTTAAAACCATTTTTAAATGCTGAATAGATTTGTGCCTATTACTAGTGTGGCGTGTTACATAAAGTGGGAGCGTGTTGTGCATGGATGACTAAAATTAGAGTCTTTGCCCCCAAGCTCAGCCACACAATACCCACAGCCTGAGCCTACAGTCAGAGAGGAGAGAGACGCTGAGAGCAGGCCTGGCCCTGTAGACTAAATAAAAGCTCTTAATCCTCATAAACTGCTCCATATGAGCATTACATCCCTGACTCCACACGGTACTCCTCAGGAATGGAACTCATTTTGGGGTTAAAACATTACCAGCGCTGCTCCTCTCCTATCCCGGTAATGAGCTCGCTGCCCTTCACTCCCTCCCCCACCCTGATGACAGAATACGCTTAAGATGAAAAATGCCCAGGAGGATGTTAATGTTGAGGTTGGAAAATGCAGAAGTTGTGGCAGTGAACGTGTGTGGACATTAGGGCCATGGCACTATCTTTGCTTTGCCGTGAAAGCTGGGAAAACGGCATGTTCGCCATATAGGCATGTCATCATAACACATGTTGTTCCAAAATCATCAAATTTTCTATCTTCCATGAAACAAGGACATTTTAGACACATTTATACACACATACAAAAACCATTCAAAAGTTTGAGGTTGGTTCGATTTTTTTTTAACTATTAATCAAAAATACAGTAACAATTGTGAACTATTAGTACAATTTCAAAACAACTGTTTTCCATTTGAATATATTTTAAAATGTAATTTATTCCTGTGAATCAGATACATTTTCAGCATCATTACTCCAGTCAATCATTCTAATATGCTGATTTAAAACATTCGTATTATTATCAATGTTGAAAACCGTTGTGATGCTTCATTTTTTTGGTGGAAATGTGATATATTTTGATGGATAGAAAGTTCAAAAGCACGGTATTTATTTTCAATGGAAATCTTTTATAACACTAGAAATGTCTTCACCATCAAGTTTAATCAATTTCATGCTAAATAAAAGTATTACATTAATGAATCAATTAATAAAAAATACTGTAAAAAAGAACTTAAATACCGTTAGCAAACTTTTGAATGGTAGCTCGCTGTATATGTGAACTTGTGCACTATATTCCATAAAATGAAATTGAATGAGGGCAGATAATGCCGATCTCCAAATATTACTATTTAGCTATCAAATTGATTCAGAAGACTTGGAATATAGCGCACGTTCATAGTGTTTTTGTGAGATATTTGCAGTTATTGACAGCCCAATTTTTACATTCACTGCCTTCCATCATATTAGATAGAGCAGCTAATATATTATTTAAAAAAATATCATCTTTTGTGTTCCTTTAAATGCTGCTTTATGGTACTTTTTTGTCATTTTGTAATTTTTAGAGTTCAACAGTGCCTGTCCCAATTGACTTTTTAAGAAGAATTCACAGTCTGATAAACATCTCCTTCTGTGTCCCACTAAAAAATATGACTAAACTAACCCTTTAAATCCAGAGGTATACATGATAAAGCAAGCGGGTTATAAATCCACTTGAGCAAGAGGCAGCAAGACGATTCAGGCTGGCATGTGACTGCAGGGCTCTCATTCATCACAGCTGTCACGTGAAGCCCAACACAAATGAATGAACGAGAGAGATGTATAAGCCCAATTCGGCCCACTTTGGGAGCCCAGCAATGAACAGTGAAGTGCCAAGCCTGACCACAGGAACACCACGGTTGGCCACAATTGACAGACCACTGCCCGTAGATGCGCGCTCATATTTTGAGAGTAAGAAAAAAAGTGATTTTGAACGAGAAGGAGATGGAATGAGTGACTAACAGAACGAGAAAATCAGACTGAAACTCTCTTTAATCGGCATGTGTGAACCGTTCAGGTAAGTCCGTCAGACACAGGAAATGTATTAACATTGACCACAGTTTACTCTGTTAACCACACTGTGGCCCTGTGGGACATGCCTGCAGGGCAGCGTCTGTTTACATATACAAAAAACACAAGAGCGCACACACCCCAGAACACTACCCAACTTCTCGTACATTTATTACCATCAGTTTTTATTCATATAAACATCCATAGACGATCAATTAACACCCCCGATGAACCGCTGCCTTGCCTATGGCTGGTCGTAAACAATTATTTGTGGAACATGGCTGTCAAATATATGCTCTGTGTGAGTTCATATTTCAGAGAGAGCCTGCAGTGAGCACACAGTCTGACTGGCTTCCCACCGAAAGGATTCAAGCCTATGCAAACATCGAGCAGCACAGGCACATTCCTCTGCTGAGGGTACAGTTTGAGCCACTGTATGAGGTCTAGTTTATTTACACATCAGGACAGGTAGTTCTCACCATCAATAACTATGACAGGAGTAAAACATTAAGTGCCATTTGTGTGCTGTGTGCCTACTGACATCATTAACAGGATACTGAATTTCATTATTTGATATAGCTCTGACTATTGTTTTGTAATGTAAAAAGAATCATTTTATTATAAAGAGTTTTTCCATTAGTAGTTGTGTATATTTCAATGGTTTAAACCATAATAACAAATAGCTGGAAGCAGCAATCAAGGGGCCAAGCACATACAAAAAAAAAGGTTATGCAAGCAGCGCTGGGAGCATCGGACCAACTGCAACAATGAGGAATTAAAGACTTTTGCCGCTGTCGTGCAGAGTTTACCTTCAACCCTAATCAAACACACCTGAACAAGCTAATCAAAGTCTTCGGGATTACTAGGGTTTTTTTCAGGGTTGGAGCCTTGCTCTCTAGGACTGAACTTAGGACTGATATTAATCAAATATGACTGTTTTTACTGTATTTTTGCTCAAATAAATTATAAGAGACTTAAAAACATTTAAAATCTTATCGACCCTAAACTTTGGAACGGTAGTGTTAATGCTTTCAAAGTCACCATGAAATCAAAATGGGCAATTGCTTTTTTATGGAATATGGAATTATAAGTGATTTATTCGTGCACATCACTATATCTTTTAAATTCATGTGCTCTTAATCTTTAATCAAACTTAACCTCACTCTTGCAGCCAAACAATTACTATTATAATCATTTTAATTAGCGAGACTAGTTTTGCATAAAAAGAAAATAAGGCACCACTAAAACAGTACAATAAAGCAGGTAATATAAATAAGATAACATAGAATAAGAGAAATTACACACAAAAAAAAAAAGAGATGCAAAGATGATGCTAATGAGATGAGCTGAGGCAAGAGAAGAAATGATACAGCTAACATCTGATAATGTCCAACAGGATGCAATCCCATCTGTGTGCTCTGATACCTTTCTCTCTCAGTCTACGGCTGAAGCCCTTTCGCTCCCCCAACTCTTTTTTCTCTTTCCAGGAACTATGTCTCTTCCATGGCTGGAAGGTTGTAATTTGTAACAGGCTCAGCGGGCTGAGAAGCCCTCCTCTTATCTGGACAGAGGATCACTGGCAAATCATATCAGAGAAGAGGCCTGTTTAAATATAGCCCTAATTACTGCAATCATTTGTTGCTGTCTTTTTTTTTTCTCTTCCTCTAGCATGCCCCCCACCCCCCCATCCCCCCATTTATTTTCCTTGCTCTTTAAAAAGCGAGCTCCCTTCGTTCTGAGCATTTCCTCCTCGTATCCAGTAAATCCTTGCTTGTGGTGTGGGCTTGAGGAGCTGACAGTTGCATGACAAGAAATGTTTCCCTTTGTAAGAGCCTACTTCCTCCTCGTGCAGTTTTAGCCTAATTGAAACGTTTCCTATTGGGCTCAATCAGGAGGGCAATTACCTAATTATTCGCTTATGCCTAACTTAGTCCCGTACGCTGACAGAGAGAGAGAGAGAGAGAGAGAGAGAGAGAGAGAGAGAGAGAGAGAGAGAGAGAGAGAGAGAGAGAGAGAGAGAGAGAGAGAGAGAGAGAGAGAGAGAGAGAGAGAGAGAGAGAGAGAGAGAGAGAGAGAGAGAGGGAGAGAGTGTATTTACGACTAGACTGCCTTTTTCACTGAATAAAATGTTTTCCTCTTTTAGTCATTTCTTCATTGACAGAATTCCTAGGAAATAACATGTTACTGTCCAGATTTCACATATTTGAAGGCAGTTGAGTCAGCATTTCACCGGTTACGCAATTCCACTTTATTCTGTATGCAGAATGCTTTAAATTTAAAGAATTATTATTTTTATTATTAAAATAGTGATGAAGTAATGTTATGATATTAGGGAGGCTCAAGGAAGCTGGAAGAAGGTGTTTTATGTAAGATTGTTTCATGTTTTAAAAGAACATGAACAAAAGAACAAAGAAAAAGAACTCTCCCGCTCACCAAAGTTTCATTTATTTGATCCAAAATACAGCAAAAACAGCAATATTGTGATTTTTTTTTTTTTTTACAATTTAAAATAACTGTTTTCTATTTGAATATATTTTAAAATGTCATTTATTTCTGTGATGGTAAAACTAAATTTTTAGCATCATTTCTCCAGTCTTCAGTGTCACATGATCCTTTAGAAATCATTCTAATATGATGATTTGACGGTCAAGAATGTTTTTATTATTATTATCGTCAATGTTGAAAACAGTTAAAAAAAAATGTATTAAGCCTAAATGTTTCTTGAGCAGCAAATCATCATATTAGAATGATTTCTGAAGGATCATGTGACACTGAAGACTGGAGTAATGATGCAGAAAATTCAGCTTTGATCGCAGGAATAAATTACATTTTAAAATATATTCAAATAGAAAACAGTTATTTTAAATTATAAAAATATTTCACAATATTAATGTTTTTGCTGTATTTTGGATCAAATAAATGAAGCTTTGGTGAGCAGAAGAGACTTCTTTTAAAACATTAAAAAATCTTACCGTTCTAATAATTTTGGCCACCACTTTATAGACCCACACATACTTTTATATATCTAATTGATAACTAACATTAAGATTCCATCTTCATAGTTGGGTAAAGGGAATAGAAGCGACACCTAATTTCTTTTTTATATATCATAAAATGTAAAACAAATATTATTGCGTAGACAATGTAAACATATCGGCCTGTAAGGAAGCTGTATGTTTTCAGCTGTAAATTCACCCTCATCCCCCCTTATTTCCCATCGCTGAGACCCACCTAAGCTCCGAAAGGTCATCGCTTCAACAAGTGTGGGCTGTTGGGTTCTTAAATCAATCATTTAAATCTATGGCTAAATCAGCGAGCTGTCTGGGTTTAAGCACACATGCCGTAGCTTAATTCACCCGAGCGAAGGAGCTCAGCGGCCGTATTTCAGCCAACATGTGCGCCACTGTTGTCTAAACAAGCGCTGTAAGGCAGGCTACAGAGGAGAGCCCTGGCTCCAGGACATGGAAAGCAGTTAGAGGACGTCCACGTGCACATGCGCAACAGATACGCAAACACACACACACACACACATACACTAACGCAGGCCACGGAGAAGACTGGAAGGGCTTGGCTTGAGGTCATGGAAATGGGTTATAATGCAGCCTTTCACTGGGGAAAATTAGAGGAGGACCGGCTTTCCTCGCGCACACACACATACAAATGCACACTCATGCATACAATGGTCAGAATGTCCACACACACAAACACGGACACACATCTGTAGGAATGATGGAATGCTCTCACACAGACTGGGTGGGCCGATTGACTGTTGTACTCTGTGATGAGAATCAGGGAGTTTAAAAAATAACCCTACAGACAAAACTGACAATCACACACAGACATAGACGCAAAGAGACTCATAATCAACCGGTAAGCATATTCATGACTTCAACTGTCTCCATTTAAAGGGGACAGTCATTCCAAATCCGCATGCTGTAATTTTTTTTTTCTGTGCAGCACAAAAAGTACACTTGTTTAAAAGAGCCTTCACACAGCTCTTTCACATAAAACAAGTCACTAATGAGCTCTAATGTCAAGCTTAAAAACATACAAATAAATCACCAAAAACGTTCTAGGGATGCACAATATATATTGGTATTGATATATTGAGTTTTTAGAGTTTTCTAAAATGTTTATATACAAGTTGTTGTTGTTTTTTTTTGCTGGATATGCATGCTAATTTTCTAAATAATTTTGTTTATATGACCTTAAAACTGTTAAATGGTATCTTTAGCAAACCTCAAAATGAATACATTATAATGTCGTGATTCACTTGTACCATTTGAAACCATATTTGACTTTTTAAGTTATTAATTTATTAAGATCATTTTAATTTCATTTTAATCAAATGTATAATTAGACCCGCTTATAAAATGGAAATGTTTCATGGATAAAGGTTTTTTTTTACTTTCCTAATAAATAAATAAATAAATAACTATATGAAAAAATAACATAGTATACGTATATAAAAATATTTTTCTCAATATTTACATTTATATTACCTTTGCCACCATTTAAGGCTCACTTAAAGTTAATCTTCAAAAACACCAATTTAATAACACTGTTAAATGTAATCTTTAGTAAATCTCAAAATGAATATTAAATTTGTTATACTGTACATTGCAATTGTTTGATGCACTTGGAACCATTGTTTCCATTATTGATTTATTTATATAAATGTAATTTTAAAAATGTCATTGACATCAAACTTTGAAACAAAACCATATTTGATTTGAAAGTAAATTATGACAACATTTTTGGGTGAACTACCCCTTTAATATATATTCTGACAGAACAAATTGAAATAGATCCAAGTAAAAATATAACTTGACCAATTTCAGATTGACCACATGTAACTTTGATGCAGCTTTTCCAGTCAGATCAACCACAGTTCACACCACAGCCCATGTGTGTGTGTGTGTGTGTGCATCCACATTACCCAGTCACTAAACATTTGAAGTCAGGAAACAGTGAGAGAGCGAGGGAACGGGATGGAAAGAGTGACCGTCGGAGAGATAGAAAGAACGAGAGCGAGACAGAGAGAAAGATCGCCCAGGTGGTCCTGTGTACTGTGGCCGCTGGGCAGTGATCTGACGTGAGGGGTAGAACCTGAAACCCATGCAAATGTGATCACTCCCGCTCCCACTGATTGGGGCGGCCGCGTATGATTAAATATAATTGCAAAAAAACCTCTTCCAAATGCCTTGGCGGTTTTGAAAAAAATGGGAAGGAAGGATTTAGGAGCAATTCTTGGTCTTTGAAAGAGTGGGGCGAGCTGTATGTGTGGTGGTGGGGGTCCGTGAGGTTAAATGCGGTGTGTGTGCTGTTATGTGCGTGTGAGAGAAACAGGGCTGTTTTCATTGTTGTTTCAGAGAGCTGGTTGCTACATGCAGGGAATGGGGAGAGAGGGGAATATTTGCTGGCAGAAGTTCTGCAGGGTTCAGAAGCCGCCTGTCACCCGGCCGATGATTGATGGCTCAGGCGGAACGCTTAAGTCAACAGTGCATGAGCACGTCCAGGCTGTCCCGAGCAAATGAAACCACCCCGAGACTCCACTCAGCACCCATTTCGAGGTCAGCAGTCTCAGAGGAATGACAGCCCTCACCATTATCTTATCAAAAACACCTCGCAGCAGAGCAGTGTGCTGGAGAAACTCTGCGCTACAAGCGAACGACACAATGCGTTGTGACAAAAATGACTGGAGGCCTTCCAGTCGCTCCAGTACTGTTGGTTGCTAGTAGGCGTTGCAGTATCCACTGTTTCATGAGGTGGATCATGTGAGCTCCACACCAAGGAGGTCTACATTAAGCTGTTATCATTCCCATTCATCTCAATGGTAGTTCCTTGGCTGACACAAGACGCCCAGCAAGTTTCAAGATGTAAAATACCTATGACATATTTGAGAAGTTTGTTGCTTAAAAGCAACTCAAACATCTAAAAGTGTAAACCATCAACCATCCATATCAAATATCAAAATGTAACATCAAATATATCCTGATTGGCTGTGTGATTTTGTCACATTATGCTGTAGTATTCGTAGCAAAATTTGTCAAGTGAGATTTGGTTAGAACATGGTGAAAGCTTGAAGGGACAGTTTTAAGCCTTCCAAACCTGTATGACTTTCTGCAGAACACAAAAGACGATATTTTGAAGAATTTTGGTAACCAAACCGTTTTGTTTACAACTTACATCCACTGAATGCACTTCTCAAAATATCTTCTTTTATGTTACACAGAAGAAAGAAAGTAATACTGGTTTGGAACAGCATGAGGGTAAGTGAAAGATGACAGTTCTTCATTTTTGTTTGAACTGTCCCTTTAATAAAAGCAATATAATAAAAAAACCAATATCATTTTATAATTATTTAAAACTAATAAGTTAACTTATGAATAATTCAGTAACTTTCAAGATCATAAATATATAATAATAATGTATCATAATACTAATAGTAATTTATAATACAATTATTTTGACAGCATGAGCTGCGTTCAAATTAATTTAATATTAACAGTGTCAATGTATTTATTGAACATTAGTGTCTTATCAACATTATAAAAACAATAATTCTATTAAGCTTAGCTGGTTTCAGGGGCATTTTAGTGTTGTTGTCGTGTCACTCGCTCTCAGTCTAGACAGTGTGCACAACACATGCCTGTCAGAAGAACGAAAGAGAATGAGACACATATATTGAATGTGTGTGTATGGGGGGGGGGGGTGCTCACCCATTAGTCGGGCATTAACGTGTGTGTGAGACGATTTAGGGGGTTCTGGGTCACAGAGAGCGGGAAGCAGGTGTCCCTCACTGATCTATGTGCAGTTCCACTTCAACACCTCATCATTAAACAGACACGCACGCACATGCACCTTCCCCCAACTCAACATGTTTTATGTTCTGCCTTGAAGATTCTGCCGTAGCTTCTTTTTTTTTTCTTTTTTTGAAAGAAAATTCTAACAAACATGAATAGCTATTACAAGCACCTACAATAACAACGTTGAGGAGGTTGAGGAAGGAATCCCACATGTTCATTTAACTGGAGAAAATTAGGGCGTAACTTTAGCGGCCACTATGAGTGTGTGTATGTGTGTGTTTGTCCATATGTGTGCACTAACATTTATGAGATAAAAGTCAATATGAGATGGCATCCACAACCCATTTTACTTCCATAATATGATGTGTTTCCAAATGAAATAGGATATAAAAATCGGCCAATACCTGATTTTATCTATATTATAAACACCAAATATCTCCCAATTGTCTGTGATTGTGCAGTTGCTTCTTGTAGTAGTAAACATAAAATGAACAAAGAGAGTTAAAAAAATCGCTTTCATAATATTTCGGAAGTCAACATCTCTCCCCTTTGGTGTTTATATAATGGGCCAGGTGGAAAAAAAATATATTTTATACATTTAGTTACAGGTTAAAAAGTCCAAATGTGTTCGAAGGCATAGCTTTGTCCTGTCAAGAAGGCAAAAAGCACTGAAAAATAAGTTCATGACAGCCCTGGTGACTAACAGCAAACTCTACGTTGAGAGAGATGAGAAGTTCCGAAAAAATGCAAGGTCTGGATGGAAAAAGTAGAGCACCATATCTCCATGATCCGTCATGTAATCTTAATGGTTGACAACATTTCACAACATGCTGTCAATGTTTCGTTCCAAGCGGTCTAACCATTTTATGAACCTCATCCCAACTCTATATCATCTTCTCAATCACAGATCATCAGGAGGAATTAACATGCATAGATGTCCTTAAACACACACAGGACTCTGGATCCAAGCGGAGACTAAACTCCACGTTCTCATGAGCTTGTATTTAAACAACCTAAAATTCAATTCACTATATTTAATTTAAAATGTGGCCCATCTGCAGGTTAGCATACAATGTCTAAATGTGCACAAATGAGTGGAAATACCGCTTGCTCTCCACACCAAAAAGCGACACAAAGAGAGAAAGTAGAGGCAATGTTGCGCTCCCTTACATTTTCATCAGTGTGTTTGTCTTCCCCTCCAAATGAATGGCAGATGCTGTGAGAAGCTGTAAGCAACAGCGAGGCCTTTCTGAATGGCCCTGAGATGATGGCAGTAGAGAGAACACACACATACACACTCTCACATACAGATTTATGTTCCTGATATCTTATTGCTGCAATCTCCAGTTGATTAAGAGCAGACCAGGCTGCTAAGCGGTGAGTATGCTAAGAAAAGCCGTGCAGAGCGGAAGGACTCAGACTCCTGAAGTCGAGCTGAAACGCTGGAGGTCTTGGCTGTGGCAAAGCCCGGTGAAAGATCGCTGCTGCCACAGGGGCCGTGTTAACTCTGGACATAAAGAGAATCTCTGCCTCGACATGATCACTACAGAACATCACAGTACAGAGAAGACCGTGGCACGTCACTACCCACAGATAGTACGGGTTGTTGGGGGCTCGTCCGGGATAAATGAAAGCAATGAGGGCTTGGGAAGCGAATTCATGTAAGGGACTAAAATATCAATCTTGTAGTGCATTAGAGCTGTAGGAACCACTTAAAAAGGTGTGTGTATGTGTGGGTGGGGGGTTAAATCATGCTCCTTTCAGGTCACATCGGAATTATCCTATTTGCGAGATGAGTGAAAATCTCAGGATTATCTTTGGATGTAACTTTGCAAATTGGGAGTGTATCAACTAAAGAATCTTTCATGACCCAACTCAATTAATATTGATCATTATCGGTTGCAGTTGTGAATTTTGACTGTCAAAAAAATAATATATATAAACGTCCTTCAAATATTAATAGTAAGGCAAGGCAAGGCAAGGCAAGGCAAGTTTATATATATAGCACATTTCATACACAATGGCAATTCAAAGTGCTTTACATAGAAGAAATTAAAATAATCAAAACAAATAAGAATAATTAAAACAGTTTAGAATAAAAAATAAAATAAAGTAATACTGGTCCACCCCTATCTGAGATGGAAGAGATTGAGCCGGTTTACGGTGCCACTGGACCTCTAGCCCAGGGACGTACTCTGCTGGGGTGGTGCTACACCAGTAATGCCCAGCGGGGCCCCCACAGAGCATGCTTCGCGTGCGCTGTCTGCTGCCGTTACGCTCTCAGCAACTTCTTATACTATCAGCAGTATAACTAACTTACTCCTTCACTCGCCTCATCGGAGTGAAGACTCTCCCGCTCTCCTTCAAAAAAATTAAAAAACAAACAAAGACAAAACCAGTACAGTAAAAACAGTCGGACGAACAGTGGCACAGTGCTCATTCAGTAAATGCATAGCTAAACAGATGTGTTTTGAGTCTGGATTTGAATGTGACTACTGTAGGAGCACATCTGATCTCCTCTGGAAGCTGGTTCCAGCTGCGGCTGGCATAATAGCTAAAAGCAGACTCTCCGTGCTTAGAGTGAATCCTTGGTATTTCTAGCTGATGTGATCCTAATGATCTGAGTGATCTGTTAGGTTTATATTCAGTGAGCATATCTGCAATATATTGAGGTCCTAACCCATTGAATGATTTATATACCAGTAATAATACTTTAAAATCAATCCTAAATGTAACTGGGAGCCAGTGTAAAGACCTATGTTCATATTTTCTGGTTCTGCTCAGAAGCCTGGCAGCAGCGTTCTGTATGAGCTGCAACTGTCTTATGGTCTTTTTAGGAAGGCCAGTGAGGAGTCCATTACAATAATCCACCCTGCTGGTGATAAAAGCATGAACAAGTTTCTCTAAGTCTTGATTGGAAATAAAGCATCTAATTCTTGCAATATTTTTCAGATGATAGTATGCTGATTTAGTTATTGCTTTGACATGACTACTGAAACTAAGGTCTGACTCTAGAGACACACCAAGATTCCTGACTTGATTTTTAGTTGTTAGACCCCTAGCGTCAAATGTAGTACAAATGTACGTTTAGGTAGTTCTAGTAAAACAGATCTATTCCAATTACAAAAACCAGGAATGTAAAGTGTAATGTAATGCAACTCATGCCGTTTCAAGCAAGACATGCATGTGTAAGTCCAAATGTGCCAAACTATTTCATGTGAAGCAGACCCAGCAGTCTTAAAAAGCTATTTTCTTTTCCGACCCTCATCTTCATCTTTGTCCCCCTCTCATTTCTCCTTCCTGTGGCTCTCCTCCCAACCAGGGATGTGTGTTCTCCCAGCTGTGGACCATGGTCTGATTGCCTCTGATTTGGGTTAAGTGATTATTACCCCCCTGTGGTATGGGAGGGGACACTGCTACAGGCTGGAAACAAACCTTCTTTCTCTGCTTCAAAAGAGTGTAGTCAAATACAGCAACCATCTGAATTTTTGGGGCTAATACAGGGCTAAAACTGTTACTATATTTAAGCAGAGATATTTTAGCCATTTTCAGTGGTGGAATAATAAATGCCAAAAATAAATGGCAATGAAATATTTAAGGAAATGAAAACATATAGAGTTGAAAGTTTGGACACACATGACTGAATGCATTGATTCATGACCTTCAAGAATTTAAGCGTTTATATAGAAAATTATTTAAAGGGATACTCCACCCAAAAATGCAAATTCTGTCATCATTTACTCACCCTCAAGTTGTTGCAAACCTGTCTGAGTTTCTTTCTTCTGATGAACACACAGGAAGATATTTTGGAGAACTATTGGAACTTTGGCACCATTGACTTCCATAGTATTTTTTTTTCTACTATGGAAGTCAATGGTGCCAAACAACTGTTTGGTTCCAATCGTTCTTCAAAATATCTAGTAGTATTGAGTATAAAAGTAGTATTGAGTATTTCTAAATACTCAAAATATTCTAGTTTAATTTATGATTTTAAGCTTATTATACAACATATGTACTTTAGAAAGTATTATAAAAGAACATTCACTGAGAAAGTCAAAGTTTTTGGATGATCATTAATGAACTGTTCATAGTGAAAGTAGTCTTTGCCAAAGTAATTAAACATTAAAGCAGAAAACAAATTGTACAACACTATTAACATGCAGATGAATAAACAAGGCAGTCGACCTGCTGATTATTAAATAGTAGTTCACTTCAATAAAAAAAATGAAGATTGCATGCAGATGCTTGTGTTTCTTCTTTCATTTACTGTATTTGTGGTTAGACGTTAGCAAAACTCTGACGATAACTGCACAGGTCATCAGAGGGTGTGTATCTTTAGTCACAGCTACATACTGTACACGTTAAACCTGAGACAGTGCTGCCTGTGATAGCTTTATACCACTCTGGGGTGCGTTTCCCAAAGGAATCTTTAGCCAACTATGGTCGCAAGTTTTGTTGAATTGTGTTGGTAACGACGGGACTTGACCAGAGCAGCTTCTTCGCCACCAAAGTCACTCTCACTGAGCCAGAGAAGAGTAAAACAGTTATTTACGACCACAAGTTAAACTGTCTCTCACTGTGTAATTCTTAATTTTTTACTGCAGGCTAGGGTGAACAAAGTGCATGATGTGTTATTCTTCCATCCTCCACTCCATAGATAAACTTAGCAGATTTAAAGCATACATTTCATCGCTTCCATAGGGAGGCATGTAAGAAACACCTCGACTTCAGCCCAGCAGAGTCCCCCAAAAAGATACAACACAGTTCACTGCAACCCAATAAACTTATTTTCTGCTCAAACTATTTCTTAGTCCAAGAGGACAGCTGATATCTTCACGTGACTCACCTCAGTTTGATACAGACATAAATTAACTTGCCCGAAACCAGAGGGAGTTTATCTGGTGACAACTAAGGTCACACAAACTACTTCTCAAATCATTTACAGTGTTATTTATGGGTAAGTGACAAAGAAATACAGTGTATGCAAATTAGACTATGGACAGTACCACATTGCCTTAAGTCTAACTTCTACAGCAAACAGAAAATATACCTCACATTACTGAATAACTTTGTTAATTTTCTTAATTGGCCCGAAAATAAATACATTTCATTAAGTGTTTTCTTTTTCTTTGCAAAAGTATATATATATGCTTTGATAACCTGCAGAGGAGATGTGCCATGTTTTGTTAGTTCATATTGTTTTCATTTCAAGGGTTTGGAGACCATTTAACGACAGTATTTCACTGATTACAGTTATACAGTCTCTAAATAAAATTTTAAAAAGTCTGTAAATCTCTGAATACAATCTTGACAGATTGATCATGGCTTGTATCACCTTGAATGGGTCTATTTTGTGTTAATACCAGGCTTATCCCATGTATTATACTGCAATTGTTATGATATCAAACAAATAAAAATAAATACTTAATTTGAGTTCAAATATTTTTATAAGCATTCTTGTTAAGGCCACCGATAGACTAAACGCAAGCAAAATAAGAAAATAGAAATCTAAGAAACGGCCCACATTATTCACAAGTCAATATTCAGAAATACAGTATTTGACCAACCAGAATGCTGTGATAGAACGCAATACATAAAAACTAAACCATAAATATATAATATTATCATATTTATATTTCAGATTTTGTAAATGTCCTAAACTCGTTCTATCAGTGTTTCTAAAATTGTTGTGTCAAATGAATAACATCACACAAACCATATATTATGTAAGAACACACACACACACTTCACACAAAATATCAGAGCTACATCCGTATAATCCTCTATGGTCAAAAATACATATAAACATTCTCCCTGAGATAAATATCATATGCCCTACACTCTCATAAACAAAGAAAAAGCTTGGGCAACATGCTTTCCCAACACAATCCTGCATGAAATGTAATGGTAAAAAGTTTGGGGGAAAAAAGTACCTATTATCATTATATATTATTCAAAATGACTATTATTATTTACAACAATTTGCAATTATAATGATAAACTTCTGGGGTATGGCAGAAGACTAATATTACTAATGATGTCTCTGAGCATCACTAATTACGCCCCTCACTGGCAACGAAAGGTACTGTCTCTGGCTCAATTCTGATTCTCAAAATAAGGCCTGTCAAAAAAAAAAAAAACATCAGCTAGGGAAAGAGTGCAAGACCACCAAGGTAACTTTTTCTCCTCCTTGTATTTGTTTAAACTTTCATGGCTTGGCTCATGCTCTCCTGGGCCATCTTTCACTCCTTGTTTTCTGCTCTTTCACACCCAAAGCCAGCGGGCAGCGGAAGCCTCTTCCTCCAGCTGACCCCAGGCCCTCGGTCACATCGGGGTCCTGACCCCTCCTGGGCACCATGGACAGTCTCAGAGTCCAGAGGAGGTTAGAGGTTGGGACAGTGGACAGGAACGTCCATCTACCTTGGGCCTCTGTTGTTCAGCCTGGCAGCATTGCTGCAGGTCTGCACGTTGGAAAAAGCATGTGATGGGAAAGAAAGGAGCTACGGAAAAAACTAGATAGATGGAAGAGCTTGCAGGGTGGCCAATGCATCTGGAGCCCTAATGCCACGGCGCAAGGGGAGGCAATGAGCAGTGCTGCCATTAAAGAGCAAAGACAGGCTGTTGTTTTATCTTCCCCTGTGATTACCCCACCGGCCGTTTACACTGGGCAATAAATGGATTTCACTCAAAACATATTTGGCTCATGATGTCATGAGCCACAGGTAGGGAAAAGCACTTTTTTTTGGTTTTGCTTTTATGGCACTTACTGTCAAAATACAGCCCTGTGCCCACATGTGTGAGGTAAGATTCTCCTTTTCTCACCCAGGTTCTCTCTATTTGGCTCCCTCTGGTCTTCCATTCACACACTCCGATTCCATTCCAGTGTGTGGGCGCTTGAGCAGATGGTGGGAAGTGAAGGTAAGGGCCACATCAGCTCGTCTGGGCTCACGACTCAAACTCAGGCAGCTTTTATGATCTGTGTTCCCTGTCCTCCAGTAAAATTCACACCAGAGCCTTTCCAGTGGAGCAGCATCACCAGCCGTCCAGCCAATGATAACAGTTTGACGCGCGTGGAGAAGCAATCTAAACACATAAGGAGAAGCTCTCTGCTGCAGAAATGCCTGCAGCCATCTTTCCTCAACGTCATTTCTTTCCAGGGGCCTTCCGAGACTTGGACATTAACTCACACTCAAGGAACCCCTGAGCTCTCCGCTAATGACTTACAGCACTAATTTGTGGTGTTTCCTAAGGGAACCATCTCAATTAATATTGCTCATACTACAGTTTTAAAAAACCTCAAACCTAAGTATTGAACTTTGGTGTGGAACTAGTCCTGCACTGTTTGTGAGAAACAGAAATTCATTCGGCACGACCGTCACAATGCATTATGGGTATACTGAGACAGCTCTCATTAGAGTCACAAATGATTTGCTCATATCATCCGATCGCGGTTGTATCTCTCTATTAGTGCTTCTCGATCTTAGTGCTGCATTTGATACCATTGACCACAACATTATTTTAAATAGACTCGAAAATTATGTTGGCATTAGTGGAATTGCATTAGCATGGTTTAAATGATACTTATCTGACCGTTATCAGTTTGTAGCAGTAAATGAGGAGATGTCTTAGGCAAGGCAAGGCAAGGCAAGTTTATTTATATAGCACATTTCATACACAATGGCAATTCAAAGTGCTTTACATAGAAGAAATTAAAATAATCAAAACAAATAAGAATAATTAAAACAGTTTAGAATAAAAAATCAAATAAAGTAGTACTGGTCCACCCCTATCTGAGATGGAAGAGATTGAGCCGGTTTACGGTGCCACTGGACCTCTAGCCCAGGGACGTACTCTGCTGGGGTGGTGCTACACCAGTAATGCCCAGCGGGGCCCCCACAGAGCACGCTTCGTGTGCGCTGTCTGCTGCCGTTACCCTTAACGACGCTCTCAGCGACTTCTTATACAGCAGTATAACTTACTCCTTCACTCGCCTCATCGGAGTGAAGACTCTCCCGCTCTCCTTCAAAATCTCTTCCAGAGATTATAAAAATAAGTAAATAAATAAATTAGAAATTAGAAAACAAACAAAGACAAAACCAGTACAGTAAAAACAGTCGGACGGACAGTGGCACAGTGCTCATTCAGTAAATGCATAGCTAAACAGATGTGTTTTGAGTCTGGATTTGAAAGTGACTACTGTAGGAGCACATCTGATCTCCTCTGGAAGCTGGTTCCAGCTGCGGCTGGCATAATAGCTAAAAGCAGACTCTCCGTGCTTAGAGCGAACCCTTGGTATTTCTAGCTGATGTGATCCTAATGATCTGAGTGATCTGTTAGGTTTATATTCAGTGAGCATATCTGCAATATATTGAGGTCCTAGCCCATTGAATGATTTATATACCAGTAATAATACTTTAAAATCGATCCTAAATGTAACTGGGAGCCAGTGTAAAGACCTGAGGACTGGTGTGATATGGTCATATTTTCTGGTTCTGCTCAGAATCCTGGCAGCAGCGTTCTGTATGAGCTGCAACTGTCTTATGGTCTTTTTAGGAAGGCCAGTGAGGAGTCCATTACAATAATCCACCCTGCTGGTGATGAAAGCATGCACAAGTTTCTCTAAGTCTTGATTGGAAACAAAGCATCTAATTCTTGCAATATTTTTCAGATGATAGTATGCTGATTTAGTTATTGCTTTGACATGACTACTGACTGTCTTATCTATCAAAAGTTCAGTATGGCGTACCACAAGGCTCAATACAAGGACCGTTGCTGTTCACTTACCCTGTACCCTTAGGAGATATCCTTAGGAAGCATGGCATTAGTTTTCACTGTTATGCTTACGATACTCAGCTCTATATTTCTTCACGTCCTGACGAAACTTACCAATTAACAAAATTAACGGAATGCATAGCTGATATAAAAAACTGGACAGAACCAGGAACAGAACTGAACAGAACCAGCAAGTATGACCATATTAGCCCAGTTCTGTCAACACTGCATTGGCTCCCTATTAAACATCGTATACATTTTGAAATATTGCTGATTACTTACAAAGCACTAAATGGTTTAGCTCCCCAGTACTTGAGCGAGCTCTTAATGCATTATAGTCCGTCACATCTATTGCGATCTCAAAACTCCGGCCAGTTGATAATACCTAGAATATCAAAATCAACTGCTGGCGGTATATCCTTTTCCTATTTAGCACCTAAACTTTGGAACAGTCTTCCTAAAATTGTCCGGGAAGCAGACACACTCTGTCAGTTTAAATCTAGATTAAAAACACATCTCTTCAACCTGGAATACACATAGAACACTATACATTCCTATTATTCAAATCAGTTAAATGATTATTAGGCTGCATAAATTAGATCAGCCGGAACCGGGAACACTTCCTATAACACCTGATGTACTCGCTACATCATAAAAAGAATGGCATCTACGCTAATTTTAGTCTTTCTGTTTGTTACGAGGTTAACTGTAATCAGCCGGACCCGGGCCGTATCCAGATCAGATGGTGGACTTGCACCTCCTGGACACGACCACAACGCATCCCTGAAGTGCCAGCCTCATCAGTCCTGTGAAGGCCTCATGGACACCTCAACAAACTCGTCTCCATACCGGCGTGATGACTCCGACCTCCAACCAGATGGAACTGGATAAATATTGTGAATGTTCCGATCCAATCTGACTTCTGACCTATAATGCTGCCTGAATCATAATCATACACTGTTTGTTTGTTGGCCAGAGGAGAACTGGCCCCCTGACTGAGCCTGGGTTCTCCCAAGGTTTTTTTCTCCCTTCTGTCACCTGATGGAGTTTTGGTTCTTTGCCACTGTCGCCTTTCTTCGCCTTTGTCATCATTGGCTTTTGGCTTGCTTAGTTGGGGACATTTAATTTTATATTTAACAATATTATTACAACATTATTTTCCTGATGTCTATGTAAATCTGCTTTGAAACAATCTGTATTGTAAAAAGCGCTATATAAATAAAGGTGACGTGACTTGACTTGACTATACTCTAGCCGTTGAGTGTAAATCGGTTGTACACTCGTTGTTGCGGTGCATTGCGGGATTGAATGACTGCACTCGATAACGTCCACCATGGTTTCGGACACCACTACAAATGGCCGTCCGCTCAAATAGTACCCTATTTAAGGGTATAGGTGGTGATTTCAGACACAGCCAAACACACCTGAAACACAACTAATAAGATCTTCAGGAACAGAAGGTGCATTGGAGCAAGGTTGTAACTGAAGTTTGCAGGAAGGAAGGCCTCCAGAAGCAAGGATGGCTACCCTTTTAGGAGTAAGCTATGTGAATTTTAAGTGGTAAGTTACCTCACAGCCAGAACAGCCTGGAAACAACTTGAAAACACTGTGAAAACCACCCAAAATGTCCAGAATGATGGTGGCGGGTACCATTCATGTTTTCTACAGAAAATAAAAAATCTAACAGTAACTAAAGCTTTCATGCCATCTTTTGTGGGGTTTATACTACAGTAGGGTCTTGTTTAGTTGAGCAAGGTTCTGACTTTTTGAGAAAAGAAAATTGAAGGAAACATGAGAAAAAACAACCTTGGGCACAGATGCCATCCCTTAAAAGAAAGAATTCACCTAAACGTTAACATTGACCACAAAGGATATACAAAGAGGACAGAGAAACAGCTCACCTCGCTTTAGGCCTGTACCAGCCCCTTATCCAAACACAAACAAAGGCTCACAATAAACATAGAAAAGGGGAAAAAGACTGAATGCAATTTATGCAGGGTTGGGAGGGCTGAATTAAGATCAGAAAACAACATCTATACATTATGATGAGGTTTGAAGGCATCCTGACAGCAGGAAGTGACAGTGACACTGAGATCTTTTTCTGTGTCAGAGACACAAGGCCATCTGTCCCATTCCCATGCCACAACAAATCACCATGCTACAAGCGCTGAGCTGACCCAGAGCTCAACTAGCAGAACTGAAACAGGAAAACACACTTGTTTGTCTCCTTTCCTCCTAATTCAAGATAATAAGAGTGATTTGCCTTGCTAAATCAAAAACAAGTGCACATGAAATGAATTTCGACTTTGAAACAATAGAGTAGAGGCCAACAGGCTGCTTCAGGTTAGAGACACTCGAAGACTCTTTGATTGCTTTGCTTTACTGAAATAAAAGCAAAGTGGTCCCTTGCCCTTGTGCTCACGTCCTGTGGTGTGCCTCTAATCTAAGAGATTCGGGATTTATCTGATCTCTCTTGGATACATGGACCTATACACACAGCCATCTACGTCGAGGACCACAGTGGTGTTGGCGTGTGCAGGGGGCGGCATCTGCCATGGCCTTGAATGGCTCGGTCTGCATCAGTGCAAAACTGGTTCTGACAGAGCAATGCTGAGGAGAGACGCCTCTGCCCCTCCCTCATGCTGTTCCCCTACGAGATACTATCGTTCCTCCCGCAGACTAGATTTCTTGGGTGACTTCAAAGCTTGTTCACTAAGTGTTTAGAAGAATGCGATGGAAACAGGAAAATAATGTTCTGATTTCTGTAAACTTTATAACATCTGCTTTTGCTTAACGTTTCTTCAGCGCTGAACGGCGCCTCCACTCCGCTCTTCGTTCGGGACATTTTTTCCCACAGTTAAAAAAGCACCTCACAAGCTGTGCCAAATCAAAGACAAAGAACGGTGGAGCAAGCAGCAAGAACAAATTCCTAGTTAAAAAAACAAGCACAAGGAAAACAAGAAAAGGAAGCACAAGACTTTTTTGAGGAGGCTGAGAATTTGATTAGTTAATTGAATCGATTCTTCATTATTTGTGTTTTACAAAATCCACAAGAAAGTGGACATAATTTGGGAAAAATATAAAGAATCAGAATCCGTTTATGTGGTCTTGTGTGATCTTGGATCAAGAATGGCCTTAAAAAACAAATGCAAACATCTGTGTGCATTTGCATTGTCAGTGCTCATACAAAATGAGAATGTACAGGTACAATTGCACACTACCACACACACACACACACACTTACACGACCTCCTTATGTGCACCGCAATGGACGCAAAACTACCCATGGCATTCAAAAAAGTCCTATTGCAATTTGTAAGTCGGTCTCCGCTTGCTTAAAGGGTTAGCATGACAGGACTCCTATGTATACACACAACATCCGACTTTGGGCCGGAGGGCTTCTTCTCCTTTCCCTAACTCAATCATGCTCAGGTTTCACTCTCGCCCATCCGAACACACTCACTTCCTTCTTCTGACCTCCCCCATCAAGACCGTAACCTACTACCAAACATGTATATGCAGCTTTTAAGCCTGCAGAAATGTGTCCCACCAATCATCTGACACATACCTTGATGGATGGATTATATGATAATAAGACTTTGCCCAGAGTATCTAGCGAGGTCACGCATAAACTGCTCAGGTTGAAAGCATTTGTGTTTGCCAGAAAAGCTTGGTCATGGGTTATTATAACAATATTGGATGTACAATTCTGGACAGAGTTGTATAATTAGTAGCAACATGTGTTAGTAAGGAGTATCGTAGTAGTGTGACTAGAGATTATTTATTGACATGTAAGGGTGAAATTTTGATTTGATTTAACATGCAAGAATGGAAACCAAATCACAAAAGATGGATGTGAAACACAAAACACTTTGTGAATGGTGGAAGAGTGCTACCAAGGGGAAGGATCAAAGACAACTAAGGTACAACTAACTTTTATTTGTTGAGTTTTGCATGTAGTATTAATCAGATTTAAATCTCAAAAGGCATATGTGGTACAAAGAAATTAAGAGTGCCCCCTATTTCCCTAAAAGAAACTGGGAGTGTCCATTTATCTCTTTTGTGAAAGATGGCAACCCTAGCTCAATCAAACTTGCATTGCACACGAGGGAACATCGAAGTGTCAGAGCATATTTGCTAAATGCTAGGCCTTTGTTCAGACATTTATTTTGTACGTTTGCAAGATCTCTAAGTTAACATGTCAAGAGGTTGTCTTACATTTGCAAACATAATTAGTCGATTGAAGCACTGTTGAAAGGACATTGTTTGTTTAGCTCATGACTAGAGAGACAATGCTAACCCATTCCATGCTAGCTAGGGGCTAGTTAAGTAACAGTCATCCAAAACAATTTAAGTGTACCTCTCTGAAGTTGAACCCATCTTGAGCATGCTCTGCTCTCTTTCACGAGCCAACCCATACCCTCCACCCAGTCATAACGCTGTTGTTTGCAGATGGCATTGCTGTATGGTGAATGTACGTATTTAAGGTTAATTTCTAACATATGTTTCTACACAAACATTTGTAGGGGCACAGTAAACAATGCTTTCTCCGGCTTAAGGAGATCAGACTTAGAAGGTCAAGGGTGTTGACTGGTGCCAGGTTCTGTCCGTTTGCAACATAATACAGAGCTGATGTGAGACGAGGGTTCTGAGTGTGGTCCTCATGTGTCTTCGTTTAGCATAAAGTTACAGTAAGGCGGAAGTTACCCTGTAACACCCTTATAGTGAGAGGCATAGCAATCTGAGTGGAGGTCATTACCATGGCTGTCAGGGGCACGTGTGGATGGGGTGGATGATTGGGGGTCTTGGCCTGCTGGGCTGTGGACCACAGGTCTACAGATTTGTAATGGTCATTTCCTCACTTTCCTGCTTCAGGAAAAGGGCAGACCAAAGAAAATAAATGAAGGGGGAAAGGGGAGAAAACAAATTAAGGTGAACATTGAGAAGGTGCCACTAGCAATATATGGGCGAAATTAAGGAACAGGACGCATGGAGGGATAGGTAGAAGAACAGAGGAAGTGGAAGTGGTACAGAGGAAGTGATACAGTTTCTCACTATATGATGCAAGAAAGTTGAAGTTGAAGCCACCATTTTTTGTAAAGAACTAATTTCTAGAGATCCAACATTACGTTATTAGCATTATTAATGCAAATATTCCACTGCTAACTGGGTCACATTCAATTTACAGACTGTGAGAATTCAGCTGTTTTAAAACCTAGTAGGTTTTTAGTGAGACATTTAAACATCATAGGAACGCTCCTAATGCAAAGTCTATTCCAAAAGATCAAAAAAAGAAGCTGCCTCCAAAGATAATTTGTTTTCTCCCCCAGTTCTAAGACAGAATGGCATGTATTCTTCAAAGACAATGTAATCCAAGAATAAACTGCAACAAGCTCAGTGAAAAAAGTAAATTCAAGATGGAGGACAAACCAGAATGTATGTCAACTTACCATTTAGTAAAAAAAAAATACTCAGAAGTCATTCAATACCAACAACAATTTAACAAAGTTAAAATAGTTCATAATAAAATTATACCATTTAAATTATACCATTGCAATAGGTGATTTTTTCTTTTTTATGCTGGTTGAAAGTCTCCTCATATCCAGATAGCAATCACTATGTTAAGCGGTCTAAATGTATTTTTATAAATTTCTCGTCTGTGGAAGGCGTAGGACCATGAAATGTTCGTGTTCCCTGTCAGTCAACGTGTGTTTGCATACCACTGTGCAGCCGGTTCACGCAGACATCATACGTCATCAGCGCGTTCACGTACGCTGTGCAGACAGAGTGAGAATGGCAGCTTGTTGTTTACAGTGCAATGAGAAACACTACAATAACGAACGTAAAGTTTTCTCACCGGTGAATGACACATGATGTAATCCAATAACGTTGTCTCTGGTCATCTCTCTACTGGTCCATGCGCGTTCCTGTGTTTTGGAGGAGGCGTTTCTTCGGATGGTGATTTGCATGGAGGGTGGGATCACATGCTTTCAATGCTAGCAGGCTAAAGTTAGCATTTCCCAGATCACATATTGCACCTTTAATCAATGTGGAGTGTAGAGTGTTCCAAATAGCCCATTTATGAGGTTCCATCTCTGTTAGGATGATACCATTTGGCAATGTAAGCAGTATTAGGGAGCGAGGTAGCTCCCTAGGATTTTGGAACAGAGTCTGAGGGTGTCTGTCAATACAGATTTAAAGACAACATGAGAGATGAAGTCGCTGTGACGTGTCCCATCACCGTCGCCCATGCCCAACCAGTTCGTCCCCCGGCCCTCCCTGTCCATAGTGCCTCAGACTCTAACTTCCTGTTCCTGCCTCTCGCTACAATGATGAATGGCTGCAAGCTCCATTCAATTACGCCTCGAGTGCGAAGAGACAGAAACAATGGGAGCTGGCCTATGCAGTGTGGCGCAGGCCCACTGCATTCTTAGCAACAATTTAGCCTAATTAGCATCAACTCCTGCCCCATCCATCATACTCCTCAAGAAACATAAACAAACTGTCAGCTCTAGCGTAACAAACAGATCGCCCAGCTACTTAACACAAATTATTCTTACATGAAACGCAGCTTCTCAGGCAACCTTCCCCCCTCCAGGCCATCTGGGGGATTGAAGGGCTATTACAATTGAAGACATATGTTCCAGTCAAGTTCAACTCCCCAGACTGTTGCGGCTGATGCGGTGACAGTTTGCCCAGGCTTATAGCGGAGTTGGGTGGGGATTGAGCAGTCTGTTGCAGGAGGGAAGATTCTGGATGAAGATATGATTAGGTTAAGAACAGGTGTGATGTATGTCAATCATGCTTCATGAAGGTTTGAGCTGCCATATCAAGCTGTAGAATTCTCTGGTTAACATTTTTGAAAATGCTGAGAGTGCTGGGAAATAAAGCATTGCTATTTTTTCTTGTAACATTTGGCAGTCATCATTACATGGATATTGACGCCTACCAGCCTATAAAAGTCAGGCATGAAATAGAGGGATCAGTATTTCTTTTTTTAACATTCTGTAATTTATAGGATAGCTCTTATAATTTTTCGCAAAGAAGTGAGGCTCTTAGTGACTATTTGGTCGGAGGAGATTAATAAAACATATGAATGTACTAGCTTTCACCTACTTTAAAGGGACAATGTGTACTTTTTTATGTATTTTATTATTTAAAATCAATATTTTTATTCATAAATATGTCCTCAATGGTGTACAAATACCTATGCCAATTATCTGACTTATCCTCGTAAACGAAGAATTTATTATCTTTATATACATGGGACGGGTAGGTCCACGGAGGCTTCCATGTAGTTCCGCCATCTTAAAAAACTATAATAGCAGAGAGGGACAAAAGTACTAGGCCAACGCATTTCCACTACGCGTTTTCGTTCAGAGCCAGCGTGACGTAACTGAAAGCAGCAGAAACGGCGCTTGTCACTGCCCCGGCAAGTTTAAAAGGCTGCATTGCAAATCCTCGTCGCCAGAAAAGTCCAAAATAGACCGTGAAAGGAAACGTGACCGGAGATTACGAAAAACACGAGTTAATGTCGGGATAGCTTTTTCCAGGTGGATAGAGCTAATGCAGGAGAAAGATTTCAAAAGAGACGCTGAAGTTGCCTGGTTTCTTCTCGACAGGTAAGTCAATGTTACTGTCTTAATTACAAGCTTTTTTTCATTGTTTGGTTGTGTACTTTATTTTATAGATAGATGAACATTTATAGTTAAAAGTTGATGATGATATATAACAATGCATGTACTTCAGAAAATATAACGAATAAAGAAGGCATAACTACTTATTACAATAGTTCATGTTTTTCACAGTCAGTAATTCATTCTGTAACATTCGTTTGTTCGTTGTGTCAAGTTGCTGTTTGTTTGAAATAACAAACCTGTTCAGCCGAAGGAAAACTCGACGAAGTGCTATTAGAAGACATCCTGTCATAGCTTTTTGGTACATAACGGCTACCGTAGATGCAACGCGCATTTGAAAAAGCGAGGCGCTGGACAGCACAATTCGTTTGAATGCAAAATACATTTCACCGCTAGATGGGAGAAATTCCTACACTCTAAAAATGCTGGGTTGTTTTAACTAAATTTTGGGTCAAATATGGACAAACCCAAACGTTGGATTAAAAATGCAATTTAAAAATGTAACCCAACGGCTGGGTTTGTCCATATTTAACCCAAAATTGGGTTAAAACAACCCAGCATTTTTTAGAGTGTACACATTGTCCCTTTAAAAAGAGTGCAAATGAACAAACTAATCATCCTTTAAGGAGTCGGAAACTGTTTTCTAGCCAGAACGATTTAATTTAATATAAAACGCAATCCGATCTAAGTATTGCTGAAAAAATCTAAAAACAAAATTGTAGCAAGGTTAGATGTTATGGGAAGGAGGAGGCGGGAACCGGCGAACAATCAACAGATTTGAATAAATAAATAAACAAATACAAAACGAAAGTAAAGGCAGCACTCCCTCACGGACGACTGCTGCCACATAAAACAGAAACAAAACATTAATCCAGGCCTGGCCTCTCTCGTTCTTCACTGTCATAGCTCTTCCTTTTATGCTTCCGCTCCTCAAGTGAGAGATACGGGGCCGGTGTGTCGCGCAGGTGTTGCTCATTATCAATCACGCCACCGACCTCGTGTCGTTCTCTCACTGCCCTCGGCCTCGTCCTGCTCGCCACAAAAATATTTCAACTTGTCTTTCCGCACAGACTTCACTCCGTGGGTACAACTAAACTTCAATTCGACACATTCCTTTTGTTCTTCTCTTAGCTTTCACAGTCAGTTTGGGGAAGAGCTCGTAAATAAAACTAATGATGACTTTAGGGGAAAATATTTCTGATGGAAACGAATGCCTCTGATACGTTCTGAATATAATGAGCAAAAGAACCGAACAGTGTAGAACCTGTTCAGGTAACAGGACTGCTTGGGAAACCTCAAGCTCCCAAGCTCAGCCTGACTCTCACACCCTGCCAAGCTCTCCAAATTTGTCACTTTTCCATTTCCTTTTTGATGTTATGCAGCGTGTGAAATGCTTCGCTAATTAACTAGGAAGCTTGGCAGGAGTGCCATGTTGTTTTTAGGGGAGCAATGGCAAACCTCACTCGTCTCGGCCAAAAGAGACTGTGCTAACTCAAGAGTGATAAATATGCCTTTGCTCCTCCCCCAAATGTAAGCAAACTAAACAAAAATGCAAGAGAACCAAACAAAATGACAGAGTGCTGTTCATTTTTCATGCCCTTCTAAAAGTACCTTTATTCCACATTAAACACACAACCTCAAGTAGGAAAAATGGCCGTTTTATGCAAACGTGAGATTCCTTGCCAAAGTGACAGAGATGGGTTATTCTAAACAAGTTACTTCTCAGACAACACTAGAATGATGTCATTTGCTGTTTTGTTCATTAGCAATTCCTGGATCTGGGCCTAAACTAATTTTCGTTCATTTGTGAAGGCAATTATAAGCCTTGTTCTTTTGCTCATTTTCTCATATTTTAGTATTTAAGTGAAGTTAAGGAAAATAATATGGTCCTCTAGCATGACTAATAAATGGACTGTGTCTTCCATTTAGGCAGCTCAGTGCCTCAGGCAGAATGACACTTAATTTACCCACATGCAAAATGCACATTACACTCATTTTTCCCACACCACTCTGTTTTTTTTTCCATTTTCAAAGACAGGTCTGTCGGCTCTGCCCCATGTGATGATGGATATCACTTATGAGCTGCTCAGCTTCTGGTTTATAAAGCGTAGACTTATTCAGACTGCTAAAGCTGGCCCGCTTTATATCAGGTGTGTGACCTAACAGAGCGCTGAGATACAACAAATTTCCACATTTGTGCCTGCTTTCTGTCTGACCAGGTCACGTTTTCTGCATTGTTTTCTGGAGATTTTCAGCATTGAATGCATTTATCACATTTTCCACTCTTACGTTTACTCAATATCATTGCAAATAAAGGAGGGTTCCTCAAATCCAGCCCTAATGGGCCACTGTCCTGCAGAGTTTAGCTCAAAAGCTGATCAAACTCACCAACCTGCAATTTTTCTAGTAACTCTGAAGACCTTGATTATTAGCTTCATGTGTCTTTGATTAGGGATGGAGCTAAACGCTGCTGGAGATGGCTGGATTTGATGGCTGGAACCCTGCAATGAAGCAATAACTGTGCATTTTACCACAGTTCAGGCATTTACACAATGTCAGCCATGGTAACATTACTGGGGTTTTTTAACCTCATAAACAAATAAGTAAATAAATAATAAAAATAAATGTATTTGCTGAGCTATGAAGCAAAGCTAGCATGACAACATGACATAATAGCTTATACAAAGGAAGGAACTGATGACATAAACACACATACAAGGGGGGGTGGGGGGGCAGCAAAATACATACATATATAGATATAGTAATGTGCATAGGTACAGTGACACATTTAAAGGAGAACTCCGGTCAATTTTAACATTGAGCTCATTTTTTTTGTACATTTGGAGTGCTGTCAGTACAGACAAAAACGACAAAAATCGGTGTTGCCTACACCGTGTTATCCTCTTTTTAAAATTCGCACCCTGTTGACTTCAATGGGGCAAGTTCTAAACCTGCTTTTAGCCTCTTAACATCCTTAATGTGTCATTACAAGTGCACAGCCATGTGAGTGGTGTTATTAAGAGTGACCACGGTCAATCTGACTGCAGTAGATCTGAAAGATATTAATAAAAATGATGTTAATTCAGCCAGCTCACATACCTGTATTTACTTCCTGGTTTCGTTCGAAGTCCACAGTAGTCGATTGTCGAGTTCGCGCGCGCGATCATTGGTAAGTAATATAACTAACGATCGCGCGCGCGAACTCGACAATCGACTACTGTGGACTTCGAACGAAACCAGGAAGTAAATACAGGTATGTGAGCTGGCTGAATAAACATCATTTTTATTAATATCTTTCACATCTATTGCAGTCAGATTGACCGTGGTCACTCTTAATAACACCACTCACACATGGCTGTGCACTTGTAATGACAAATCAAGGATGTTAAGAGGCTAAAAGCAGGTTTAGAACTTGCCCCATTGAAGTCAACAGGGTGCGAATTTTAAAAAGAGGATAACACGGTGTAGGCAACACCGATTTTTGTCGTTTTTGTCTGTACTGACAGCACTCCAAATGTACAAAAAAATGAGCTCAATGTTAAAATTGACCGGAGTTCTCCTTTAAGCAATAGATTCATCTATTGTAATATAATTATTATTATTATTTACATATTTCTGGTAAATTTTTCTGGTAATGTTATGGAGAAAAAAAAGGTATAAATATAAATGCCCTGAGTGATAGACCGATAAAGACCATTTAAGATAATTATAATATTTGGGCACTAATATTTTAGGCCAATCATTACAGGAATCACATATGTTTGCATTAATATAGAATATATATAGAATTCAATGTTTACCACCAGATTTTGTACATTTTAAATTTTTTAAATTTTAAATGCAGAGTTAAGTGTCTCAGTCCATCTCACATTCATCACATCAGAATATAATATAAGGTGGATTGAGTGCAACAGTGTCCGCCCACTTTTTCAGCAGTCTTGGTTGTGGAACTATTTATATCAGTTCATTTTTACCAGTATTTGAAAATCGGACAAAAAGACAAAAGGTAAAACACTGTCTACTGTGTAAATACATTCAAACAACAAATTTTAAGTTTATTGCAAATATCAAAATATTTTGAGACCGTAGAGACTGACTCTCTTACTTCATTCGCAGTGCTTTGTGAGAACAAGCGACCACTAAAGAATGCAAAATCATTTTAACACAATTATTTAAACAAATAATCAGGCTGATGGCTTTAACAAAAGCATATACTGTACCATCAATCAACAATCTAGCAATGTAGCTCACAGTAGGTCTGTCTGTAAAGGTTTCTAAGTTTTTTTTTTGTTTTGTTTTTATAAATTCCATTAGTAGAAAATGAATGGGATTTTTACCTCTGGAACCCGACTGTTGCACTATAAATGCTTCAAATGTGGCCCATTCAATCTGGTTTTAAAGCCAGAACAATATGTTTAATGTTATTTTATTTCACCATAAAATAATTTGTGCGATTCAGATTAAAATTAGACATGGTTTTCCCATTATTTATTGCTTTGGTCACATGAAGATGAAGGAGAAAAGAATGGTGCTGAAATTCAGGTGCTGCTCATCTGGCAGAGTTCTCGGAGAAAGAAAACAAACCCTGATCCACTTCCCCAAAAACAGCTTCCCGCAAGCTGACTGGATTCTTCAGCCCAGCACCAGGATGTTTGGCTTACAAAATGACTTTGCAGCTCCCGCAGCCATTCTACCTAATTGCCCCCGGGACAATTATTGTAGCCCTCTGACCAGCCATTTTGGGGGGTGTTAGTAGTGTGCGTAATGTGCCCGTTTCTTTCAGGATACTCACAAGTACATATCATAAATGTATTTAAATCTGAGAGTGCACGGGTGGGTTGAAAAAAAAATGACCAAACAAAACATTTCCCTAAGCAATCAAAACACAAACAGACCCACAAAAACGGCAGCGACCTGCACATAATCACAGTGAGACATTTCCTCTACGCCAGGCATTGCCATTCACTCACTGCCATTTATAAACATTGAGAGGGACAAACAGGGAAAGCGCAGGCAATGACAGGCCATATCGGTCTGGATATGAGCTGATAAATTGGTGGCTGTGGAAAAAGTGCCCCTTGGGCTCCATCTATTCATCCGACTGAGGCGGAAAGGGCCGTTTTCAAAAGCACCCCAGAGCCTGGCCATGCATGACAGAGCCTGACACCAGAGCCATACTAGATTCCTTTCTACATGGGCGGCAATGGGCTCCTGGGAAGAAACAAGTGCTTACAGAGGAGATATATCTCCCATCTCATCAGCTCTGCTTCTACCCTCATACTAACACACACCTGCTGCTGAGCCATCAGATTATGAACATTACACGCTTCTGTATAATATACTGCTCATGCAATTAGGTAGAATAAAGAATAAAACTGAAAATAGAAGTTTTAAATGTATCCTTTTAGTCTAATTATATACAGTGGCACCAAATTTTGCACATTCTATTTATTTCTTTATTTTTTACACCTTGGGGGTCAATGAACTGATCTTTTTTTTTTTACCTTAATATATATATATATACACGGCACGCACCAAATCATATAACAAAAATACAATAAAAACAAAGGACGTAATTACACCCTTTCAATTATGAACTTTTTAATTTCTAAATTAAAATAATATTGTTTTTTGGGGGTTGTCAGGGTCATACAACTGTCTTAACATAATGAAGAAATTATATTCTGAATTAAATAAATAAAATTCATGTAAAAGAAAAGCTTAAGTAGTTTGGCATAAACCTTTTTATATATATATATATATTATTTTCACAAAACTGCTTCACTGCTTTTTAAAAATATTTGTATATATTATATTTATTCATAAAATAATTACATTATTATATATATTTTTTTACAAAACTTTTGAAAAAGTTATGTGGTGCAAGTCTCAAACTTTTTAGTGACATGCACTCAACGTGGTTTGACATTTTGTTATAGGAATGACAAATTTAAGTGTGATGTGTCCACTGTATCTATGAATAAATGGCCATGATATAAAACACAACAACAACAACAACAAAAAGTGCACAATTACTATAGATTGTTTTTTCATATGCGTATATGATTCTAATCCACAACCCTTCTCAGTCTCATCTGCGGATACGGCAAAGCAGTCGTTGTGTCCTTCCGGACAGTTTTATCTGGAGAAAGCATCAGTCATCTCTCATCAGAGGCCGCTGCCACAGTCGGCAGACTGATAGCTTAACCTTTCCACCATACTGCACTTCAAAACGAGCAGAGAGCCCCTAGGATCCCTCAGAATGTGTGGTCTTCTCTCTGCACCACTGACTTCTGCATGCACGTCTCATTCTGTACGAGACACCGCTCGAGGATGAAGATGCCTTTTCCCTTCTGAGCTCATTTATTTCTCTATCAAACATCCAGAGTCTTGACGTTGGTACGGACATGTTCTCAGGACTTCAGCGTCTGGAATAGAACGAGCTGGCCAACTACGTCAGGCCGCGGTCAGGATGAGCAGTGCCACCTGCCGTGGAGTTGCCCGAGCGTTAGACAGTGATGGGCAAATGACAGATTGGAGTGTTCTTGGAATGTTAGCTAAGCCACTGGCTAGAAGCCATTGCTTTTGTGGGAAATTAAATCAGCACTATTTGATCACGTCATTTGAAGTCCAGAGGGACTTTGAAGTCCTGAGACTCATTACTGATGAGGCTTAAACCATCGTAGGAATCACAGCAGGAGAGAGAGGAAAAACGAAACAGGAAGTTGTGCTTCATTTTTGTGAGGTGACGGAAAATTCATAACAGCACTAGAGAAAATCACTCCATTGCATTGGAAGGAAAAAGAACCTATATGTGGGTTTTTCCTCAATTGTACACAATGCAAACAGCTTCTAGATTAAAGGGTTTACTATCATTCGTTCCATACGATTCTCCAACATAATTATAACTGAATAAATCTTCTCTATGACTATAAAAAGCTTTATATTTTCAGCTTGAACCTTAACATGGAACATCATCACTTGGTGAAAGATTTATAAAGGCTGGAAGTGAAACTTCAAAATAGCTCTTTACTGCCACCTATCACAAAGTTTGGCAACTGCAAGCAAGACAGCTGACTACAACAGTTCCATAATGACAGAAAACAGGGGGAGACAAACCAGAAGAGTGAAGTGATTATTGCAACATTATGACAGCTTAAGATTTAGAGGCTGACCAAAAATGTTAGTGGACATGTTATTCGGGTATGATGCAGCCTTTTTCACAGACAGACTGGAAAAAAATTACCCCAATCAAAGTGAGGATATAATCACAGATCAGATCAAATCTGAAACAACACTTGCAGCACTGTTTTTCATTTTTCTTTTTTATGATTCGACCTTAAACAGCTTCTCTGGCCAAATCCCCTATTGGATTAAGATCTTGTCAATCATTCAGAACTAATTTATAAACTAGTCAGCATCAAAATTGTGCAATAATCCCCTCCTTCTTCCCTGCCACTGCCCACCCAGTGCCACTTTGTAACATGAGAAAACAGGAATTCAAGACTAGGGCACTTTTCCATGACCCAACATCATTTTTTATATCTTTATTCCATTGTATAATTGCCCTTATTTCAAACATAATAATGGAAACCGCTTCATTTCTCCCCCCATCCCTTCTTATTGCCTCTTGATTGTGACATCTGTGTCTGTCCTGATTTTATTGGATGAAGCGCTCCTTTTGAAAGGATAATAAATGTGTAAACAAATTCAAAACAAGCCTTTCTCCTAAGCTTTGGTTCTCATTATCAGATTGTACGGCTTCCTTTGCCAACGTCCCCCTCCTAGGCAATGTCATCCTTTTACAACTCAAGATCAGCCATAATCAAAAGTGTCTATAAATTTGAGCTTCTCTCCTCGCCAAGCGCACAAGCGGCGACCGGGCAGGGATCTCTCCTGAAAAAACACTCAAATTGGCTCCCAAGCACAACAAATCACATTATGATTTGAGCTCTTGCCCGTACAGCGCTCATCTTGAGTCAGTTAACCCAGCTGAAGAGTGAAGAGACCATCTCCCTGCTGAAGACCCGTGCCCTGACTCTCTAGAAACAAAGAACAACATTTACGCTCACACACACATATATCTAAACTCATTGATGTCCACGGGATTTCATATTTATATCGGCTCCCACAAACGATTTGGACATTTTGGACACTTAAACGCCGCGCTTAAAATGTAATTTCATTGCATTACATTAAAAATATTAAGCAAGTGGAATCTGCATCAAATTACATCAGACTTTTAATCAGAAGTAACTTCCCTTTACTTAGTAATTTCTGCATTTACTTTGAACACTAAGATTTTGTTTTGTTTTTGAAAAGTGTTTTATGCTGACTAGGATTGCATTTCTTTTATCAAAAATACAGTTAACATAAATTACAATGTAAAATAACTATTTTAATCATTTATAATGATTTATAAAAAATGTATCAAAAGCTAAATTTTCAGCATTACTCTAGTCTTCAGTGTCACATGATCCTTCAGAAATCATTCTAATATGCTGAATTGGTGGCCAAAAAACATTTCTTATTAATATCAATGCTGAAACCAGCTTTACTATTTAATATTTTTTGTGGAAACCGTGATACATTTTTTTCAGGATTCTATGATGAAGAATGTTTAAAAGAACAGCAATAATTTATAAATGTCTCGACTGTCATTTTTGATCATTTAATGCTTCCAGAAATGAATAAAACTATTAGCCTATGTTCTTTAAAAAAAAAAAATCATATTGACCCCCAAACTTTTATATGGTAGTGTAAATAATACATTATAATAGCATCTTTAAAATAACTTACACTACCGTTCAAAAGTTTGGGGTCGGTACGATTTTAAATACTTTTAAAAGAATTCTCTTCTGCTAACCATGGCTGCGCTTATTTGATTAAAAATACAACAAAAATCAGTTATAGTATTAAATATTATTCCAGTGTAAATCAGCTGTTTTCTGTGTGAATATATAGTAAAGTGTAATTTATTCCTGTGATCAAAGCTGAATTTTCAGCATCACCAGTGTCAGTGTCTTCAGTATCAAATGATCCTTCACAAATCAGTATAATATGAGGATTTGATGCTCAAGAAACATTTATTATTATTATCAATGTTGAAACAGTTGTTGGTCTGTCAGTTGTACAGTTTTTTTTTGTTTGTTTTTAGGATTCTTTGATGAATAGGAAGTTCAAAAGAACAGCATTTGTTTGAAATAGAATCTTTTGTAACATTATAAATGTCTTTACTGTCCTTGATAAATAGAAGTATTGATTTCTTTCCTCCAAAAAATAAAAATAAAATTCTCACTGACCCCAAACTTTTGAACGGTAGTGTATATTTGTAATGCAATTCATTGACATTAATATTTAGCCACTGTACACGAGTGCAAAGAACCTATAAAGTCATAAACCTCAACAATCAAGAAAACTGTTCTTAAATCTTTTTTTGACAGTACCTATGTGTTTAATTATAAGTCATACATTTCTACTATAAAAACGACTAGGTTTGTAATCCTCTACAATTTAGCTTCTCAAATTAGCTTCAGTTAAGATGTATACATTACTTTTTGACTTTGTTTCATCTATGACATTTGTACTTGACCAAAAATTCGGACATGTTTGGTTCTCCTTCAAATGACAAACTAGGCCGACAACAGAACTGTAACTCTGGGCAGAGATTCACCCGACGTTTCCAGACAATATAAAGCTGAAACGGGACAATGATTTGTCTCTCAAACAGAGCAAAACACAAGTTTTCCACCACAGTTAAGTCATTGCAAATTACAGCATGGTGAATTGAGAAACAATTACAAATTTAAAGTGAATTTAAGGAGAGCTCCTTAGAAGATTATTTTTAGCCTTTATGGGAATACGTTTCATACAAGACTTTACGATCAATGCAATGTTGTGATCACTCCATCAAAAGCTCTTCACCAGCCAAAAGACATATCAGCATTCTGTGCTAATTACAAGGTCGAACAACAGCCAACTGGACAGCGGTCCAAGAAAAAGTGAATGCTTACACGCAAATGCATGCACACACAGTCTATCATCTACCGTGCAGTTTCATTTTCCTACAGGGTCATTCAAACTATGGCCCTTGACTACTTAGACTAAGTGCTCAATTAAGCATAGCTTGTTAGCCAGTTTCCTTTCCAGCTATGTTATTGCTGCCATGTGCTGTATTACGGTACTGTATGTAATACAGTGTGTTCGGCCAATATGACTGCATGTTCTAATATATTCATTCCTTTGGAAATCTCTGACATCTCAGACTCTTTTTTTTTCCCTCCCTTGACTCATATTTTATGTTTTCATGTTATGTCAGACCACCTGTTTTTTTGGTTATTTGAGGGACTGTGTAAAAGGTTTAAAAAATCAATATGATAATGTCTTCGCAACCCATTTTACTTACGCACTATGACATATTTTCAAGTGACACAGCAAATTTGATGAAAAATGTTGTGCATTATACATAGGAAATATACTACACTTAGAAAAGTGGGCGTTACTGTACATAGCCTAAATTGATTGAATACAAGTTTGCATTGGATTGTGGAAAACCATTCCCCTCCTCAAACACTGTTGATGATTTTTTTTTTTTTGACCATAGACATGAAGGGTGAAGGTCAAGTTCACCCTTGAGAGCATCTTGATGGATCCCAATGGAATTTTAGTTGTTATCATTATTTGCAATTATTGCTGTAAACTTTATTACATTAACAGGCATCCAATTTCTTCATTAACTAAGGCCAAGATTTTAGAAAGGCTGCATTATCTACAACATTAATGCCTTAATAGCTTTATTCACTACTGATTAATAATAGTTCTGACTCGGAATAGGTCCGAAAGGAACTTCCGAGCCAGAAGTAGTTAACATTTAATAAAAGAATACGAAAGAAAACATTTTTCTTTACCAGGAACGAGTAAAAAGACTTTAAAAGGCATGCGTTTACCCACTCACGTTAGATATGCCAAGATTTCTTCATAGAAAAATCATTTCAGAACATTTAAAGGCATTTCAAATGCCAATGGCACACAGCCTACGTCATTCAAACACTAAGAGTAGGCCTATGTTTTATCAAAAATGAATGTGGTTAACATTAACATCACTGATTAGATCACCATCGTTATCGGGCGATAGAACGTATTGTGTTTATAGTAGCCAGCCAGCTCCTTTCAGTCTTTTCAGTTCGCTCCTAAGGCCTCATTTGAACAATTTCCCCCGGAAAATGAGCACGAGCGCTAGCCCAGACACAGCCTCCCATGTCGAACAATCATAATCACGCTATACTCTTACCATAACACCGCAATTATCCTCATTGCTTACAGCAACACAAAATGCATGATGGATGAGAGTATGTGTGTGTGCGTCTACAGAAACATCTCCCACGCACGTCCCCATCTGTCGCGGATCCTCTGCTCAGTTCAGCGTGCGACCTCCATAAATCATACCATTAAGATAACGTCGGCGGCCCCTGGCTGGCTCGTACATTACCCCGGCAGACTAAACTCCATCCGTTCAAGACCCGGCTCTCTGATAAACAGCTGACACAACAGCGACAACCCACATACAAACAGTAGTTCGACGGTAGTTCTCGCAGGCGTATGGGTCAGACTTAGAGGGAGTGATGTTTTATCACCAGTAGAAAGTAATCCGTGGTGTAAACAAACGCATATTGCGCACATTTGTGGGGTTTGCTCTTTTAAGGGTTGCTCCAATCTACTTCAGGTACATGTGGGAGGTATATGATCTGTTTGGAGAGTCTAAGCTCCTTGCTGCATATGTTACCATTATACTTCATGCCTGGTTGCAGTCAACTGATTTCTTGTGACATTATGATCCTGCACATTTCCTCTAGAGGTAATTAGTCGTAGCAGTCAATAAATCTCCTCTGTTTGTTTTTGTAATGTTTATTATGGTTTAATTGCGTTTTTGCCCCATTTCAAAAACGGTTTTCTACACATCGAGGAGCGAACTACAAATGCAGTCAAACTTTCTGCATAATTACACAAATGTCATTAGAACTCTGGTTATATAGCTGTATATAGTGTCCAGTGACAAAAAGACACAAGTCTTAAAACGACAGAAGTGGGTGTAAGGCGGCGATTTAGAGACTAGAAGAACCCTCCAAAATCAACATTCAAACATGAGCTCATCTAAACATCTGTCCACAACATGTCCAATCATTGCCCTGCTGAGGCATGTACAATTGTTTCTGGAAATAAATATTAGGGCTAATTCAGCTCTGATTGTAGCGGCCAGTCGCGGGCCGGAGAGGAAACAGTCGTTTGCGGCAGACATCTAATGTGAATGTTTCTCCCAGGGTCCTCTTTTTAATTACCTGTATTTATTTGATCTTGTTTTACTCCTTTCTTCTTCTCGATTGAGGCTACATGGATTTTTTCGTCTGATTCTCCTAGACTTTATTTCACACTTATGCAGCACCAGTTAAAACTGTAGAGGTCTGAGTGTGTTTTAAGTGAGGGTCTGCTGTGGACTGAGTTCAATTATACTTAGGCTGTCTGTCTTTTCCCGTCACACTCCATTTGGAGTCGGCGGATACGTTTACACAGAAACTAATCATAACTAAAACATTTTTGTGTAAATCTTACCAAATTACTCTGCATAACAGGGGCAGGGAGAGGAAATCAATACCAAAAACACTTAAGGTAACATCTGACCGTTCTTCCGGACCTTCTGGATAATACTAAGATAAATGATGAAAGGAAAATAAAGTCCCATTAAGAACACTTATGAAGGAGGATTTTTTATATAATTGGGCAAATGCAAAGATCGCAATATCCGGCTAAACTAATTCAGGCCCATTTTTCACAATTAAAGCTGGATTGCACAGTGCACTGTGTATTGTCTTGTGAGTCAGCTAATAGTTCAATATAGATGGAATATTTCCTAAATAAAAGGCATGTCAGTAAATATTAGTGTACTTATAAATAAATATACTGTCATATACTGCAAGAAACAAAACCTGATTTGGTACAACACAGATTTGATTAATTACTTAATTGATTAATTAAAGAGACAATACTTAAAGGATGGAGAGGATATTTAAAATGTGTTTTTAAATACATTTTCAAGTAATTCTGTCGCATAATGACCTTCTCTCACATGTTTTTGTGTATTTTGTTTTTAAAATGTAACGATTTTACAACAGATGGACTGTCACAGAATGATAGTCACATTTGCTACATTTCCATAAGCCATGAAAAACAACCAAAAGTTGAAAAAAGCTCTGAGACTACAATCAATGCCAAGTACAATGCTTCCCCCTTGTGGTAGATTAAAAACTTGACATCAGGATTACTGGGTTGTTATTATTAGATACAGCCTAACTCTCCCCAATTTCAGACTTTAACACATGCCCCAATTTCTCCATATATGCTTGGATGGAAAGGCTGTAAAATGAGTCCTGGTAGGATATATAAAACGCACTGCAGTGACATTAACTCTTGTGTCCTTAAGGGGGGAAAAAAGCAATTTTGGAGAGTCAGTCCAAGTCTGAGAGAAGCCAAGCACAGACCCAATCCAAGCCCTGTGACCAGGTCACACACAAATTAACTTTTCTCGCTCCCCAGCCTCGTTAACAGGGAGCTGGAGGGAATATGACAAGTGCAGGAGGTGCGAGCTAATAACACTGGTTATTCTACCACTGTGAAAGAAAGAAAGAAAGAAAGAAAGAAAGAAAGAAAGAAAGAAAGAAAGAAAGAAAGAAAGAAAGAAAGAAAGAAAGAAAGAAAGAAAGAAAGAAAGAAAGAAAGAAAGAAAGAAAGAAAGAAAGAAAAACCTTATTTTTTGCTAAATATGATGCAAAGTTCATCAAATGAAAAGGGGATGTTGTTATTCATTAATTTTCTTAACGTTACAAACAAACAAAATCCTTCATTGTCACTGCTAAAATAGCCTGGTAGATCATAATACAAGCAATATAAGCTCAAACTTTGCAGTCTGCTTGATTCCAGGCAATAATTCCAGGAAATTATTCCACAAGTGAGATTCTTTTAGCCTCATGACATCAAGAATTTGATGAACACAGACTTAATTTCTGTAATGGCACACTTTCTTATTAAAGCTACCTAATGAGTAGATTTTCCTATTTCTCTGCCAATACATTTTGACCAACTCAAAACGCATAATGAAGCCTTTTGCAAAGTAGTTGGCATCATTGCTTTTTACGAATGTGCAGACTTCAATTCTGTCTGCTATATATAGCTAATACACATATAGGCTATATGTATATTAGCTACATCAATTAATAAAACAATTGGTGTTCTATGTACGCAAGCGTCATTTGGGCGTTGTTGGCTGTTGAACTTAAAAAAAACAGACATTTCTTGACAAAATAAAAGAAAATATCACTTATAGAATATACTGATGGCATTTAAACCAAGTAAACACAATAAGGATGAGCTAAAGCAACATTTGACTTTTACCAAGAATAAACTAAATAGGTTATTATTACGCAAATAAATCCGTGAACAGAAAGCGTCTTAAACTGAGGGAACGATTTGTAAACGGAACTAACTGAAGTGCGCGTGTATCCCGCGTACATCTCCAGACAGACATCCGGTTAAAGGATTCGTCCGTTAGTCAACTTGAAAATTACTATCAAAACACATTTATTTAATGTAAACAGATTTATTATACTACAAAATACCTGACGAAAAGTCTTTCACACGCACCTCATGGCGGTTTGAAGTGTCTGCTAGCCTAACTGGTGCTGAATGTGCACGAGCCGCGCGCGAGACTGAACGAGTTGGTAAACAAAGTTGCGGATTGTGTGAAATAGAAATTTGAAAGGCGTCTTACCTGCTGATCCACCCGCAATGATCTGATGAGACGCCTCTCTCAATAAACTTTGCTTTTTAGATGTCATTTTCTGATTCCGGGCCTATGTCGAGAAGGAAAAAATGTTATAGCAGTGTTGCCGCATTTTAAACCGATTTGTTATTTTATCATTAATAAGTGTCTCAGTGAAATGTAATGCGTAATTAAATTGAAAAGGCCTAGAGGAATTAGTTAGTACGTTGATGTGGTCATAAGCCGCGTGATATAGTGCTGCGGACTACACATGTGTGTGTTTAAACCTTACTTTAGTTTGGGATTTCAGGAAAGATTGTTTATTGCAGTTCCTCGCGTTACGGAGATGCAGCGCTGTTCTGACACGCGGCGTCTTGGCGCGCGAGCTGAAATGTGTGAGCGCGCTCTTGGGCAATGCAGTTTAATTTTAACTCGGAGACAGATTCAGGGTTCACTGGGGCCACTGGCAGAGGGCGAATGCGAACGAATTATCTAATAGAGTAGAAATAATAATACGGTACTATTGTTTATTTACAGTATTTCACATTTAAACACACGTCGAATGTCACTGCATTATATTAGAAACCTAAGCAATTCCCCATCTGCAAACAGGTTTTGCTAAAGCTTTTATCAGAAATAACGTATTCAGGCATTTTCAGTAAATGTATACTTTCAAGGAGATTTTTATAGACCTAGATAAAGTCAGTCCCCTTCAGATTCACACAGGTGTCCTTCCTAGCAGAGTAATCAGATGTAGAATCACTTTCGTCCAAAAGTTCAAATGCCTTTTGGCTCAGTTTTGAATGGTATATTTAATGTTTTATCACTTAAAACAATAAACTTTTTTTGTGAAATGTTTGGCTTGCTTTTTAAACATAAATGCTAACTAATATTTTATGTAATGCCATTCATCAATTTTAATACATTGTGACTTAAAGGCCCGGTTTCACAGACAGGGCTTAGATAAAGCCAGGATTTGGCCTTAGTTCAATCATGACATTTACTTAGCTTTAACGTGCCTTCGAAAAAAACATTACTGGTGTGCATCTTGAGACAAAACAATGGATGACAGTGCAACTTGCTTTTAGTTAAAACAGCTCAAACCTGCATTTTAGTCTGGGACTAGGTTTAAGCCTTGTCTGTGAAACAGGGGTAAAGTGTATTATAAATATGTATGTATTAGAGTATTTAGACAATTATTTTAGGGATAAAGGACATTATAAGCTGTTCCAAGTTTATAATTGCAACTAAACATGTTTAAAAATCATCTTAATCTTTGTGCAAAATATGCCATCTTTCACATATTAAAGTCAGAATAAGTTATTAATTGAAATACTACTTACAAATGGTTATTTATTAATGTAGATAAATTCTACTATGTCTAGAATTGTTGATGGACAAGCACAAGTATAGGTTTTCTCTACAATCTAATACAACAGCTCATTGTTTATTATTAGCGTAGTGTTTTCCACATTATAAAGTCATAAAAATAAGCTCTGCAACTAACATGGTGCATTGTGGGATTTTTTTAACAGTTGCCATGTAAATTATTTAAATGTATGATATATAAAGTTTTTATTAGATTAATAATATATGAATGTATAGCTACACACAGTACTTTTCAAAAATAATTTCAAAAAGCACTGACTGATATATGTTATAGCATAGTTGTAACAAAGTAAAGAAAATCAAATGAATAAAAAATTACATCAGATGACATTCAGATATGTCACTGTATTTTGTTTGAGTTTTACAGCAGAACCCGGAGCTTAAAATAGTTTACTTGCTGTCTCATAAACTAAAAGCTGTCATTTAAAATGTGAAGAGAAATATAAAAATACATCCTTGAGAAAGTCTGGGGTTCCTCCAAACCATGTAGTGAGTCACAATTTTTTTCCCCTCCTGCAAAAGGCAACAATGAAAAGCATGCTTTCCCTAATTCAACGTTACAACTCGCTTAGAGAGAGTGTGGCTGAATAATAAGCATATTACCGTATTAGCTTAGAACATACACATTTTTTCCCCGTTTAATTTTCAAATGTGAATTTATAGCAGGCTATTGGCAGGGAAATGCCATTAGCACTTTGACCTGCCTGGAGTGTGAGAGCAGAGAAACCCCACCCTGTCTATAAACCTACACGGTGGCCAGCAAATCTGCAGTTATGAATCAGTGTTTTCTGCAATATAACAACAAGTAAATCTAAACAAACTGTTCTGTAAATTCGTCTGAGGCTTTACTGTGATTGCTACGGACACACAGAAAGCCTAGCCTAAACGAAAAGGTTTACTTGATATAGTTGAATGGAGACATGTTTTTCACATAAGTGAAAAACAAGAACTTAACATAATAGTCATACTGTTCAGTCCACAAATCGAGTGCAAGAATTAAAAATCGAAAAGGAAACAGCAGCACAAGTAACTTTTTATTTGCAACAATCTCTATGCATATAAAATCTAAAGCTCTCACAGCATCACTTATGAATGACTGTACTGCCACATTTTTGGCCTTGAATCTTAACAATGACAAAAGTGACATTATTTTCAATTGGCTGCTTGGAACACTAAAGTTTCTAGAAAAGTCTGACTAAAGAAAACAAGTTGGTTAGACCAAAAATGATTATTTTTAAATGACAAAATAAATATTCAAAATTCAGAGAAAGTGGTTTGATTCATAGAATAATTCAAGTCATATCATTATTACAGCTTTTTCAAAACTCATCCCTACACCCTCAAATCTTTCAGAATCTGCCATATTATAGGTACAGTGTGTCTTTACCTACTTTGTCAATTATCCATTTCTGAAACACTCTTGATAATTCTTTGCATTTCTCTCTTTTACAATGTAGATAACACTTGTATGTGTGGTTAAGTTTTATGATTTATGGTGGAAAAAA
The DNA here is from genome assembly GCF_029890125.1 of Rhinichthys klamathensis goyatoka. Taxonomy (NCBI): domain Eukaryota; kingdom Metazoa; phylum Chordata; class Actinopteri; order Cypriniformes; family Leuciscidae; genus Rhinichthys; species Rhinichthys klamathensis. Next base: position 2,811,640 of record NW_026606581.1, read on the forward strand.
GAAAATGAAAGAATTTTCTATGATTGAAAGCATGCAACGTTTTTCAACTGCTACGATTTCATATGTTTTCAAATCTGCATATAAAAAATTTACATGTCATAATGATATCATCATTGCTGGGTAGTAACTAATTACATAATTTTTGGAATCTGATTATGTAATCCAGATTAAGTACTTGTAATTAGATTACATTTCAAAATACTCCTAATCAGACTACAGTTACTTTTTATTGATTACATGCTTACATATTATTCACACAATGGCAGCAAATCATTCATAATTTATTGATTCTCCCTAATTATTCTGGTCACAGTGTTAGAGGAACCAATCAGTGCTCGGTTAGAGTTTCATGACTGAATTATGTATTCTAAATGTATTTCCTTTTGACTCAGCTATGTGCTTATAGATTTAAAGATATTCATGTTTCTGTCACCCAGTCGACCAGACACTATTCAGGTGGCTATAAATCCATGGAAAATTGAGAGGCCACAAAGCATTTGACCACTGGATTTATAGAAATCATTTCACTTTTAAGGAGCCTTTGTTGTTGATAACAAAGAATAGAATATATTTTCTTTCTCGTTGTATTTTTCTATCAACACAATATTATCCTATTTAAATCAATGTGATAAACGAGTTGGGTCAAAAGTGATCAAAAAGTAGACAGATTATATTACCTTAAATGTGTAATGTAATGGATTACGATACTAACTACAATTTTTGTAATGTAATTTGGAGTCAGAAATGAAATACAAATTGGTAGGTAATCTACCCAGCACTGGATATCATTATATAATTATGACCATTCTCAAGCTACAAACTTCACGAAAATATATGATCCTGCACATATTAACGTAATGTTGTGAAATGTGTGGGGTGTGCATCAATTTTTTTCTCTATACAAAAGGCAAGGCTATGGCTAGTATAAGTAAATATGATACATGTGTGTGCCTTTTTGCAACTACTGTATTACACAAAACTTGTCACTATGTTAAGATGAAAACAGATTGGCTCAGATGAAGCATTATGTTTGGTAGTACATGGCACGTAATATGAGAGCATAAACTAAAACTTTTAGCCCAAACTCTGTAACTTGTTGATGAGGTGCTGATGATGTCATTTCCTTTTTGGATAAATGAGAAGAACTCATCAACCCTGTTACACTACCATTAGACACACCAACAGTACCACTCTTGAGTTTTGTACCACCTAAGACTGTCCTTTCTATACTGGTTAGCTAGTTTCCACATATGTGCTAATATAATAGAGATGATCTGTTTCTACGCATCCTGATGAAGTATTCACTGTATAAACTTGATGGTATAAACTGTATATGACTGATGGTACCATTAATTAATGTACCGTTAAACAGTGGAAATGTCCTGAACAAACATAAACATAAAACTAACTAAATAGACAATTCAAACAAAGACATAGATGAAACAAAATCATGTTACGCACAAATGAAAAAGTCAAACCATGTCTTTAACTGGACGTCCAGTTTAAAAGCTCTAATTCCTTAAAAATGAGAGCCAATCTTTTTTGCACTCAAGAATAAAATACTCTTGGATCTACTCCGACTCGGTGGGTGATCTTCTCAGGGTGGGTTACTACGAAAACCCACTTCGTGATGTGTTTATTTTTTGTATTTGGACTACGAACAGTGTGCAAGTAGTTGACCGTTTCACACAATAAATAACTTTTTTCTTCCAGTTTATTGTTTGAACCTTCAAACACAAAAAGTTTGAACTGTATCCCAAATGTAATCATCTAAAGTTCCCCAAAATGCGTTTTTGTTTGTGTATGCGGACCATGCGATAGGTTGCGGATGTGTCCAGACACCTGGAGACTGAGGTTTTAAAGGAGAGTGGGGCCTTTGGTTGTGTATGTCATTGAGGGGAAGTGTCGGCTGTCGATGTCCCAGAGCTTCCGGTCTCCCTGAGGCCCCAGCACTGAGCCTTGAGTCTGGTTACCGGCCCCTGGTAAGCTGGAGGTCCAGTAGTTAATATAACTAGCCATGAGGAGAGTCAGTTCCAGGATCTACAGCATTGAAAGAGAGAGAGAGAGAGAAAGAAACACAATGAACCAGCAAAATCAGAAGTGCAAACTCTTTAGTAGATGGATATTTCTATATTTAACTTGCTCTTACTGTATCTCGCCAAAAAAGACTTGAAGCACAGAAATGCAAATAAAGATCCTCACTCAGTGGAGCTCATTAGCACTTCCTGTATCATGTAATGCTGTATGAGTGAAACCCCTGTTTTTACCATCAGATGTGATTCAGATAGTTGTTTCAGATGGGGTGTATGAGTTTTTAAGATCTGTTTTTAAGATCTGATTTTACCCACACACACTTAAGATTAGATTTCTAAGATGGGTAATAAAATTTGATGCTAAAAGCACCACATATATCAGAATTCTGTCTTTACTGGCAGCATTTGGAAATGCAGTTAAACTGTGTTTTCCCTTCCCTGTAACTTAGCATTTCTTACCTTTGGTTTAGCCAGTGCAAATAAAAGTTTATCCACAGTCTTCTTGCCCAAAGCCTGGTCTTTAATCTGGCTGATCACTAGCATGAAATCTTCCTTGCAGCCTCCGAAGGTGATCACTGACTGGTATGCATATGTGGCGAATGGGTGCTAAAAAATCAGAGCACACAAAATTGATCAATTTTGTCTTATTGGACTCTACAAAAACAAACATATACACTACCATTCAAAAGTTTGGGGTATTTTTGAAGGAAAATATAAAAACAACTGTTTAAAATTTAAATACGTATCACAATATTACCGTTTTTACTGTTACTGGCTTTCTATTCCCGTTTGGATTTTTTTTTTCTGTGAGCTGGTGAGAATAGTGAATGGATGAAGAGGTAAACCAAATAAAAGAAGACATAAAAATAGAAAATTACAGAGTCTGCCCTGACCCTGTTTATTCTTTCTCAAAACAGCTCGACTTCTCCAAGTGAGAATACAGCCAACTGGGCAAGATATCAGGACTACAGCTTTTGGACACTTCCTGGTCAATAAACATTTCAAACCAGCACACCTGCCAATGTGGCTCCCTCAGTGCCAGATAGATCTTATACAGCTCTAGAAACAGAAGAGCAGGATTGAGAATTGCACCGCGCCAAGAGAGGGAGCTAAAGGTCTGAAAAGAAGTGCACTTACAAAAGAGGCCCAGCAAGCCTGAGGACCAGAGGTGTAAAAGCAGAAATATGAAGCTCATATTTTGTTATAGCTGATTAAATTGTTCTTTTGAGCTGGGACTACGTTTCTAGGTAAATGAATGTCTGGACATTATTAAAACATTATTATATTTTAAGTGGTGGGATATGTTGGAACAGCGAATGTGTATAAATGTTAATTAGGTTGTGATAATAAAAGTAAAATGATGTTTTATTGTTTTGATAAATAGCTTTTGTGGAGTATTGGTTGAGATCAGTATTGGAGTATTTGTTCATTTCCAGTAATACACCAGTTCAATCGTGAATTATTTAACCAGCATGGAATGCACATTCACTGCTGCTGAGCAAATACAACAATTTGTTAAGCTTAGTTAAAATAACACATAAGGACATGCTGCTACAAGAGTATATTAAAACCCCTATAGCAGATCTCTACAAGTGGCAACAGAGAGGAGGAGGAGGAGGGGTAAACAACATTTTTCATAATCATGCAGCAGGGTGATCGAAATGTACGGAATACATGGTTACGTGGATTAGGAAGTACATCTGGTTGGCTAATGCCACTGCGTTAGAGGAACCAATCAGTGCTTGGTTAGAGTTTCATGACTGAATTATGTATTCTAAATGGATTTCCTTTTGACTCAGCTATGTGCTAATACATTTAAATATATTAACAGATTACATTATAATAACATCACATACCTTGTTATTTTTATATTCTCAAAACAGCATTATAGTTGCACTGCACTTTTGACTTGTAGGTTTCCATTATAAGAACATTACTGTAAGTATGTTTTTCATTTGTTTTTACAACCTGAGGGAGTCTAAATGATTTTCTGTGGTAATTAACAGCACACTTAAGAGCTTAAGTTGTAAATGGCCCGTAATATTAACGCAGTCTTACTTTCTGAAACATACACTCACCATTGTGTAGTCCAGGACACTCAGCCCATCCTCATTAACAGCCAGCCACACCTGAGTTTGATCCAATGAAGAGGGAGGCAATGGCTGTGCACCAACAGAATGGGAGTAAAAGGAGAAATTCTGTCATGTTTTAACAGCGCTCTTGTGAAAAGGTACATCTGAAAACCTTTTTAAGTGGTCGAGGTTGTGACCACGTAATTTTGGCAGTGGTTCTGGAAACTGTAGCCTCACACACATCTGAACTTACCTTGGCACTGAACAGCTTGGCCCCAAACAGAGGCCACTTGCGGGCCACGGTCAGATAGATTCTCACACATTCGGAGGCTGTGCACCCACCCAGGACAGACCACTTAGTGGCCAAACGCTCACCGAGGTCCCTGGGGACAAAGTTACTATTGAATAGAGTTTTTGTATAGAGTGTCATCCAGTGAGCTCTTTTTTTTAAATGAAGAAAAACAGCATATTAATGTCAATAAAGCAAAGTATAATATAATAAAATATAATGTATATACATATATATAATATATATATACACACACACTGATACTGTGTGTATGTATATGTATGTTATTTAATTTTTTTAGCAGTCAAAGTTAACACATTAATGCATGCAATTCATTTAAAATCCTTAACACGTTTAAGTTAACGCAAAAAAACTACAGATAAATTATTATATTTATCATATAAATTATAATAATTATACTGAAATACTATTATGCTGATTATACTATTATATTAAAATAATTATGACTAATTATATTAATATTATACAATTAAATACAAATGATAACATAATATAATATAATAACCATGAACGTGATTATAATTTAAACGAAAAAAGAAGCGTGAAGTCGTTCTATTAATAAACATTATTGATAGACATTGTGACGTTTTGCTATTAATGAAATCATTTGGAGCAGCTATTTTCAGTGTGCGGACTTCACTTCACTCTTCTTTTTTTGTTTATGTTACTTAGTTGTCCTTCACCTGAGCCCAATCTGGGTGTTTGGGATCTGCACACCAGTTTTGTATTTTTGATTATTCTGTGATTATAATGTACTCAATCAAATAAATGTGAATTTACCTGAGCTGTTCCATGCTGCATTCTTGCTTGTAGCGTTTAGGGTAAAAACGCTCCAGTACCTGCAGAAGGACCTGCTGGGTCTTCGGCTGAGGAGAACCAGCGGGAGACATTGCTGGCCGGTCTAGGTCACCATGCTCGACCTAAAAGATAAATGAGTTGTGTTTGTTAAAGATAAACTCACCCTCAAACAGAAACATGTGATTTAGATCAACACACACCTGTGCCATAAGCGCAGCCACTTCCAGGGCCAGTTCCTTACTGACAGGGAAGTGCCCTTGTTGTACCTCATCATTTACTTGATAGGCCAGCAGAAGGCGCTCTCGCTCAGTTTCCCCCTTAGCCTGAGCTCGGAAACACAGCCTACGAGGAAGAATGAATACCAACATTATTAAAATATTGATAAAATCATTCTTAATTGTTCATTTCAATCGATTTTTGGCGTACGATACCACCGTATTTCAACGTACCTGCTTTTATAAGTGAGACGGACAATCCGTGTTCCTTCATATTTTCCAGGATGAAGTTCTTTTAGTGCCTGTTCCCACTTGGAGATCACATCACAAATCTGCACCAGAGGATTACAAAAATCTTTTTTTTTTGCAGCACAGAAAATGTACTTTATAAAATCTGTAATAATTAATGTTCATATTATACTTTATTGCTGGGCTGCAGGCAGTGCTCCAGGTCTTTGCCAGAGGGGTCGTCAGTGAAGAGCGCAAAGCCTGAAATCTGTGGTTTCCTCATGCCTGCCCTCTGGTTCACTGTGTTCAGGAACTCCTCCACTGTGGTCGAACCATCAAAACCTACAACCTATAGAGGTGGAGAAAGATAAGATGGTATGAAGAACATCCTGTATAGTAAAACTTTTTACTGTTATGCATTCCATATCATATATCAAGGACCTGTTTACCCTTGGAATCAACCATGCACTTTTTGTGACCGGATCACAAGTGGTCAATGCTGAATACAGGAGTAAATGGGGGCTAAAACCTGTTCTGATCAGATCACAAGCAACCACATATGGAGTTAGTCAGAAACGCATGCTAGAATAAAATATCAGGTGTAACAGGTAAAAGTTTACATAATGTGTTTTTTGTCAAATATTATATTTGATACACTAGGCTTTTACGGTCCCAATCCAGAGACTGCATCTTTCGAAGGCTGCATTTGAAGCGGCGTGACAAGGGCTGTTTCCATTCAAAGATTCTTTCGAATGCATCCTTTATTTCCTGGGCCGTGAAGGATAGAATGAGTGGATCCTTCGCAGCATAGCCTATCCCAAGATTCATTACGCACCAGTGACGACAGGATTTTTTTGAGAGAAAATGCTGAATTTCACTTTTAAATGTAAGTATTTGGTTTAAACTTACTCAAATATCTAATGATACAAATGTGTATATATATATATATATTATATAAGATAGCATCTTAATAAGATATAAGTCAACATTTGAACAGCTTTAAAGTTTATATATATATATATATAAACTTTAAAGCTGTTCAAATGTTGACATATCTTACTAAGATGCTATCTTATATAGTTTACTCTTTATTATGTACAGAAATGGACCAAGGTTTACATAATAGATCGGTTGTGAACCCTGTTTTGACTTAAAAAAAAGTCCATTACAAACATTACTGGCACTCGTCAGCGGCAGTTGTCACAGTTGCACCTCGGTTTTATTCAGAGGCCCAAACTGAACAAAAATATGCAATTTGGTGAAGTTGCCACATTTATAAGGCAAAAAGTAAAATTAAATTTGGATATCTTGTAATGTAAATCAATGAGAATTTTTATACCAGTATGGCAGACTACTTACATAAAATGCATATAAATACCAGTTGTCACTCTCTACCTCCCAATAATGTCTTAGTAAGATGATATATGATGCTTAGTTTTATGATCAAAGCTCTGTAGATTCTATTGTGGGGAAAAACATATAATGCAATTCAATAAAATGATGATTGAGGGATGTACAAATAAACGTTCCCCAAAAGACTGATGTGTCATATTTGATACTAACATTTTAACATGATTTTTCCAACAAAAAAAAAAACATGTATGGATAATCAAGTAAAAGTTGCTAAAAGTCATTTTACTTACTAAAAATTATAAGCTCAAATCAGAAGGCTTGTAGTAGATGGTGTACAGCAGTTTTTTCAGCAAAGTTTTGATCATGTTGATAATTTGTAGGCGTTAGAAATTTGCGTATCAAATATGATACTGTAAGCTTTATTGGGGTAATGTAAGGGCCACTGAAAGTGTTTGTGTACCTCATACGTGTTGTTCATGAAGTGTACAGGTATGCTGAAGGGTAGAGAGTGATGATAGGGGTTTCTCAACAGAATAGATAGAATTTCCATCCGCGAAGGCTTTGCTTCTCTCTCTCCATTCTGTAAAGTTCTCTCTACTGAGCGCTGGCAGTACACAGCATACTTCCCTACTTCCGTCCTGTGAGTGTACATACACAAAATTTTGGTTTTCAAATACAAGTATATTAGACATCACTGCAAAACCCTTATTCAAATCAGTACCTTAGTCTTGTTTTCCAGTAAACATAACAAAATGCCCTTAAATCCAAACATAATTTCTCTAGTTTCATTGTCAGATTTTTCCCACTTGTTATAAGCGTAATAAGATTTTTATTTCTGTAATTATGATAAAAATTCTGCGTTGCCATCCAAGGAATAAATAACCATTTAAAAAATATTAAAACAGTTGTTTTAAATTGTACCAAAATTTCACAATATTACGTTTTTTTTTTCTGTATTTTATATCAAATAAATCTTGGTGAGCATTAAAGACTTTCAAAAACTTTTTAAAAATCACTTTTGAATGGTAGTGTATAATTGTAAGTCTGATAATACAATTGTGAATCTGATTTACAGATATATAAAATGTAAATTCTTAAAATATAGTTATATATATACGGTATATTATTTAATTATAAATAGTACAACTATTTACAATCTATAGAATATATATTCAGATTTATTAGTATAAATTACAAACATAAATATATATTTGGGTTTACAACTATATAGTCAGATTTGTAACTGTACACTTGAATTCATAGGAAGATTTAGTGACCTGGGATCTGCGTTCTGCTGCAGGTACTGTCTCAGGTACCACAGGAAATGATGCTGAGGCAGGAAGAGAGCCACACACAATGACAACAGCTGCCAGCACTGAGAAAGAAAGAGAGAGAGGAGAGATATACAACACTTGATCTGATGATTCAGTGTGAAGTGTGTGTCTGCACAAATATGGCACTGACCTGTGTGAGGGCATAGTTGTGAGGAGTGCGGCAGTTGGTCTGTTTGATCAGCTGACAGTACATTTCATTCTGCAGCTCTGGATGTGTTAGGCACACCTGCAGTGCATTCTGGGCCAGCGAGGTGTGGTAGTCAATTGAGGGAGACTCCACCAGCACATTGATGAAAAGCTGACAAGACTACCAGGGCCAAAAAAACAAACAAACAAACACTTATTTGTATGTATGTGGGTCAATGACACAACACTCACATGTTGTCCTATTTATTAATTTATACAAAAATACATTACAAAATGTTATTCATAAAAAAAGTCCCTAAAATGTCAAATAACTCAATCAGGCAAAGTAAGTTCAGGTTGAAAAATATAATGTGGCGTGACTGCCCCAAAAAATATGTAAAAAAAAAAGATTATATATTTCATTTTAAATGTATTTTGATTTATTTCAATTTAGATTGAAATCCTCAAAAAATCCTTAGCCTTCAAATATGTATAAGATGTAAGACAAAATATGTTACTACTTTTTACTTGATATTTACACCACATTACATTTTAAGAGACAATAGTTTTTTTCCTTGAAATTGGTGGAAGTTTTTGAAAACAATATGAATTCAAAAGAACATTTAAAAAAAAACTTGCTTTAAACAAGTTTTTTGGTAAAACTCTTCGATATACATTCTACTAACTATAAGTAACTTTGCAACTACATGTCAACTAACTCTCATTAGAGTATTAGTAGACTGTCTGCTTAATATCTGCTAACTCTTTATTGTGATGCTCCACCAACAGACATTCTACTGACTATAAGTAACTTTGCAACTACATGTCAACTAACTATTAGTAGAGTATTAGTAGACTGTCTGCTTAATATCTGAGAACACTTTATTTTGATGGTCCCCCAACAGACATTCTACTGACTATAAGTAACTTTGCAACTACATGTCAACTTATTCTACAAACCCAAACCCTCACACCTAACCCTAACCTAAAAGGCCAAATGAGATTGTGATGTATGGCACACTAGTGTCTCTGATGAGAACAGAGCAACCAGCAGATGGCGAACACCTCACACAACACACCACCACACCACACACAGCTGCTACAGTCAGCGCATGCAACAACATGCTTTACTTTCTTATTAACATTCCGTTTCTGTTCTTACAGAAATTCTTACAATGCAAATTAAATCAAGTCAGGATGTAGCTGTCGACCCCCCATTCATTACTTCAGAGTGGGAGGCATTTTCTTTCAGTATCAAATGACTACCTAAATAGTGCCTCTGATCTTCAAAGAGCACCAGGGCTGCGTATGATGCTAGCTCTCGAGGATATGCCATTGAACTGTCAATAGGGCATAATGTCTGTAAACCTCAGGAGAACAGGGTTCTCAATAGAAAACGGGAGCCTGGGGAGAAACCACGAGCAACTGGAATGAGACTATCTCTCCAAACACTGTCAGCGATCCTCTTTGAACTCAAAATGAAATGTTTAGGCCTGTCCTCAAAATGAGACGTTACAGGGCTAGTGCCATTTCCCACACAAAGTGCTGAGAGCCACTGCTGAGGAGTAACTACTAACTATATTTTTCTGCATTATGAATAATAGTAGCAAAACACTTTGTAGCATGTAGCTTTAAAAATGAGTGATCTGAGGGACAATTAAGTCACGTGCACTCTTGCGTACTACTAGGAGTTCTGAGGTAAGGATTTTGATTCATCCTTGAGACTCAAGTCTTTTTAATCTATTTAACAAAATGATTCATTCATTCATTGATACATTTAGTGACTCTTTCTGCAGTGAAAGCAGTGACTTTCTGCAGTGACTCTTAAGTGCCGTGATATTCTTTTTGTGTTATGAGTCACTGAATCATTCACTCAACTGAATCATTAAAAAAACCATAAAAAAGTTATTCACAACCAAAAAATCGTATCATTTATTAATTAAAGTTTGCATCTACAAATCTACTAAGAAAGTGTTTCGCCCACAAGTGACAACAGAGCAGTTTTCCTGTTTTGTGAACTGCTGAGGATTATTTTTTATTATGATATGTAAAATACAATAATCTAAATACATTATGAGCAGTGTTGTTACTGTTTACTAAAAACAAACTATTACAAATCATTTTTGTTAATTGAAATAAAGCTGAAATAATATGAAAAATACATATTAGATGAAAAACTTAACCGTATTTGATCTCAGATAGCTACCAAATCAACATTTCAATTTTTTTAAGTTTAAGTACTAAAATTACTAAAACTAAAACTGAAATACAAATGCAATTAAAAGGTAAATAAAAATATTAACCACATAACAAAATTACTGAAAAAAAACTAAAATTGAAATATATCAATGAAACCCAATCCAAAATAGTATATAAATTATCCTAAAATAACACAGATTATGACATTAAGTCATTTTAATTGTATCAATGGCCATTTTTATACATTCATAATTCTTACGCCACTTTTCTCTAATTGTTGTGAATGAGACTCGCATGACGAACTGAACAAACGAAATGCCTTCTCTCGTTTAGTCGGTCAGCAGATGACCATTTATATAAAATACCTGATTTGTTAAATTATTTTTTAAATTGAGAAGGCTTGTTTGTAGAGTTCATTCTGAGTCTTGTTCAGACTCAAAATGAGATTCATTTGAATTCATTAACATGAATTGAATGAACAAGCTTGTATCTTGTTAAGCTATAGTTTCAAAGCAGCTTCCCCAACATGACTACACCGCAGAGAGGTTTTATGTCAATCAGTGCCTCTATCTCCTGTGCTATAATGAGCACAAGGCCTCCCGTCACTGCCTTTGATCCTGCTGTGGGAGTCCACAGTAGGGACAGGACGGCACCATAACCTCTCAGGAGAGGAGGATGAGGACAACTTAGAAGTGTTTGAGAGATGGGAGTGATTCTTCAAGGGGGATAAAGACAACAAGAGGACATCAAGACTTGAGCGTGAATAAAGCAGAAGGAAGGATAAAGGACACTGATAAAAAAGTAAGAGAAGACACCGACGAGAGTGTTCACCTTAAAGAGCTTGAGAGCTTCGGTTTGAAGTGCCTCGGAGGGCAGCGTGGTGAGGGGGTAGCGCAGACCCTCCTTACTGAAGCACAGCACTTCACGTTTCCACTGAGCAGAGTCTGCACACATCAACACAGATTGAAAAACAAATTAAAATGGCACAACAGCTGCCATCAGAACTGGTCGTAAACACTGTCTGGGGTCTAGATGGAGTCATTCTATCTGTCTATCCCAATTTAAAACCATCCAGTCTGTCGTGTGACTTGAGAAGCAGTTGTACGTGTTATAGAAGTAGATATTTAAAAGTAACCTCTGACCTGGGTCTCCATCGACATCCAACAGCTTGCCAATCAGCTGCTCGTACTCGGTGCCCACCCTCAGGCTGGCACAACTGCCCGCCGCGACAGTCAGGTGGTACAGCCAGGTGTCCTGTGAGAAAGACAGCAAGAAACCGAGGCCCTGTTTACACCTGGTATTAAGATGCGTTTTGGTCGATCGGATCACAAGTAGACCAGAGAGAGACACATTTCCATTTACACCTGCTCTTTTAATCCGTCTGTTTTGTCCACTTTCAAGCACTTCTGTCCTGATTTCTTCGAGTGGAGGGTCTATCTAAATTAGGAATGGTTAGAGAGCATTGTGCTTGGTACGTTTTTCGTCTTCAAACCAAACTTGGGTCTTCAGCCGACAAAGTTTAAATCCCATCTGGCTAGTGCGCTTCCCATAATGTGTACGCATTAGGTCAGTAGGCGGAGAGTAGGTGTTTTTTTGTGACTATTCGACCACATGAGCATGAAATTGAAACAGCAATTACTCGTGAAATTGGACATAAACTCCCTCTCAAATCATATTTCCTACTAGTAAACTCAGATGTCCTAGTAGGAAATACAAGTTGAGAGGGAGTATATGTCCAATTTTCCGAGTAATGGCAATCATTTCCTACTAGGAAACTCGTATTTTCCTACTAAGAAGATTCCTAGTAGGAGATAATGAAAAGGTAATCCTAACTATGAACAACTATGAAAGCAATCCGGTCGAATGCGTTTTCGACTACCTCTAGAAGTGGTCGAAATTGGGCAAGCTCAAAACGTTTTAGACCCCATTTACACTTATTTCATATCAGTTGGTTGCCAAGGCAACATGTCTGATTTCCATTTAAGTTTTTTAAGTTAAAGTGCAAGTTTTTCATCAATCTGATCATAAGTGGACAACGCTAAATACTGGTGTAAACGGGGTCTAAAACGTTTTAAACTTGCCCAAGTTCGACCACTTCTAGAGGTAGTCGAAAACGCATTCGACCGGTTTGCTTTCATAGATTTTCGTAGTTAGGATTGCTTTTTCGTAATTTCCTACTAGGAATTTTTCTAGGAAGTGAATAGCACATAAAAAAATGACTAAAATTAAAACGCACACTGAACATTTTAAAAATACAAGCTAATTCAAAATATAAATTCATCAAAATTCATAATTCATCAAAGAATCCTGAAGAAAATGCATCACTGTTTTCATAAAAATATTAAGCACCACAACTGTGCTGATAATTCTGATTTCTGAAGGATCATGTGACACTGAAGACTGGAGTAATGATGCTGAAAATACACCTTTGACATCACAGGAATAAATTACAATTTGAAATATATTCAAAATAGAAAACAGCTCTTTTAAACGGTAATAATATTTCACAATTTTATTGTTTTACTGTATTTTTATCACATCAGTGTAGCCTTGAAAAGAGACCTTTCAAAAACATTACAAAATCTTACCGAACCCAAAATATTTTCTGGTTTTATATATGGTATTAGTTGTGTCTCAAATGTTGTTATCCTAACAGAGTCTTTGTAGCTTAACAAGCTTCAGTAAAGTAGTTCCCCAACACTTGTAATCACATACCTTCACAGAAAATTGATTTGCATATTAATAAACTCATTTACATATGGCAAATCTAATGGTGTGGTGTAAGTGGTACCTTTTCTTGTTTAGTGCCGACAAGCAGGTAGGTAGGGCTTTGCTCTTTAGGATGGACCATTAACGTAAAGTGAGAGGAGAGGAAGCCCCGCCCACCTGCTTCATAATCTTCGTCCGAATCACACGATCTGTCCACTTCTTCCACACGCGCTTCCCGAACACGGAGCTGACCCAGTGGGAACTGCGACAAACACATATTTGATCACAACATACAATAGCAGCATTTGCAAAAATGTATTTACAAATTACCTGAATCATTTTTTTATTATTTTAACATCAACATTACACACTTCAGCTTTAATGAAAACTTTGCAGAGCTACTAACAGAAAATCCCTCAGTTTTTCTGAATTTAAGGAAGCTAAACGTATCTACCTTGTCATCCAGGTTACGGTAGTAGTAGAAGACTTTCCCAATCAAAGCACACCAAACAAGCTTTGAATGACCATGTTTCACCTGTAGTAAAATGAAAAACATCATCCGAAAAATGGAGAGAGAAGGAATAAGTGAAAGAAACAATAAATCAAATCTGTGGTTCATTCATCAAACTGAAAATGTATAGTCAAATTAAATGCATTCAAATGGAAAATTAACATCCCGGCCATTAACATCCCGATTTGACAAGACATCTTGAAAAAAAAAAAAAAAATCAAACCACAAGCACAGATACATACAGGAAAAAAGCATTAAAGTCACCATGAAAACAAAATGACCATTTTATGAAATATTGTAAATATTTTATTTGTGCACATCACTATTATTTATTCAAAATATCTTCCCCTCCCTCTTGCCGATCATCTCTTCTCTTCTTTGATGACACGTTTACTGGCGCGAGGGCAGGGGCAACCTGTCACTCACATGACATCACAGCAATAGAAAACCACAACCATCTAACCATCCAATTAATTCCCAAAGGAAGACAAAATCAAGTCCAGCCTTACTTTTTTCTCGTTCAACAAGCCATTTCACTCAGATAAACATCACAATAGAGAAGAAAAGACTATCGCAACTTCTGTTTCATGCTGACTTTAATTACAAGTTGACCTGTCTATCAACACAGATATGCAGAGTCTGTGATCAGGGACTCCCTATCAGATACATTCCAGGCCTGATGACCTCAGCTCTGTCCCATCATGCACCAGCCATCCAGGAATCTCACCCCGCAATCCTCACGCTCACCAGCTCATTCCTCCTTTAATCGTCATCACTTCATTGCTTGTCAAATACATGTCAAAACTCTCACTGTTATGCTATGAAAAGATGCATTTATATGTAGATATACTGTTCAAATACTTTACTCAATCATTCTCTCACTCTTAAACCTCCATAACACTCCTGTGAACTCTTACCTTTGTTAGCCAGCCTCGCACCGTGGCCTTGAATTCTTTATCCATGGATACTGGTCCACTGGCCTGGACCTTGAGAACATTCTGGAGAACTCTGATCCAGTCCTCCAGGATGTTTGGAGAGTCTGCAGCCAAGTAAAAGGTCTTCTTCTCTGTAATTAACTAGACACAACACGCACATGAGAAAAAGATTGACAGAGATTTAGCCAACAAAACTGGTTATGGAGGAATGCACTAATATTAAAATTCTGTCTGATTCAGGTAAGCGGATAATTATTTTAGTGGCCCACAGCTGATGTCTGATATGGCCATCCCTAACTACAACTCTGAGAATCTTCACTTAATAGAATTTATAGAACTTTCATCATGAAATGTCAAGTAAAAGGTATTCCAAGTCATTTAACAACAGTAAAAAAAGATGCCCAACAATGAAATCAACATTTTATGATTATGATATTCAATAAACAACCATCTACAATTCAATTGAATCACTCGTGTATGCAACCAAATTTCACGCTAGGTAACTAAAAAATGTCTTTAATTAGCCAATGACTAGTAAATTGTATGATTTCAGTCGCCTATGATTGAGCTAGTCACATCCTTGGCGGGTATCCTAGTAAACATAGTCGTTTATGTCTTAAGTGAACGTTAACAGTGGAGAAAGAAAACGCATGTGTAACAGTATCAGTATATAGGATCCATGCATTATGTCTTAAAGTGACAGCAGCCTATATATTTGTGTATTTAAAAAAGAAAATTGACATGATATGTGAAGATTCTGAATAATCTTGGCCATCATGGTATGTATTGTAATATTTAATCCAATTCATGTGGTAACAGAAAAACACGCCCAGATGACCTACCGTATATTCTACAAGATATTTAACGATTATGATCATCAATTCCTCCGAAATTGTAACAGATGTGATGAGACGGATTAAAGTTTGAGGAAATTATAGATGATAGCCAATTATTGCTATTATTACGACTTTGAAAATCCAATAATGACAGCAGTTGAGAGCTGTACATTCCCTCAAAACGCAAGTGAAGCTCATGTGATACCCATATCAGCCTGTTTCTGAAAGCCTCAGGCTGACAGATTTGTTAAAGGCTGTTTAGGTGTATCAGTGTGTCTCTCACCTGGAATGTCTGAGCTCCCTCTCCGCGGGCTATATGACACGAGGAGTTCAGCTCCATTTGGCCCTGAGGTTTCCGGATCACGTCACTCTGAGAACAGAGCAAAGGCAGATATCATCAGCGCTGTAACTCTAAACTTCCTTCCCTCACTCTCTCTCTCTCTCGAACACCGCCGCAGAGTTGTGGAAAAGTCTACTCACCGGCGACTTGTAGTACAAGATCTCCCCGTTCTTCAGAATGAACCAGCGCCTCTTCCATGCCTTTACCTGACTGCCCATTTTCAGCAAGTAACCTGTCTTTTCTAGAGTCTCCTATATAGAAAGACACATAGAAAGCCATGGACATTTAACCATGGACAACCTGTCTTCTAACTTCTATCGATGTAAGTGGATTAGGATCGAGGTGAATGGGAATGCTAACAGACAGCTTTCTCGAGGTATATCCTTGGACTAAAATGAAAACATAAGAAAAGATTGCCTAACACACTCACAAATGTCATCTGAAGAACCTATGTACTAAAATATATGAATATATGCCTTACCATTGAAAGGTTTGGGATCAGTAATTTTTTAATACTTGTTTTTTTTTATTAATTAATACTTTTATTCAGCAAGGACACATTTTATTGATCAAAAATGACAACAACAAAAAATAATTTATAATGTTACAAAAGATTTCTATTTCCAGCAAATGCTGTTCTTTTGAACCTTTGATTCATCAAAGAATCACCATTTTCAACATAAATAATCATTAATAGTTTTCAGTCAAGTGACTGACGCAGAGACCTGGAGGGTAAAGCATCTATAGAACTGAAGCACGGGCCTGTAAATTTTCCATCTCAAAAGAAGAAACACAAAAATGTGTGAACTAAGAGCAAGATTTGGACACTTGTGATACATATACAGAGCCTGCTGCAGTATTTCAATCACTAAAAACAGTGGGACATTCTAAAACGCTTGATATGAAAAACACTTAACGTGCCTTAATGTACTTAAACAGTGATATTAAAAGATCAAATCAGTATAAAAAAACAGTATATACCTTATTGATGATGCATACTTTATACAGGCAAGAAGATGAGCCCAGAATATGAGCACAATGGGCTAAATAGTTAAGCGTATTCTATATGTTTTTTATTTCTCGAAAAATTTACGAGAAACTGATTGTTGCATTCATATTCTGGGTTCATCTGTTTTGCCTGGGTTACACTTTATTTTAAGGTGACATATTTACAATGAATAATATTCATTAACTACATTTACTTACTATAGAGTTACGGTTAGGGTTTGGTTTAGGGTTAGTTACATGTTATTATATGTGCTTACTATAGTAATAACAGTAAATTATGCATAATGACATGTAACTACGTCACCTTATAAAATGTTTCTTAGTATTTTAGTACAAACCTGGTGAAAAAACAACATAAAAAAAAACGGGCGGGCAATGGAGGAAAGCCTTGTTTTGCCCTCCAGGTGGGTGTTCCTATAAGTGTGTGACATCACATGAAAACTATGAACAAGAATTGTTTCTTGAGCACCACATCAGCATATTAGAATGTTTTCAGAAGGATCATGTGACACTGAAGACTGGAGTAATGATGCTGAAAATTCAGCTTTACCATCACAGGAATAAATTACATTTAAAAAAATATTCAAATAGAAAACAGTTATTTTTAAATAGAAATAATATTTCACAATTTTACCGTTTTTGCTATATTTTTGACCAATTAAATGCAACCTCGGTGAGCATAAAAGACTTATTTCAAAAGCGTAGCGTAGATGAGAAGACAATATGGAGACGGCTCAAAGTAGAAGGAGCTCAGAGATGTACCTGCCCAACACTCTCACAGGAGTAGGAGGAGGTGCGCTGAACCTTGTGCTCAGGCTCTGAGCAGTCGCTGTCCAGTGAGTACGCATCTGGAGGAATGGCATAGTCACTCTCTGAACTGATGGAGGACATAGAAACACCTGCAGGACAAAAGATGTCAAATGGTTTAAGAGTTGATCCTGGGTCAGACTTCAAACTATTTTAATGCTACAATAAATACAAATATTTTGAAGGTCATAAAGTTGGTTGTTTTAGAGATTTCCTCACCTCTTTTGACAGCCCGAGGGCTGCCAGGGGTGCTGCCCTTTTTATCTGGCCCCAGCGTGGACGTGTGCAGGCTGGCCAATGAGCTGCTGTCGTCTTCTGAACCAGAGTCATCATCCGGGAGAGGGACATTGCTGATCTGAGTTGCCTTCTAAGGGCAGAAGAACATTGTGGGAATGATGAGAAAGACATGTAATAAATTTGACCTGTTATGTACAATAACACTTTAGCATGACACTGGTAATATAATAACGAGTTAAGTATCATTTTGATGTAATCTTACCCCTTTAAATGTGGAGTACACAGGCACACTGATGTTCTTGTAAATGAGGTGGGTGAAGGGGCCAGTTGTCGAGTGCTGAGTTTGGGTGGATACTGGAGACACAAACAAACAACACATGGGCACTTACATAAAGTCCGCAAAGTTGTAAAAAATTCATAAGGCCTGGATGGGCACTTCAATATAATTTCATATGGCCATTTCATTTACAGACATCAGTGAAACAGCCACATATGGTGTTTGTTTGTACATTTAAAGGCATAGTCACACAAAACTAAAAAATTCTGTCATCACTTACTCAGCCTCAAGTTGTTCAAAACCTGTATAAATCTCTTTGTTCTGCTGAACACAAAGGAAAATATTTTGAAGACTGTTTGTTACCAAACAGTTGTGGGGCGCCATTGACTTCCATAGTATGGAGAAAAAAATATTCCTTTGTGTTCAGCAGAACAAAGAGATTTATACAGGTTTTGAACAACTTGAGGCTGAGTAAATGATGACAAATTTCATTTTTGGATGAACCATGCCTTTAATTTGCTTTTGAATTGAATTGTCTTTCTTTTTTTCTAGCAAGTATACACTACTGTTCAAAAGTTTGTGGTCGGTAAGATTTCTTTGGATGTTTTCCTGCATTTAATTGGTCAAATTTTTTTACAATTTTAAATAGCTATTTTGTATTATTATATATTTTAAAATGTAATCTATTCCTGTGATGGCAAAGCTGGATTTCCATCAGCCATTCAGTCTTCAATGTCACATGATCCTTCAGAAATCATTCTCAAGAAACATTTCTTATTATTACCAATGTTAAACAGTATTTATTTGACAAAGGAATCTTCTATTACATTACAAAATGTCTTCACTGTCACTTCTAAACAATTTAATGCATCCTTGCTGAATATTAACAGTATCAATTTCATAAAAAAAAAAACCATATTGACTTTTAAACGGTGGTGTATAAGATTATTCATTGTTCCCATAATACTTTTTGACCAATAAACTTCCAGGAATTTCCTTGTCGTTTTACTTATAAGAATCCCCCCCCCCCAATTTAAGCTTTTATGTATAATGCATTATAAAAGTATTCATAATGTACTTTATAATGCATTATATCTTTTCATAAATAATGTTAACCAAAGTTAAAATGCATTATAATATTTGGAGATTGCTTGTTACATCTGAAATTGTTTCTTTCGTCGTGATTTAATGCATTATACTTTCTAAAGGCGTAAAATAAGTACTATTATAACTGTGGATACAATTATTCATGAGACCATATAATGAATTATAAGGTGCCTTTTGTGGTATGATTTGACATATACGATTTTCAACAGTACCAGCATGGAAGGGTTAAATGCAACTGTCACTCCCAAATCTTTACATCTGAGTATGTGGCCTAAGAAATAAAACCAAATGTCTGATCAGACTTGTGTCTCAAAGCAGAATACAGCACAGTTGTGTAGAGTTGAGGTGGAGAAGTGAAATACTCCCTCAGGTAATTACACAGCGGTTTTAACCTTTCATCACGCCATATTGAAAAGCAGGGTTTTCATTCTCACCCTCAGAAGATTGTCATTCTCAGCCTCTTAGAAGATTCAAAGCACGGAGATCACACCTGCACAGGTGTGTTCCCGTTAGGTAGGAGGAAGTGACATCAAACAAGTCCTTACCTTTAATTGACAGATCTAAGGGCATGTGTTCATATAGTGTTATAACAAGTGCTGGTGACAGACCTAAACTGAGTGATCAGTGATGACTGCTGATTGGTTGACTGACCTCTCCCAAGAGTCTTGACTCCAAGACAGGCCTCTGAGACTCTCATTCCTGATTTAGCTACCGCATAGATCCGGCTCTCCTGAAAAACACACACAGATACACGAAAAACAGAGGTGTCAAACATTAATCATACCATACAAAACTTGCCACTATAGCGTTAGGGTGATGTGGGTGGTTGTTAAAATACTTTGAGTAAGAGGTTTGAGTTTAGGTTTCCTGTGTGTTGTTTTGTGAGTTACTAGGTAGTTGTTTTCCGGTCCAAAGTCAAAAGAGCCCCAAAAGCCCACCCCAAGCATTCTGGGTAGGGTTGCACCAACCGTTTAAAGTAACTTGCAGTACCAGCTTAGTAAATACGACTTACTTTGGAACTTGCTCTTAATTAATTATACTTAATTTGATTGCACTATTAGTTCATTGCTTCTATAAATTAATTAATCATGAAATATAGTTACATTACCGTTCAGATGTTTGGGTTCAATAAAAAATAAAAATAATGCTTTTATTCATCAAGGATGCATTAAACTGCTCAATAGTGACAGTAAAGACATGTATAATATCACAATAGACTTCAGTTTCCACAAAAATATTAAGCAGCACAACTGTTTTTAACTCTGATAATAATAAGAAATGTTTCTTGAGCAGCAAATCAGCATATTTGAATGATTTCTGAAGGATCATGTGACACTGAAGACTGGAGTAATGATGCTAAAGAATTCAGCTTTGATCACAGGACAACATTACATTTTAAAATATATTGAAGTAAAATATTTTAGATTGTAATAATATTACATATAATACAATATACAAAATATATACATATATACAATAACATATATAGTACAATAATATTTTTGTTTTAAAATCTGTTTTTACGGACTTTTTTGATCAAATAAATGCAGCCTGTGCAAGCATAAAAGCCTTTATATTTGAAAAATTACATTATAGTCTGAATAGTATATTTACACATGTAAATAATAAAACATTTAAAAACAGTTAGGATCAATAAATAAATACTAAGAAAATATACAAGAAAATGAATTGAATTTAAATACATATTTTGTAGTGAATTATTTTTGTTTACATGTCAGGTTATATTTCAAATGTAAAGTTTAATCAAATTAAAAAATTTAGTATTTTAATCAATTTAGTAGCAAGCTGCAACTTAGCCTATTTGTAATGTAAATAAACTCTAAGCTGTCACTTGCAATTCGCAACTTATAACACATTTTTCTTCAACAAACTGCAGAATTTGAGGTACAAGCCGTAGCATTTTTTCCTGTCTTACCCAAGAGGGAAATCGGTGCAAAGGTGGTGTAGGCGGTTTAAGAGCTTCTGGGTCCATCATCTCAAACTCTTTAGCCAACCCTTCGAATAAGCCTCCATCAGTAGCCTGAGTTTCCATCTCTGACCCCTCCACCATTCCCTCCATTCTTTCAGGCGGCCCTTCATCAATGTCCGTCTCCTCTAACCCATGTGTGGGAACTGAACCAGGGACCAGACTGTTGCAGGATGGAGAGGTGCAGCTTCCGATATCAATGTTGACGTTGACCTGATGGAGGCGCTCTATGCCGGGTTGCGGCTGACTGTGATGTTTCTTCACAAGTTGGATGCTGTCACGGGGGGTTAGAGGAGTGCGAACTTTGGGCAGGGTCATGCTGGTGCCCAAGGGTAAAGCCAGAGGGAAGGGGCACAACAGAGGGAGGCGTACTAATGGGGGTGAGAGGGACACAGGAGGAGGGCTTTTAGGAGTGGGGGTAGGAGTGTCGAAACCAACCGGACCCGGAGTCTCATACGCTGAAGTGGATGAGGAAGAGGATGAGGAAGAAGAGCGGAGGCGCTGGGAACGAAATTTGCTGTTGAGCTCATCAGAAGAGTGATCTCTGTCTGAGGCTCCTCCCACTTCTCTCTCACATGGCACTCCAAAAGAAGGCTCCGCCCCCTCTCCAGTTTCCTTTACCGAGGTTGTGGTGTCAACACCATCTTGACTAGACTTATGAGAGTCTCCTTTGTCTTGTAATGTTGGAAGTAAGGATGCACTATGAAAAGCAGAATCACAACCCTCCGTGATTTTCCTTTTGCTTTCTGAAATTTGAAACAGATATTAACGTATATTTAGATACAAATTTAAAATGAAAGGTGATACATCCAAAAAGTCTGGCATGGAAGTTAGGGGGGGGGATTAAGGACATTTTATGGGGTTCACATGTTTAGTGATGCACTATAAGTGTAAAATAAGGTTACTGTTAAATCAACAGTTTTACACCATCAGCCAATATTGTTCCGAATGTGCGAATCTATTTCTGTTCAACGACACTAGAAAGAGCTTCAAACCGTCTGAAGGTAGAAGATGATTATGTACCTGTAGAATTGGCTATGCGAGATCCTGTCAATCTCCAGCCCTCCTCCTGGGCAGGGGGTGTCCCGGGGCAGCTGGGAGGGTGGAGAGGGCTGGAGGGGACCAGGTGGACATCCACTGCTGGAGACAAGGGCCTCTCGAGAAGAGCTGACAGAAACACAGTGAGAGGTGTACAAACCGAGCAAAAACAAATGCTATAAGGAAAGAAAACAGGAAAGGAACTATGTTTACTCTGAAGCTTGTCTTGCAGTATGAGGATCTGCTCAGCCTGCTTCAGGTTTGCCTTTTTCAACTGCTGGTTTTCTGTTTCCATCTACAAGACACAAAAAAACAAAAGACACTGTTTCAACAAAAAAAAAATTTGAAAAAAAAAAAATGTTTCCACTGCACTTCCACGTTTCAACTCACCTCTCGCAACTTAAACGTGACCCAGTCTTTGATTTTGGCAGCCTTCTCTTCAATAATCTTGGCCTCTTGGGCTCGAACCAAGTTCTGCAAATAAGGAGGGCAGTTGAGCAACGTTTCAGTCCTTATGTGAGAGTTTAAAAGCCATCTCTTCCTCTTTGTGAAGTCTGTACCTGCTTCTCCAGCTGTCCTTCAAGACTCTTTATGATCATATCTTTCTCCTGCGTTTGACTGCTCAACTCTTGATAACGCCTGTACAAGGAGTTTTCCGATTCGCTGGGCTGCATGTTAGCAGACTTCAGTTTCTCCTCCATAATGTGGACCTACAATGGTAATTTTGATTAAGTCGTCAAAGAGAAAAGGGTTCAGTAGTGGCCAAAAGTGATGCCTGGAGGGGATATTTGTTTTTATTGACCATACAAGTTTGATAGATAATTAAAATATGAGGAAAATATTTGATATGTTTCAAATATTTTAAGTGGGAGGGAAGAAAAATACACTAAAATTGGTGAAGGTATTTATCTGGCAAAATTATTTGGCAAAAAAAGGCAAACTACAGCTATGGGGTTTTATTTTAGCATGCAAAACATAAAGGCACAGAAAACAAAAACAGGAAAAAGCATACATCGGCTACAGCATGTGTTCGTAATTTCTTTCTATGACAGCCAATCAAAAAAAGTCTGAACAATTTGGCATGTTTCATTGAGTTATCACAAATAAAACGATTGATGCCAAGCATAAATGCAATGTGCTTACAAAATAACACATTTTTTATAATATTTGAATTAAGGGGGGAGATGTCACTTTTATCCACTACTGTATTTATCATTATCTCGTTTAAATAATAATTAAAAAAACAGATCATTTTCAAGAAAGCGTATCATTTGTGCTCCCATGATTTATTACTTATTTCTGCAAAAAAATTAACATAATTATTTAAATCCATCTATTTAAAATAAATATAGTTTTGTATTGTCTATCTAGTTTTATTTTTCTAAAATGCATTGTACATCTGAAAAAAAAAAAAACTTTTGACTACTGACTTTTGAATTTATAATATTTGCTAGCTAAGGATGTTTCAACACAAACACATTGTGTTTTGAAAAAGATTTTTTATTTATTTTTTCATTTCAATGTGTGATTTATTTATTATATGGCACACTGAATGAAATGATACAATAATAATGAAATATCCCTTTTACAAAAATATGGCAAATAGGACACCATGTCCTGAGTATGATTCTAATACAGTAATTTCTAAAAAATAAGAAAACAGTGGTACAAGAGCAATACCTGTTTTTCAGCGTTCTCTGCCCGCTGGTCAGCCTCTATCACTCTCTGTTCCAACTCCTGCATCTATAGAAAGAAAAAGAGAGAATCATGGAATGTTCCATCGAGACTAGGATGTGTGTGTGTTGGTTATATAAACTACAAGTGTGAGATAAACTATGAGAATAATCTACTGTATATCTGGCTTTCAGTGTCATGCTTAAATGATTTTGATCATAATCCGGCACTAAATACTGAGGGCATGTTGTACTGGTGCGGGTTTGGGCACGCTTTTACCACAAACCACTGTGGTTATCAACAGGACCACCATGATGGCCTGACAGCGCAGGGAAAAGATTAGCAAACAAGCCACACACTCATTCTGTGCATTCGGTTCAGGACAAGTTTCCTGCATCAAGTGATGTTTCTGCACATACTGAAAGTGAAAGTCTTGCTGCGCATCATAGCCAAAAACTGTGATTTATCACTTGTTGAGTGTAATTTGTAATTGCCTCTATTTTGTTTTGTTTCTATTTTGATTTTTGTTTAATTTTTATTTTGATTCGTTTAGTGTCTATTTAAATTTTGTATTTGTGTTAAAATGTAATTTGTTGCTTTGTTTGATATGATATGCATCTAATTTTGAAAATATGTGAGTATTTTAAGCTGTTCATCTTGGTCAGGACAAAAGCTTAAAGTGTGTGTGTGTGTGTGTGTGTGTGTGTGTGTGTGTGTGTGTGTGTGTGTGTGTGTGTGTGTGTGTGTGTGTGTGTGTGTGTGTGTGTGTGTGTGTGTGTGTGTGTGTGTGTGTGTGTGTGTGTGTGTGTGTGTGTGTGTGTGTGTGTGCGTGCGTGTGTGTGTAAGAAATCACGATGCTTTAAGTTTGCACTTGAATTTATTTAAATCTAGGAGAAAATTCAATTGAAACCACATATGCTCAACAATCAAATACTTCTAACGGCCTTAGAAACGGAAATATTTTCATCATACATATTATTAAAGAAAATATAAGTGAAAATAAGTGACCCTATGGCTAGGTTTCATAGACAAGGCTTAGATTAAGCAAGGATTAGGCCTTAGTTCAATTAGGGCACTTAAGCTTTTATAAATGTACCTTAGAAAAAAAACATTACTGGTGTGAATCTTGAGACAAAACAATGAAACTGATATATTTTAAGATATGTCAGTGCAAGTTTCTTTCAGTTAAAACGGCTCAAACATGCAGTTTAGTCTTGGACTAGGTTTAAGGCATTGTATTTGAAACCAGGTGTAAAAGTCTTATTTCAGATTTAAAAAATAAAAAAGTGTTACAGATAGAAGTGTGATACGTATGCAGAGAGCGATGAATGGCTTACAGGAGAGGCTGTGTGCAAATCTTTTATATGGAGATGTTTGGGCATGTCTTATGCAAATTACTAACTGCAGGCACACACTTATGGATTCATCAACATTAAAATGAGAGCAAATTCAAATTTTTGTGCATTTCCTCCTGAAAACTAAATCTTTTCTGCTCACGAAAGTACTGTATACAACTTTGGTAACACTTTACAATAAGGTTAATTAGTTAACGTACTAAGAATGAACAATACTTCTTCAGCATTTATTAATCTTAGTTAATATTAATTTCAGCATGTACTAATAAGTTATTAAAATCAAAGGTTGTATTTGTTAACAGTAGTTAATGCACTGTTAACTAACATGAACAAACAATGAACAGCTGTATTTTTATTAACAAACATTAACAAAGATTAATAAATAATGTAACAAATGTTTTGCTCATTGTTAGTTCATGTTAGTTAATACTTTAAAGGGATACTCCACTTTTTTTGGAAATAGGCTCATTTTACAACTCCCCCAGAGTTAAACTGTTGAGTTTTACCGTTTTTGAATCCATTCAGCCGATCTCCGGTTCTGGCGGTACCACTTTTAGCATAGCTTAGCATACATCATTGAAGTGGACAAGACCATTAGCATTTCTCAACAAAAAAAAATGACCAAAGAGTTTCGATATTTTTCCTGGATTCAAAAACGGCAAAACTCAACAGTTTAACTCTGGGGGAGTTGTAAAATGAGCCTATTTCCAAAAAAAGTGGAGTATCCCTTTAACTAATGTTAACTAATGAAACTCACTGTAAAGTGTAACCGCAACTTTTATCTTTCAACAAAAAATGAGAGATGAAGGAGAAAAACGTCTGTTGGAAGGAGTGCTAATCCGTGCATGGATTATATCTTCTCACATAGATATACTGCGAATAGATAAGCAAACGCTTGTAAGAGTTCGTGGCCATGATGTGCTTTGTGCTCACTGTTTCATGAGCTCACTGACCCAGTAAAAAGGAGGACAAGTATACAAATGAATTCCCACTGTATGACAGAGCTCTCCTTTTGTTCAAACTTCTTTGTTCTTTCCGCCCTTTCTCGCTCCTCAAGCCAAAAGTCCAGGGATTCCCAGGAGCCAACCGCTCCACGCAAGAATTCCCTGAGAGAGCAGCCTGTGGGGTCATTGTGTGGAGGTGTGACTCTTCACCTCAGGGTCACCAAATGTACAGAAATGAATAGACGACACAGCGACAAATATGAACAAGGACATGCTTTCGCTGACACTTCATCAATCCGCATTACTATGGACATAGTGTCCACTCACCCAAGCTCAGCACTGACCTCAGGTTAGCCTCACCCACTCAGCAATGATTCACTGAGCATTAAGAGCTATTCAACAACTATGTCGTAAAGTTTACTGGTGGTGAGTGGAGAGTGTTGAGCTACCAAGCCTCAATAGAGTTAATAGAAACATCTCAATGACACGAACAGATGCGATTCCAAGATACTGTAATATAGACTTTACTCAGAAGACGGTTTAATTTCTCACGAATGAAAATTAGGCTGTGAGACTAAAGTCTGTTTAATTGATTAAAAAAGAAAAGGTTGGTCAATGGTTTCGGCCCACCAAAACTATTTCGGCCAAATATTTTTAGTCGGAATTTCACTGCATCACTTGTTTTTTTGGCCGAACAATGAAACAACTGTAGTAAGTACTGTATAACATACTCAATGTATATACAGATTTAAATGCTGATTTAACATGATCTTCAACGTGGTCATAGCACTAACAAAAAAGCAGTTCTCAATATTTCTTTGACTCCGCCCACACCACCTTGTTGTCATTCTTGTCAAAATAATATATAGCATCTGCTCTGGTAGAAGAGGCCGGTGGTGCAAGTGTTAATGAGCGTCACATGCACGTGCCACACATATTATTTACCCGTGCACATCTATCTTTTTAATCCATATCCCCTTATAATCTATAATCATAATTTACCCTCCATTTTGCAACAACATTTTTTGTCACTTGCATGAGATCACAGCAATAGCAAACGACAACGATGCAAAATACTTTTTTCTAGTTTGAGAAGCTGTTTCACTCAGATATATGCCACAAAAGGAAAGAAAAGACTAATGTAACTTCTCTTTCATGCCGATTTTAAGACTAATGCTAAGACACAACGTATCACTCTGATTAAGCAGAAGAATAAGGATGGACTGACGGTTGACTGTAGGACAGGCCACAGGTTAAACAGGTGGAGGCAGGGCAGCTGCTCAGGCATCGGACAACCAGGTATGTGAAAAATTTAACAACTGTTCTCCTGCAGTTGCTATGGGTAAATGCAAAGAAGGTTTCATCTTTGGTTGAACTCCAGAACTTAACCAGTTGACTACACCGACTCAGAATATGGAAGCAGAGAATGTGAACTATGCATTAATGACTCTGGAAATCACCAGCATAGCATCCATCTGCCATGATCAAGACTCTTACAAAAACATCACCTTCTTTACAGTAAAACTGGGTTTCATCAACCTTTTTTAGTGTGTAGGACCGTTTAGTTGCTAAAATAAGTGTCCATTGTTAAAGAAACATCAAAATACTGTCTGAAAATGTAATGATTAACCATATTTGATATAGACACCAAAAGTCTGAAACAACCAACAGCTCAATAATTAATTTGAGAACTATGCAAGAAGATAAAGACTAATGAAGCAGGGATGGTGTTTTTATGGAGAAAGATTGAGTTTGAGAGAGCGAGAGATAGCAAGAAAGCATTATTGCTATTGCAGGCTAATCCTCCTGTCTGGCAGCTCATTAGAAACAAGACAGTTCTACAGAAAGCATGACGAACTAGGCCAAATCCAACATGAGGACCAACTTACGGTATCTTCTACATTTACTTTCTCATTTTAAATGCAAACACATGTGGCACTCACATAAGGAAAGGATGATTTCTGTGTGAAGTCAAATCAACACAATCAGAAATTAAGGACATCTTACAACTACTGTACATCTGAGAGGCTGTGCGGTTTTAAACTAAGTTTTGGCAACAAATTGTACATCACATATTTTCTTTTTAACACAGAAAATGTGCATGAACTATGCACAATACACATACTGGGCCTCAAATAATTTTTGTGTAAAACGTTCATAAAGCCGTTCTGACGTACATTTTCGGATTCAACAAAAAGTTTGTATTCTCAAAATGTTAGTTGGTATGAAAGAAATTTTAACCTGCTCCCTAACACATGTAAATGGCAGGTAAAACATTCATAAAATGCAGCGCGTGTCACTGTCACTTTTTACCAAGCCGTCCAATCACAGTGGAGGAGGGGCGGGGCAAATACTACACTGACCAACCATCCTACTCATACAACGACTGAACAACAATGGAGGAGTTAATATTGCTGGTTACTGTGTTTTTATATTCAGTAATCTTCTTAAAAATGAGATACTAGTAACACGTTTCTGCCGTGGATATTCCAAATCATAGCAACCAAAACGTTTCAGATGGGCCTCCAAAGTGCTCTCAAGCGGCACCAGCTGGCCGTTTTCAGAAGAGCACCAGGCATTTTTTCAGCTGGCTAAAACGCTTTGGTGGACACACGTTAATTAAATTCTTTTTGTTAGGCATATGGCCTAATAGTCTCTTTTGC
This sequence comes from Rhinichthys klamathensis goyatoka, assembly GCF_029890125.1. Classification (NCBI taxonomy): domain Eukaryota; kingdom Metazoa; phylum Chordata; class Actinopteri; order Cypriniformes; family Leuciscidae; genus Rhinichthys; species Rhinichthys klamathensis. The sequence goes on from NW_026606581.1 coordinate 2,840,736, forward strand.
ATTTATGCAATATACTGGAACCAAACCCAAAAAGGAAGTCCGGAAGATTACACAGCGTTTCTGGACACGTAATTTGCGTGGTTGTAATTCATAGGCGGGGATTATGCTAATTGTGAATGAGAGCCGAGCGCACCCTATTTACAAATGATTGTAATTCACTTATATACACACATTTAACTATCAAATCTGATGTTTACAAAGAGTTTGTGAATCCAGAGGATTCAGAGTCTGTTTTATGCGCAAATTACTTGGAATGTACTCATATATTTACGAAAGTTTCATGAATGAGGCCCAAGATTTTGTACAGAAATATAGCAGTGTGCTATTCGAACATAGCATTTGTGCACTCAAAATTTTTATCTTATTCTACTATGGGATGAACTTTTACAACTGTAGGGCATGCGTATGTGAACAGAATGGAAAATGTATTCCCTCGCGCCAGAATGAGAGCTCACACCCTTCACACAATTCTATGTCAAGCTTTTCCTCTGCAAAGTGGGTCAATGTGTAAAACACTCCTAACGGCACCCAGAGAAACAGATGAGAAGCATATGAATCTTTTTTAAACCGACACCAGCAGCAAACACTCAACACTTTTTTTTGTCCGCTTCATCAAAATAAGCTGAAACCCAATGACACACAGAGCCCTGATATCCAGCGAGAGGCAAAAATGGCAAAAATGGGAGATCAGGAGAGAGTGGAGGTCAGGGTGAGCGAAAGGCTGTTAGAGACGATGACCAGAGTGGGAAGAAACCTGATGGAGGACGTTTGGGAGCCGTCCAAGACTTAATGTCCCTGTGGTCAGCGTGTTTGGACAGTAAACACCCTAATGGCACCACCACAGATAGAAAAAAAAAACACAACAACAGACCTACCACTTAGACCAAAAAGAAAAACAAAATTTATGTTGTTTTTGGACCGACTTATTAACATCAAAAAGAGCAAGTACACACATGGTCTGCAGACCCATCTAAAATATTGTTTATATGTTCCTCTGTGAGGGGATGTTTAATCCCTAGTGTGTTTATTGAGACAAAGTTATGCATGCAAAATGGTTAGAAGGTGTTCTGATTCTTCAGTAAACGGTTTTATGGTTGAAAAAGGTTTGAGATTGACTAAAGCACAAAACCTCAAACCGTAAGACCTGAAACACACTATAACCAAGCATGTAAGCACAGATGCTTCTGGCTATGCTAGCTCCCTCCCTCCCTCCCTCCGAAATGTGTCTGATACAATTCACAAAACAACGCAAGAATGCTTTGCATTCTCAGTGTTGCCACAAGGGGCACTACATCAAGTATTAGAATAAATGTCAGTTTCCTCTTTCAGGTCAACTACTAGTATCAGCACAGCAGTTTAAGATTGGCCATCACAAAACCCCTAATCGTAAGTTTCCGAAACATACTTTAGACAAGCTCATGAATGCAGATGCTTCTAGCTACGGAAGCTCAATTTTGTATGATGATGCATTCCGAAATGTGCCTGACTGCAATCCACAATGCAATACAAGTATGCTTTGAATTCTTAGGACCAGATTCATTAAACAGGGCAAATTAGCGTGAGAGCGCAATCCCATAAAAGTGCCGATGGGAGTGGAAAGTTCTGCGTGTGATCTTCTGACGACGCACACATTAAAGAACACAGCCGGATCATTCCCATAATGACCAACGCAATCTACCAAGAGAAGCGCAAATTAGCAGCTGGTTTAAGACATGCTATTTGGGAGTTAAATAATGGCACAAATACCAGTAAATTGACTAGCACAAACCTTAGTAAATCGCATTGCGTGATTCATTTAAATACTCTCCTCCTAAAAATTTTGTTTCTGAAAGAGACATTTCTATGGTATTAGCGTAAATGTGTTCTTTTAGTTAGTTTTGCTGTCAGGTCAGCTTCTATCATGGCGGATCAACAGTTTGAAGAGTATCTTGCTAAGCAAGTTGGTTAAAGTCAAAATGTTTATTTTGGCTGGTTGCATAAACTGCTTAGACTAGCCTTAAAAGTTAGTCATAAAAAACAAAAATTCTTCAAAACTGGTCCTAACTTTAAGTCAGTTACATAAAAAGGTAGAGTTTAACTTGAATCCGAAAAGTAAGATTGATTACCTCTTATATAAACTGTTAGTAGGCCAAACTAGTTCTTAAGACACAGTCTTAACATTAAGGCTAAGTTTATGCAACTGGCCCCTGAACTAGCCCCTCGGCACAGACTTGAAGGTAACTATATCGCCCTCTGGAGTACTAAGGTTTGTCACCTCCAGACTTGGGAGCCGTCATCAGACCTACGGCAGAAGGTCAGGACTCTTACAGTTTTCAGTGCCCAAGAGGACGTCTGACTGACATTTAAAGCAACCAATCGCAGTTAATTTTGTTTCGAGTCATGTTTAGGGGCATGAAAATGTAAAGTCGATGTCCCTACAATAACAAACCGGTGTCCATCTAATAAATTACTCATTCAAGAACATTGTTCAAGTTTACTGCAACAATGGCACTACAAACTTCACACACTTGTAAAAAACCAGCGTTTAGTTGATCCTGAAGAGTGCTTATTGTCAACACAAAGACTTTCTTCTTCCATGAGGGGGTTTGGCATCAAAACAGCTATGTTTCCAGGCAGACCATAAAAGAATGTGACACACACACATCTCAAGGAAATCTGGTACAATTCAAACAATCAGCTAACAACTTCGAAACTCCTTAAGTGTTTTCCATTTGCGTTCCTTATGCATCAAATGTTCAGACAACAGTCTGTGTGCGTGGCGTCTGAGGCTAAGACTATCTCCAGACTAATGGAGGTTTTCACAATAAAACAGGCAAACAAAATCTCGTAGACATGAACCACAATATCATAGAACCTTGACTCTTGACAGTAAGCTACCACATAGCAACATGCTAACAACCACTCAGAAAACCTTAACAACCACATAGCAATGCCCTAGCAACCACACCACAACACCCTAACCCTTGGCCATAGGCAAGCAACACCATTTTCTTAAAATACAGTAAAAATACTGTTACTTGTGCTAATCTGGTCATTAATAAAGGAATCCTTCCCTGTGTCTATCCCACACACACACCTGTATATCCACTCAAGCATTCACACGAGTCATTGGTTTTTCCCTGCGGGGCCGCCTGCCAAGTTTAACAGTTAACCTTTTCTTGCAAGACAAAACACTGAGGTCAATGCAGCATGACCAAACTGTAGATGAGGAGGGAGAGAAAAAGAGCAGAAGAGAAACTAAGCAACTTTTTCCATTGTGACTAAGATTCTTTGAAAGAAGTAAATGAGAAATAGAATTAGCTATTTTCGCCCTTACAAAGAATTACTTTGGCGGTACAGCGATGAAACAGGTGATAATGCCACGGGCTGTTTTGATATACATCAAGGTACTGACTGATTTCAGTGTTCAGGTAACATGGTATGTACATGGTACAAGGAATAAGGTATTTAAAAAATATCACGGTAAATGTCAAATTTACGGAAGACTTCATGAGCAATTCATAAGATGCAACCCAGCCGCATGTACCATGTTTACTAAATTATAGAGTGATGTTTACTGTCAATGAAAGTGGCTTTGTTACAATCCAACTTGAGGGGATAGATATTTGTTTTGGCTAGATGAATTTATGCATACTGTGCAAAATGTACAGAAAATAAACAAATCATATGCGCAGCTGGAATGCAGTGGGCGATTTTGTAGACCCTGTGTTACCCATAATACCCCTCTTTTACCCTCTCAGCAAGTAGGTGGCGGATATTTCCCGCTTGCAGACGAAACCTCATAAGCTGCGTCTCCAGAGCGATGCATCGCTTCTGCCAGTCCACACTGCTGTTGGGCACTGCTGCCGTGGCCATACCCTCCATCACCTCTGCCATCTGTGCCTGTGTGCCAGCCTGACAACCTGAAGGAAACAGTGAAGGAAATTGGTCAGAGAACACAATTCACTTTTACATGAACAGAAGGCAAATAGAGGACAGGGTTAACAGGTTTGCCTTGAAGCTTGTAAAGGAGGAGTGGGACCTTGGACCCGGGCTGGTTTAGAGAGAGGGGAAAAAATTAATTAACCACTGTGTCTACTTAAATTAGATTGTCAATTGGACAGTGCAAATAAAAAAAGACTGAAAGAACAAGATCACCATAACCAAAGCCTTAATAGTACTGACCAGAACCATTCATTCATATTGTCAACTTGAAAATACAGACACAGGCTTATAAATGTCCTTGTATGAATTCCAAAATCTAACAGCCTTGTCCACAGATAATCCAATGCTTCATTTCCAGGGTTGATTTCCAAACGTCACCTTTTGACTAAATAATTGCCATGAACTTTACACAGTCATTCTTGATTATTGGATAAATATTTGAAAATGTTATGGAGATTGCATTGAGGGAGAAAAAAAAAATTTAAGAGTTGAGCATAACTAGAATAATTTCCGAATTTAATAAAATCCGGGGTTTTTTTTTTCAAATTCCCTGATATTACTAACGTCTGTGTAAATTTGATCTGCATGGAAGTCTGTTAAAAAAAAAATTGTGAGATAACGTTGCATTTATGAGAAATGAAGTTCCAATTAGAGAAAGAAACAAATCACAGTTAATAGTTGCAATTGAGATATAATGTATTGTGAGATACAAAGTTACAATTATGAGAATTAGAGAATACATTTAAAAAAAAAAAAAAAAAAATTACAATGATCTGTGCAGTCGCAGTAATAAGAAATAAAGGTGCAATTCTGAAAATAAAGGCACAATTTTGAGATACACGGTCTTCCATTCGTTATCATTTTAGTTGTATTATGCCTATATTGGCATTATATTAGCCACCGACCACCCTGCTCTCTTAGAAATTGGAATGGGCATTGGCCCTTAAAAACACCATATTAGTGGACCATTACTAGTGTAACTGACAGGAACTTTACTGAAGTGTTTTTAGTGGAGTTTAATTCCACTAGACAGTCTAATAAAACAAGAGGCCAGAATCTTGGTGATCTAAGACTGACATTTCCCATAAGATGAGAACACGCTGTTGACATCACAGGTCTGGCGGTAAACGCTCTGGGCCAAGAGTTTCTTTTCACCTCTCTTTTATTGTTTCCCTCCCTTCAAATGAGCTCACTTTTTAGTGATCACCTAGGTAACCACTGAAAAGCAAACTTGAGCTGTGAGCTCATAGAGATGACACGGTTTAACAAAGCCTACCTTCTCTCTCTCTCTCTCTCTATATACACTGTAGACACCAATATGCACATGCATATATCGTTTGAAGGCCGTGTGGATGGGGTTAGTCCATTATGCATGTGTAGACAGTTTACCCAGCGGCCTAAGCAATCCCTACCCTATATTCAGCCACCTAAATATCCCTGTTCAAGCAATCCCTTCTTAATTACAGGCCCAGGGAGAAACAGGATCCTGGCCCACACAATGGAGTCTTTCTGCATGACAGTCCCATTACCAATATAAGGGAGGGGGTCTTTCTCTCTTCCCCTGAAAAAGGGATAAAGAATGTGGCGGCTCAAAGGAGACAAGCTCTTGAATAGTGGAAAACGCTGCTTATTTTTACCTGCACAAAGCTGACAGGCGACCGACAGTTTGTAGCTCACATTTTAAAAGTTTGTAACCTCTGTGACGTTAGCCGGTCAATTACCTTTTTTTTCTTCTTATCAACAATTTTTTATTTAAAAATACATTAGAAATGCAATTCATAATACAATGTCTTGAATACACATTTTCTTTGATGATCAAGTTTTGAATATGTATTACAATTTATTTAAAATCAAACGTGATGGTGGAAAAACTGTCTTGTTATTATACATTTTTTATTACTCTGAAATGTTACAACTTTTTAACTCGATTACACCACATCACAAAACATTAAACGGGCCATGAATTGAGATCTTTTGACATATATAAGAGGTCATTAGACTGGAGAATCCTTGGTACTTGAGGTGTAGGTTTGTCTTCTGATTCGGGATCAGACTCTGACGAACATTGGAAAGTTTTCAGAACAATTCCACATGTGCAATGGCAAAAACGCTGAAAATGATTTTAATATGCAAAACTGTTACCCAATCATAGCAGTGGGCGTTACTTTTGAGTCTTGAATGCGCACCTATCAAAATTGAGTGTTTGAAACAGAAGGTCAAAAACAGGATAGGAAATTGTCTGTAGAGATTACTTGTAAATTAGAATGTTTTTTATGTAAAAATCTGGCTAACATTATAAATGGACCTCAAAGAACATTATACATTTAAAAAAAAAAGCAGTTTTTAAAAGCACCTTTTTAAAGCTTATTAAATTTAAACCACGAATATACTAACTTGCCATGTATGTTTTAAACTACGGTAGGTTTTTATTTATCGTAGATAATCTTGTGTCACCGACCCTATATCACAGTTTGCACAACTGCTGTGACAAAGCCTCTCTCTCAGGGTCCTGTGGTCTAATCAAAGCGCCAAGCTTGTAGATCATTTTGTTACTGGATTTTAAATGTAGCCTGTCACAAACACGCACTGATCTAGAAGTCTGAAAACTGCTAAAGATAACATCTCTATTCAGATGGTGGGAAAATGAAACATCAAGTCACACAATGCAGGATAACTAAATAACAGAATGTTTCAAAATTTCATGTCACACAAGAAGAGGTTGTTGACAGACTACAAAGCCATCAAGGTTAACTTCTGGACAATATAAGGGCCCTTGTAACAGACAAAAAGGAAAACCATCTGTGGCGTTGGAATGGTAAATGAGACGGACTGACACCAGAAGTCTCCAGACATTCAAACTGCAGAGCGGCACAACTGTGCCATGTCGCACTCTGCAATTAGCATGGTCGTAACTACAGCCCTACTGACAAATTACAGAAGCGGCGCACAGAGAGATTCCGCTAGCTGACCAAAATGCTATAACTCTGTCCCGTTATGTACGGACTTGACTGAAGTCAGCAGAACCTGAGGTTTGGGAGACATAGGCCTAGCCTGGCAGAGGCAGACATGGCCATCAGAAAGAGAGGTCAAATTGAGCCAATGTTTCTGCTATAGCTCAGCCCACGTCCACTTGTACTGCCGAATATGACAGCAAGATGCAAATAATCCAATAGCCCCTGAAGCCTCGGTGCTAATGCTGTGAGGAACAAAGCATTTTGCACCCTTGGCTTGTTTTGCGGGGGAAGGGAGGAAGAGAGGAGGAAAAGTAGCCACACTCTTTCCCTATAGGACACGTACAAGATATAGACAAGATTGATCAAACATTCCCAGTATATTCGCTATGATATCAAATGAACATTTCTGTTTATAATCACAATAAATATTACTATTAAAATATCACACAATCATGGTCACAACCGGAAAGTATGAAACTTTTACTTTTTTAGTTTAGTCAAAGATGTGTAATAGCATATATGATTTTGATTTCAGTAGCAAAAATCATGAGTTGGCAAGTTAAACTCCCTGAATCAGTTTAAACTTTCTTTTTAAACTATAAATAAAACTGATTAACAATACATTTTAATCATTACAATAAATTGATTCTTGATCCGTTCAAGTCACCAGTCAAAAATGTTTTGAAAGTCTCTTCAGTAATAAACCGGAATATTTAGGCTACCTATATATATAAATATGCATAACATTATACAAATATATAGCCTATGCATTATTTAAAAAAAAAAAAAAAAAAAAAAAATTTAAACTGTTAACTTATTTTAGTTCTTGCATTTAACATTTGATTTTCTTTTTTACTTTTACCTTTTAAATCATGGCAGTTTGGTCAAATTTAAGTAATGAAACATTTTAGAAGCCATGCACAGCAAATAAATACTTTGATTTATTTCGTATTTATTTACTCGTAATATTTATTTATTAATAATATTGACAAAAGATTTTTAAAAGAAGTTTGATTTTTTGAGATTTCGCTCAGTTCTATAGGCTTCTCAAAAGATCAAGCTGTCATAGCTCTCATATAACGCACATCCACAACAACAAGTGTAAAAGCCAAAGCTGTCACTGTATATAGCTTTTAATGACCGAAAACAGACTGTCATCATTATCAAAACTCAATATACTCTTATGAGACACAAGGAGAATATGATCTCTGTTAAACAGCATACTAATGGAAAGAGTAAATCTTATGAAAATGAAAAAAAAAAAAAAGCATGTGGGTCATTAAGGGCCAGTTGGAAACCAGGACAGGTCTCTGGTGCATCATTCAATAAAACAGAACCTCCTCTGTTACTCCAATAAAATGAATATCATTTTGAAACTCTATTTTATGTACCCCCATGCACACACACCCCAGATCTCGTGTACAGCTGCGGTGATGTAAGCGATTAAATGATATCATCGCCGCAACAGACGTGTGAAATCCGCTCTGTTGTTTTTCTGGATCGCCTCTGTCAAGACCAAACTGGTTTCCCAAGGCTTTGGCATTTCATCCGAATTACTCAAATCAGCAGAAAAAAGGTGTGTCTGGGTCAGCTTGTTGTATGTGTGTGTGTGCACAAGTGTGTTTCAATTTGAATACAATCAGTGACATTTGAGTACTATTACGGCCACCGCACGCAACTAAACAGAGTCTGACATCTTTTGTTTCAGCCTGAAACAAAGTTTCCACTTGGTGTCTGTGCAACAATTTATGGCCACCCATAACATCAGCTTTGGAGGTCTGACTAATAGAAATGCCTGCTCGACTAACTTAAAGTAGCTGTTCGTCAGAAAACAGCTAAATAAAATCCATTCCACCATGCAGACGCTTTCTGAGTCCATTGTAGTTCTCTGTAGAGCTCTAATCAGTACACTCGAGAAGGTCGGACAAGGTTGGTTCCTCCCAAGGTTTCTGGTGAGAAAAAAAAAAGAACTTAAAGCCAATCAGCTGGTCTCCAAGAATGTTTCGATGGTTTTAAAGGGGTTTTGGGTACTTTTAAATTAGCTGGTTTGGCAAGGGGACCAGTTACACCAGCTCAAGACCAGCTTGGCCAGGGAGATCATCTAATCCAGCTTAAAGTTGCGATAATCTTTTCCTCTCTGTTGTGATGTATTTATCTGAGTGAAATGGCTTCTTGAAAAAGAAAATAAAAATGTAGTGAGGGACTTGATTTGGTTCATCAGGAATCGATTGGATCGTTGGATCATTGTTGTTTGCTTTTGCTGATGTCATGTGAGTGAAAGTTGGCCGGTAAAAGCGCCATTAGAAAAGCGATGTTGTTGCAAGAGGGAGGGGAAATCATTTTGATTAAAGGGATACTCCACCCAAAAATGAAAATTCTGTCATCATTTACTCACCCTCAAGTTGTTGCAAACCTGTATGAGTTTCTTTCTTCTGCTGAACACAAAGGAAGATATTTTGAAGAACGATTGGAACCAAACAGTTGTTTGGCACCATTGACTTCCATAGTAGAAAAAAAATACTATGGAAGTCAATGGTGCCAAAGTTCCAATCGTTCTTCAAAATATCTTCCTTTGTGTTCAGCAGAAGAAAGAAACTCATACAGGTTTGCAACAACTTGAGGGTGAGTAAATGACAGAATTTTCATTTTTGGGTAGAGTATCCCTTTAAATCTCATGAGGGCACATTAATTTTCTAAAAAATGATGTGCAGAAAAATCATTTATAACAAATAACACAATATTCCATAAAAAAATAAGAATAGTCAATTTTGATTTAATGGTGTTGTCGACCATGGAGATGACTCCAGTGTACTTCTCTGTAGAGCTTTAATCAAAACAACTTACGCGAAGGACTGAAAAGGTAAGTTTCTCCAAAGGTTTCTGGTTAAAAAATAGAAAATATAAAAAAAAACTTAAAGACCACCATCTGGTCTCCAAGACTGTTTTGATGGCTTTTACATCAGTTACACCATTTTAAGGCCAGTTTGGCCAAGCTGGAAAGCCAGCTAAACCAGCTAAGACTAGCAAACCTTGACACTGAACCATAAATTGAACAGCCATCAATGACGCCAAAAGGCACTACTGAATATAGCTCATCACCACAGCCCACGCCTGAAGATATGTCATATTTAGGGGTGAGAACATCTGCTGCTGAATACAACACCCATTTAGTGGTGGTATAAATAGCTGGGATTACAAGAATCACAGAGTTTCTAACAGCTGTAGATGAGGCATGGAGATCTCCTGTAGCTCATCCTCAATATTCTCTCCTCTGGTCTACAGGAAGCTTTGTATTCAGCCTAATAACAGGCTTCTGTAAACTAGCCACACTCATTATCAGCTGGAGCAGTAAATATAGCCTATGACATTCCTCCATCCTGAGGTGTAAACATCACCTACACACCGCAGTTGCCCTGAGAAAGCAATGACTGATGCAGGCTGTAGAGAAGAAGGAAAAAAACACTGCTTGCAAGACAACAATAAGTTTTAGGCATGCTTAGGTTTTACACAAATTAAGTGGCATTTGTCATTATGAGAATGAACCCTGACATGACGCTAAGGCTAGAAGATGAGGAATAGGGTCAATGACAAATAAAGATGTCTGAGATAATAAAAAGGACATTATTTAAAAAAAATTGATTCATGTCATGTGGTGTAACTATTGCGAAATAATATTTTCCTTACACCTTCAATACATGTGAGTACATGTACACACATCCTGTGCATTATTTTTTAGTTTTCAAATAAATAAACTATTTAATAAATAAACCATTATAAAAAATATTATATCTGTTTTACATAATTTTTTAATCTTTTTGAATCACTTTTCTTTTTTTTGTTCTACCACTTGACCATGGAGATTACCATTTCTGAGATAATATACCTACTGCATAAATTACTAGATATTAACAAAAAAAATGTGTTATTGGCTGAGAAATTGCAAGTTTGAATAATATCAACAGTGATATTTTGCAAGCACTGTAATAATGTGTTTAAGCATCTGAGAGAGAGAGAGTGAAGAGAATAACTAGGGTTTATTCTAAGCATTTACTCATGACTGTTTATTGTGCAGAATTAGATGGGGTGTGTGTGAGGTCAAACTGAGATCAAACTCATTCATTATAATAAAAAAAAAAACTCCACGTGAGCACAAATGCACATGCACTGGGAATGTTACAGACATAAACACTCTCAAGAAACACTTTATTAACAGCACGTGTGGCCAAAGGCGGGTTACAAACAGCATCATTACTCTTCCTTTTCTGTTTGTTCATGAAACAGCAGAACAAAACTTTATTAGTAAAACACAATGATGGCACATGTAGGAACTGCTGTCGTTAATTTCGTCCAAAAATGGGCACAACGCACAGGTGTGTCAGACTGGAAAATGTCAACATTAACATATAAGAACATCCCAAATAACGCACGCTGCAATTTGAGAGATCTAAAGCATGAACACGTTAAACATGATCACACATATTTTCTAAACCGGAGTCAAACTATCCTCGTGTCCCACGTACATACCCACCGTTGAGCTTACCTTGACTGTCCTGCTCTTGACCGCCCAAGTTTTTACTTTAATGTTTTCAAAGCCGGTAGATCACATCACATCACATCGCATCACACCGCTGCGCTACGCCTCCAAAGTTCATAAACGCTCTCAACAGTTTCTCCACCAAAACTTTCATTCTCCTATAGCGCCGTCTTTTAGTGCTTTCGGTCCTGCTCTGAACTCAGCAGACGTTGCAGCGGATCTCCATTCAGTAAATTCATCCTTAATTCCTTTAAAGAGCCGAGTGCTGGGGTCAGATTACGCCGGGAGCCAAACCCCCGTCTGCTAGCCCTGACCGATTCATAAACGAATCGTTCGGTTGAGTCGGATCTTTTCAATGAATCGTTTGCACCTAGAACGATTTCATCACGATTCGGACTGAATCGGTCCGAGAGGTTCTCGAGCCAAACTGACTCATCAAACCGAGAGAGCCGTCTCTTTCAGACATGTTTGTTTGATAGCAAGAACAATAAGCTAAACCTAAGATTTGACCGATTAATCTAAAAGTAATGTAGCTACTTTGTAGCTAGCCAAAATATTACTAGATATACGAATAAAACGTGTTTCTAAAAACACATTTTGGGGTTCAAAATCTAGGCTACTTGATTATTTTATGAAATGAATCATGCCCCGTGACAAACTGAACTGGGACTTATTGTCGATGTCCTGGACAACATGATGACGTAAAAGAACCACTGAATCTTTTTTGAGCCGGTTCATTGAAACGAATCGTTCGAAAGAACCGATTGGATGAATCGAATCCCTACTCTCAGCGTGTCTGTGTATATGCTCTGCACACACAGGAAATTGCATCAGGGGCCACTACTGTCCAACTCTGAAGAGTTACACGCTCTCTGACTCACTCCTGACTGTATCATTTTATTAAAGAGATTTTGGATGGAACATTGAAGGTGAACCTCAAGAAGACATGATCATCCCAATTTCCCAAAATCAAAAATACAAAAAATACAAAATAGGCCTACTATATATATATATACATATATACATATATACAACAAATTGGACAAATATAAGCTTTATATATATATATATATATATATATATATATATATATATATATATAAAGCTTATTTATATATTTAAAGTCTATTTGTTCAGTAGTAGGCCTACCATTCAAATTGTGTTGCACTGACATTTTCATGAACATTAAGCATTTTGAGATGAAATATGACCTAAACAAGATTTGTGAGTTGAACACTTTGAATTTAAGCAACTAGGCTATTTTACCTCCAAATTATTACAATCATTAAAAAAGGTCCATAAAACGACATTAGATCTCAGAAGGATTGTTAAGGAGCAAAAATCGCAGAGATTTCAGCAGAATATCGTTGTAGACCTGATATCCTTTTTTTAATGATGCAGAAATGTTCACAATGTTAAAGTAAAGTATAGTGTGAAAGCTGAATCATTACAGGCCAATAAAAAGTTTGTAGGAGTGCAATTATTGAAGTTTGTGAGGGGACTCATGCGTGCTTTAATTGACCTTAGATTCCTCAAAAAAAAATCTAATACTTCTTGAGCACTGACATTATCCTAGCTCAAGAAACACATTAGCAATTACATCTGTTCATTTAGCAGAAACTTTTTTATTTTCAGTGTGCAAAAAGAATAAGACTTTATAACCTGAAAAGCTGTAGCCAATATTGAGGAACGTCCTGATATTTTAAACATTAGGTTTGTTTCATCATAAGGAATTATATACAGACAGTGCAGCTGCATGTAATGCATTATCAGCTGTATTACATTTCCATTTCTCCTTTACTATGGTTTCACAGAGCAACACCAAAGTATAATAAAACTTTGGGCCTGCTGCAGATGTTAGAGGACAGCAAGGCCCCTCTCTCCTCTCTCTCTTTCTCTTGCCTCCAGTATGTGTGTAAAGTATGTAATGTTGAGCTAATTGTTAACCACACCCTGTTGTGTTCAGTACAGACACGTGACTGTTCTGTTATGAACCGCTGCAGCCGATGGTTAACCGAAGTCATGCTTAGACAGTTATAAACTTTGATTGATCTAATATTTCATCAAAGGTATGTTTCTGCATCTGCATGCATTTAATGCACATAAATATATACACATAAGAGCAAATGCTACAAAGATGAATTATAACTTTATTGATCTCCAAAGGGAAATTTGTCTACGGTCATATATGACCCATACAGCAAAGGACCCAATTCACACAGAATATAAACAATAACAGAACAGTACATATAAAAGATAAAACAGAACAATAAAGGAGAATAGAACTATAAATAAAATAATATCAGCATTTCTTTATACAACATATAAATAAATAATAGTAATTATTTATTTATTCATAGTAACCCTTAGTAATTCATAACAATGTGCTGATTTGTTTTAATCTGTTGGATTATTCAAAAAAAATTATTCCAAATGAAATTAACTTGTAATGTGGAATCAAATAAAGTATATAAAATGTGAGAGAGAGAGAGAGGAGAGAGAGAGAGAGATAGAGAGAAAGAGACAGAGAGAGAGACAGAGGAGAGAGAGAGAGAGAGAGGGAGAGAGAGAGAGAGAGAGAGAGAGAGAGAGAGAGAGAGAGAGAGACAGAGAGAGAGAGAGAGAGAGAGAGAGAGAGGAGGAGAGAGAGAGAGAGAGAGAGAGAGAGAGAGAGAGAGAGAGAGAGAGAGAGAGAGAGAGAGAGAGAGAGAGAGAGAGAGAGAGAGAGAGAGCTCCACTGCCTTCAGTCAAAATAAACCATGGCAACTCAGAATGTAATGTTTCACTTGACTGCGGACTACCTGGAAAAAGAGCGATGTGTGCATGAATTCTATATTTTGAGTTAAAGCGATTAAACTCAGTCAAACACAAGATGATGCCACCCAGCAGGTGGACTGACATACACTCACACTGTCATCACCCAGCACAGTAACTTAAAAACCACATAGAGCGAATTACATTCAAAAGTGAGCATGACTAGGCCTACTTACTCTAACAGACACTTGAAGTGATGCAGGCATTATTGTCATTTATGTGACTGTTTAGTACACCCAACAGTAACATTCATGCATGCTTATAGCTGTTAAGATTGTAGTAAATAAACCGAAATGAATTTGACTTGGTGAAGGTATATAACAAATATGTAAAAAATGTAAGGAGTCTTTTGCAAAAGCAACTGAATTTTTAAAAATCCCACATCACATTGAAAAAACAACATGATCCAGTCCAAGTCAAAACTGAGTCCTCATGCTCCTGAGTCAATGACATGTACAAGAAAATATGGTCTTAGACTTGGACTTGAGAACAAAAGACCATGAAATATGGTCTAAGAATCTGACTTGAAGTCAAAGACCATGAAGTTATGGTCTTAGACTCTGACTTGGATTTGGTGTTGGACTCAGATAAGGTTTTAGACTTGGCTTCAAGGTCAAAGACTAAGACCATTAAAATATAATCTTGGACTCAGACTCAAGGTTGAGTCTAAGACTGTATTTTCATGGTCTTGGTCTTTTCAGGATCATGTCTACATTCGGACTCGGCCTTCTTCTGGTCTTGACCCAAATGAACTTGTCTCGACTACAACACTGGCTAAGGGCTTGGATTCTGACAACAGGACCTACACCAAGAAAATATGGTCTTAGATTCTGACTCAAAGACCAAAACCATGAAAATATGGACTTGGATTCTGACTTGGATTTGGTGTTGAATTCCGATATGGTTTTAGACTTTGACACTCTTGGTCCTCGAGGTCAAGTCTAAACCATATCGGAATTCAACACCAAATCCAAGTCAGAATCCAAGTCCATATTTTAGACCATGAAAATATGGCCTTGTACTAAGTCTTAGACCATATTCATGGTCTTGGTCTTTTCAGGACCATGTGGACTCAGTCTACATTCAGATTCTGACTCGAAGACCAAAAACCACTGACATGATAATATTGTCTTGGACTCTGCAAAGACCATAAAAAATATGGTCCTGACTTGGACTCAAGGTCAAGTCTAAGACCATATTTTCATGGTCTTGGTCTTGTCGGAGCATGTGGACTCGGACTCGACCCTCTTCTGGTCTCAGTCTTGACACAAATGAGCTGGTCTCGACTACAACTCTAGCTAAAAAAGCCACACTTTCGTTTGCAATGACCCTTCGGGTGGGTCTCCTTCTAGCAGTGACTTTTCAGGGGTGCACAAATGCCATTTGGAATTCACTCATTCTCTTTCCATCACTTGTTTCTGTGTCTTTTACTCCCTCTCTCTGCTGTCCTGTTAGGACTTTATTGCCATTTGGCCGCCTCTCTGGAACCTCTGAGGGAGTGGATCATGATGGAAACTCCTTTTTTAAAAATGGAGAATTTAGTGTAAACCATGTTTAACAGCAACAGCGTGTAGCAGCAGCCCAGGCCTAAAGAATCTGAGGATTGCCATTAGCAATGATACATTCATAGGTGATGCATTGATGTGTAATTCCATTTGAATTCGTCATATGACAATATATTTTCCTTGTTATCTATTTTCTCTTCTCTCTGGCCAGCTCAGGCTGACTTTCTCTGAGCGCGTGCTTTGTGTTCGGCAGATAACTGAAGCGTACAGCAGGTGAAGGTCAGCTGCAATTGCCAAGTCACATTTATACATTCTTAAAAATAAAACGTTCTTAGAAACAAAATGGATTGCACAGTTTTATGTCACAGGAATTTTCATGTACCAATAGTCACTTTTTGAAATGATTGTTGTACAACAGATTTTTAAGTTTTAATTGTTCAAGAAAACTCAACCACCAGGATGTTTTTTTTAGCAGGCTCCATTTGCTAGGATGTTAATAAATTAACTTTATTATTTCTTTCATTTCTTAGCAATGAAAATGCTAATATATTTGTATTATTATTTCATTAATCTGACCGTTTTTATTTTTATTTCGTTTACAAAAACTATTTGTTTTCATTTTGTCTGATCTTTAATTTTTTTTTTAAAAATAGCACACCTCTCATTAACAAAGCCACATGGTTGGTATAACAGCACATTGGCTAAGATGAAAATTTGTATGAGAATGTATTATCTTAATACCATATGTATGCCTTGCCTGCTGGGATTGATGCTGGATAATATGAGGATCAGTACAGGTCCATATCATCTGGATGGAGTCCATGGAAATGTGGCCAGACACTTGTCCTCAAATCACAGACTGCAGAACTGATGGCTGTTTATCACATTCACACAACCCCCTTATTTCAAAACCGTCCACTGTATTTTACTGAGCTCTGCTATTGTATCCATGTTTCTGTGGGTCTCTCTCTCTCTCTCTCTCTCATCTCTCTCTCTCTCTCTCTCTCTCTCTCTCTCTCTCTCTCTCTCTCTCTCTCTCTCTCTCTCTCTCTCTCTCTCTCTCTCTCTCTCTCTCTCTCTCTCTCTCTCTCTCTGTGTGTGTGTGTGGCTGATGTCTGAATATCTGAATATCTCCCTAAGTCCCTAACTCTCTTGAAAATTATAGTATACACACACACAGAGCTCAGCCCCGAATGCTCTCCTAAATCTTGTGGATTAGTGTCTCACTGACTGACTGAAGGTGTATTAGCCAAAACAACACCCCCCCCCCCCCCTCCATCCACCCACACACACACACACACAGTAAAAATGTTCATAACTTTAACAGAAAAAGATCGGAAAATGCTACAGTGCTATAACTATAAGTTATCTATCTTACTTAACAATATGTTATTTTACTGAAAATGTTTGGAAGAAAAAATTAAATCAGAGTAGGGTCCAATTCACACTATTAATTAACTACGACTTTTGCCTCAATAAACTCCTAATTACTGCTTATTAATAGTTAGTAAGGTAGTTGTTATGTTTAGTAGGTGGGTTAAGGTATGTAGAATAAGGCCATGCAGAATAAGGCATTAATATGATATGAGTACTAATAAACAGCCAATATCCTAATATGTATGCTATAAGCAACTACTTAGTGAAAATTGGATCCTAAACTAAAGTGTTACCAAAAATGAATTACAGTGTAATTTATAGTGAAAATATACATGAAACAATTTGTATTTTTTTTATTTACTGCAATAAAAAAAAGAAGAAGTCCCTGTAATGCATCACATTTGATGATATTCAATTATATCTTATGCAAACAGTAAAATTTAATAAATGATAATTTGTATATGATGGTGTTTTTATATTTTAAATGTCAATTTTAGAACTTTAATCATGTGACATACTTTACCACCAATTATTATTGTGTTTATGCAGTATATTTTACAATACAAAGCTTGCTATACTTTATATTAACAGTATATCAGTAAATTAAATATATGGTTAAGAGTTAAAAAAAATATTCAGGCACCCAATTGCCACCAAATTGCTTGACACCTGCACCTTTCGAGACCTTCACACTCACATCCCCAAATGCTCACACATGTTCCTTTAGTGGTGTTGTGTGTTTATGTGCTGATTGAGTGTGTTGAGGTGGGGTTGTCTTTACACATGCACACCATGACTATCCATCCGTCCATCCATCCATTCATCCATCCATCTATCCATCTATCCATCCATCCATCGCACTGCTACCTTTAGACAAAACACATTGCTCTTCTCAGCCTCTCAGGAGGACAGATGAGATCTCTCACTAAATAGCGGACATGTTTATGTTATAGCATGCTAAAAGAATGGAAGAATGTGGACAGACATTATAGGGGAAAAAAGGAAAAAAAGGTATTTTCTGAGATTTGACTTAGGACCACTTCTGGTAATGCTGCAGAAAGACTATTGAAATCATTGCAAAATGGCATTATTTATAAATTTATTTATTTATTTACAGTTTTTTTCAATCGCTAACAAGCGCTTACCCATACTTCAGATACTTTTTCTAAACTCTTAACACAGACTCACACCTACAAAACACAATTGGCCAAATGGTTAATTTTCTTCTCAAAAACACATTTTGTTAAATATATACTAACTCTTCATTTCAAAATAGAACACATCTTTCTCTGCACACACTAACTTTACCAAAACACTGAAAATCTGTCTCAAAATGAAATTATTCTGTCAAAGAATAACACTTGTTTTCACTTCACATGGTACATGCAGTCAATCAAAGTACACCAGGTTTCAAAATACTGGCTATTGTTGACATTAAAAAAACTACATAGACTTTGATGTTTCAGTTTTACAGGTATTTGCATGCAAAACATGCAATCCAACCTTTTTACACTAACTTTCTTGGTTGGGAACTGTATGTCCACATGTACAGTAATGTTCACATTCAAAAGCATTCTAGTAAAAAGCAAATCAGTTTTTTCCCTTTACTGTTTACAACAGGAGGTACAGTAGAAACACGGTATGAAAGAACAGAAAAAGTTTTACAGTATTGCTTACAAAAAAAGCACAAAATTACTGTATCTAACCTCTGCGATCTTCAGGGTTAGGCCACATGTTTTCATCAAATAGTGCACTTCTGCACCTCTCACTGCACCTCTCACTGCACCTCTCACTGCATCACTCACTGCACCTCCCACTGCACATCTCACTGCACCTCTCACTGCATATTTCACTGCACCTCTCACTGCACCTCTCACTGCACCTCTCACTGCATATCTCTGCACCTCTCACTGCATATCTCACTGCATATCTCTGCACCTCTCACTGCATATCTCACTGCACCTCTCACTGCACCTCTCACTGCATATCTCACTGCACCTCTCACTGCACCTCTCACTGCACCTCTCACTGCACCTCTCACTGCATATCTCTGCACCTCTCACTGCACCTCTCACTGCATCACTCACTGCACCTCTCACTGCACCTCTCACTGCATATCTCTGCACCTCTCACTGCATATCTCACTGCACCTCTCACTGCACCTCTCACTGCACCTCTCACTGCACCTCTCACTGCACATCTCACTGCACCTCTCACTGCACCTCTCACTGCATATCTCTGCACCTCTCACTGCACCTCTCACTGCATCACTCACTGCACCTCTCACTGCACCTCTCACTGCATATCTCACTGCACCTCTCACTGCACCTCTCACTGCACCTCTCACTGCATATCTCACTGCACCTCTCACTGCACCTCTCACTGCATCACTCACTGCACATCTCACTGCATCTCTCACTGCACCTCTCACTGCACATCTCACTGCATCTCTCACTGCACCTCTCACTGCATCACTCACTGCATCACTCACTGCACATCTCACTGCACCTCTCACTGCACATCTCACTGCATATCTCACTGCACCTCTCACTGCATATCTCACTGCACCTCTCACTGCATATCTCACTGCACATCTCACTGCATATCTCACTGCACCTCTCACTGCATCACTCACTGCACATCTCACTGCACCTCTCACTGCACCTCTCACTGCATCACTCACTGCACATCTCACTGCATCTCTCACTGCACCTCTCACTGCACATCTCACTGCAATCTCTCACTGCACCTCTCACTGCACATCTCACTGCATCTCTCACTGCACCTCTCACTGCACCTCTCACTGCATCACTCACTGCACATCTCACTGCACCTCTCACTGCACATCTCACTGCATATCTCACTGCACCTCTCACTGCATATCTCACTGCACCTCTCACTGCACCTCTCACTGCACATCTCACTGCACCTCTCACTGCATATCTCACTGCACCTCTCACTGCACCTCTCACTGCACCTCTCACTGCACCTCTCACTGCATATCTCACTGCACCTCTCACTGCACATCTCACTGCACCTCTCACTGCATATCTCACTGCACCTCTCACTGCACCTCTCACTGCACCTCTCACTGCATCACTCACTGCACATCTCACTGCACCTCTCACTGCACATCTCACTGCACCTCTCACTGCATCACTCACTGCACATCTCACTGCACCTCTCACTGCACATCTCACTGCACCTCTCACTGCACCTCTCACTGCACCTCTCACTGCACCTCTCACTGCATCACTCACTGCACATCTCACTGCACCTCTCACTGCACATCTCACTGCACCTCTCACTGCATCACTCACTGCACATCTCACTGCACCTCTCACTGCACATCTCACTGCACCTCTCACTGCACCTCTCACTGCATATCTCACTGCACCTCTCACTGCATATCTCACTGCATCTCTCACTGCTCCTGCTATTCTCCCTGGGCCCCTTGCTCTTACTCTTCCTCGTCCAGACATTACAGTGTTTGTCTTTTTCTGTTTCTGTTTCCAAAAAACATCACTCCTCAAAGTCCTAATTTTACTGTATAAGTGTCAATGTAATAGAAAAAAATTGGGTAATTTTGGGTTGGCCCAATTTACCCAACATAAATCAGCTGTGTGTCAATTATTCAATTGTTTGTTTATTATTTTGCTGAGATATATTGTTTTTGGAACTGATATCATTGCTAAAGCAGAGGTTTTTATACTGTATCTAAGGTTTGGAATATTGTTTTTGCTATTGTGGGATGGTGTGTGTTAACATTCGCAAATACTACAAAAACAATCCATAATTTTGTTGGGAGGTATAACTTGTCTGTTAAGAAAATGTAAGCATTGTGGAAATGTGTTCACTGACTGCATATTGTGTGAAAACGACATGAAATGTGTGAATGGTATGGCCACAATAGACCGATGCTGTGCTAATTGTGTTTAGAGTTTTGAAATGTGACTACTGGTTGGACAAACGCTTGTTAGCGACTGAAAAAAACTGTAATAGAAAAGTCTGTTCATACCAACAGCAAAATGCTGAAAAGGAAGTATTTGTCTTTGTGTGAATAGGTCAAACTCAACACATTAACATTGGCCTTTCAGACATGACAAATAGAAGAAAACAAAAAAGATAACTGTCTTCTTCAAAAATAAATCTCTTTTCAAGAGGTTCTCAACACAATATCATGGCAACAATCTCTGTTTTTGTACAGTCTGCTTATGTCCAGTGACTAACTTTTAAGGGAGGAGTTTCACAGAATATTCACATTGTATGAATTCTATGAGAGAAAGACAGAAAGGGGAAAAGAATAGCACACCAGCACACAACATCCCTGACACAATATACAGTACACTACCATACACACCATAAGCCTATTATAGCCTAAGTGTTTATAGTTTAGAACTAGCGGGATAGGTTTGGGGGAAATTGCGAGCATTCGTCACTCGCCCGTGCATGTCTCCTCATAGGCTATATAAGTTGCTCCGGCTACTTTGTACTAGTGTACGGTGTGGGAGTACCATAGGTTAGTTATCACGACGGGTGAGAAATGTTGGGATGGAGCAGCTAAATCTCCAAACTCCAGGGAATTAAGAGAACACGACAGCACTCATAATACAACGAGAATCAACATTGACTTGGCTTTTTGGAGATTACAAGAACTAAGGGATTTGAAATGTTGTAAAACATTTGTAATCTCCAACATCACAACATCGCCATCTCCAGCGACGTGGAGATTGCGTTTTTATTAGTCAATAGGCGAGTGAGGTATTTTATTGAACAGATAAATGGCCATATGTAGTTCTCTAACAGTTCATTGAAAATCATTATCTATTGTGAAGGGGCATTTCAGTATGTTTGTTGTAGCGGTCTCCTGCTGAAGTTTATTTTCAAGGAAATACCGTGTCCATTAATGGCTATAACATCTTCAGCTAGTTAGCTTAAAGGGACACTATGCAGCTTTTTTAGCTTAACTGAACAGCTTCAGAGTTATTGAAATGGTTATATAACTTCTTTCGGGTTGAATGGTGGGCATCTCGACCCCCCTTGGTGCCTGTGAGCGAAAAAATCTCACTTGCAACTTCGGTGCGGCGGGCCGCGTCAGGAAGTATCGCGTGATATCAGCTCTCGCGATGTAACATATTCCTTTACGGCAACTGCACACATACACACAGGAACAAGGTATAGATGGATGGAGTTTGTCACACTATCGTCATGGCTGAGCCGGCATATAAGATGCAGAAAGCTAGGAAAGCATTGTCGGAGGAACAGAGAAAGAGGAAACGGCAGACTGACCGAGCGAGGAGTCGGACACGAGCATAGGCATAATTTGCGGGTGTGCTATGTCCCCATTGAAACTTCTCGCGGCACGGATGTAACGTTACCATTACAAACAAATAAAACATCTCCAGGTAACTCTAGTAGAGCATTCATTTCGTTCGTTTGTTAAATAAGAGGCGATCTGAAATGTGTTATTTTTGAAATCAAGTGACCAAAGTGCTCGTTGCCTCTGCGATCAGTGGTGCAGATAAGTTACAGTGTTCTGTTGTGACGCGCGCCTGAATCCGTTGCGGGGACTGAGAGACTCTCTATATTTTGTTATGGTGAAATCACAAAACCTAATGCACAAAAAACATGTCCCTGCTTGAAATACAACCACTAATAAACAATCGGTTTTGATGAGGAAAATAAACTATACTACTAGCTAGTACCGATTAGAACCCAGAACCTCTAACACACTTGGCAAAAGTTCTGCCTCTGGACCATTAAAATTGTCGGATCTATGTATTTAATCACGTGAAAATTCTCACCACTAACAACATATATTATATCTCATTAAACGACAAATTAAACACAATGTACTATTGTATACTATGTAACAGGCATGTCACGCTCTGAGTGAGTGGTATTTACGACAGTAACGTTAAATTCAAGTACTCCACAGTAACTCTAGGGGTCGCTGTTTGACAAAAACGGGATTTCTGCATAATGCCCCTTTAAGATCCTTTCCATCTAAACTGGTTATCTCTTAGTAGTGAATGTTTTATGAGCAGAAGGATGACCATATTTATCCGCACAGTCACGCAGAGCCGAAGCACAAACAAAAAGATGTTCTTCTGCAAAATGCATGCAGTTTTGTTTTTAACCGCTAGAGGGACAAAGGTAGTATTATTAACAATAGTGATTTCTGACTGTAGAAAGCAGAAATTAAACATTTTAACTGGTTTTATTATTATTATTTTCCACTTTACTTATTTAATTTATCCACTGTTTCCCTCTGGTCTTTTCCATGGACACGCTTCTCATGTGTGGCCTCAAGAGGTCCCCAGCCCCCAGATAAGCCATCAAATTAAAGATTTTAAAAGTTTTATCAGTTCAAGTATTTTGAGCATGAATCTCTGAAGTAATGACATCATATGGGATGCCATCATAATGGGGCCATTGCATTATGAGTGTCAGATGATGGCAACAAACTAAAACCTCTAAATAAAATCTTAAACCTCTAAAAGGATGCATAATGGAGATGAATGTTTACTTTTCCAATCTTACAGCCTCTAAGAGTCCTTTGAGTTGTTCATTTTGTGTTTAGCAGATTTGGTGATTTACTAAGTTTAAGTGAACAACATTTCCTTCTTTTTAAAGTCAAATGTCTCAAACTTTAAACATTTGTGCTATGTATAACTCATGTTTCCAACATCACTGTGATCAGGGATGTAAATCTAATGGAGGATATTAGTAATCAAGTTACTTGAGTAGCCCTGGGTATATCATCTTTCAGGATAGATTATTTCCACATTTTTTGCTATAGGATACAAGAGAACAGTTACATTTGAAATGTTTGGACTTTTCCACACTAATCTTGTATAGTTATGTCAAATTCCAAAAATGCACCTTAATATGAATTTGGTAGAAGATGTCCAGCATCTGCCAACAAGGCGGTTGAGATTCAAAAAGATCAAACAGATGAATATACTCAAGCTGGCATGCCAATCAAGCAATGTGGACAGGAACCGGTCCGGAAGTGATTATTTGTCTGCATAATAATGAATTATGGTATCCATACTGCATAGAAGCAGTGTCCCAAAATAGTATTTTGATCCTATATCACACACCTAGCATACACTGTTTAAAAGTTTTTAAAAAAAATACAGAAAAACACTAATATTACATTATTCCAATTTAAAATAACTGTTTTCTATACAAATATTTATTAAAATGTCATTTATTCCTGTGATGTCAAAGTTTAATTTTCAACATCATTACTCCAGTCTTCATGATCCTACAGAAATCGTTTTGATACGCTGATTTGGTGCTCAAATAAAAATTTCTTATTATTATCAATGTTGAAAATAGGTGTGATGCTTAATATTTTTGTTTGAAACCATCATACATTTTATTTGATGAACAGAAAGTTAAAAGAACAGCGTTTATTTGAAATACAAATCTTTTGGATTCTTCAGCATTGCATTATATGACAAAATTTCGAAAGTATCAAAAAGAATATAGAATAACCTACTTAAATACTTTTCAAGCAAATCATTTCACAATCAAGTAATATTTTAAAATATACATAGCCTACATTTTAAACAACAATTATTTATTTCTTTATAGTGTCTGCATCATTGCATCTATTAGTGAATTAATTATACGAGACTTCCGAGTTTTCACAAACAGTTAAGGGATGATCCCTGTTGTTATGGACTGAAGGCAGTAAAGAGGAATTGAAGGCACATTCATTGAGTGAGAGAGAGACAGCGCTGGTGTATCTGGATGGATGGGGGTAGCGCAGTGATGGCTTTAGCAGACATACACAGATGGAATAAGCACTGGGGGAGGAGACAAAAAAACAGCACACTTTACAGTGCAAAAGGGCTAAAAACAAGTCTGCTGACCTCATAAATGTCTGAATGTGGCATAAACACTTTGCTTGTTCTGTGACTTACTTTAGCATGTGAAACGTGGCATTTAAAACTATTTCTCTCAGTGGATTCTTCTGACTGCTGTTTTTTATTATACTGTCAGCTTTGTGTAGTTTTAGCTTGGTGACTTTTTTTTTTAATTACTGATTACCTCAAAGGCTAGCGAAAATAACTGTCTAATGCAGTTTGATATGGAACGACATTATGTGGGTATTCTGTATGTGTAGCATTGTATGATTTATGTTTGGGCCTGGCTGATGTAACTTTGCATCAGGAATGAGACACTGACAAAAACACTGTTAAACCACTAAAGAAAACATGACTGGATTTTGATTCAGAGCACCTAAGTTGAGTGTATCATTAAAGGCTAAGAACACCTGGGGTTCATCCAAAGCACAATTTAGGATGATCTACTGCCCCCTGCAGTTACATTTAAAAAATATAGTTTAGTTCCACAAAACAGCCACAACGAGGCGCTAAAGCTGTTTGGGATTTTTTTGTGCATACTAGACAAATTTTTGTTTGTATTAGTATTGCTAGTTTTTTCACTTTCTTCCTCACAAGTTCACCTCAAGCTCGGTGAAAACGGGGGGGGGGGGGGGGGGGGGGGAACACGAGATGTTCTCCAGGATTACAACATAAAAATCTGACACCAAAGCTATATATATACAGTATGTGTGTGTGTAAATATATATATTTGTATAAACTACAGGATATAATAGGTATTGGAACTGTACTTTCAACAGAGATAAACAAAACAAAAATTAAAATATCCTTCCCTCCCATAATGAACAAGCATAATTGAGAACACATACAGGTCTATGTAAGATTCTGCCAACTTAATTTTAAAAATTGATTATTTTTGGAAAATATTCCATATTGTAATGGAGACTTAATCATATTTTCATTACCAAATAACTGTTTAAAAATCTTCTTTTCCTCTGTATCTTCCATGAACGACTTAGGCCAAACCAGCTGTGTTTCATTCTTTTATTTATCTCGAAGTCTGTTATTTACCATGGAGAGCAATGATAATACTATGGAAAAGCATGAGGGTTGTGTCTATGTTTGTGCCCATTTTAGGGTAGTTTAGTATAACTACTCTCTCAATCTACCATCAAAACCTCTATTGTTTTCATTTGCGTGTCTATGCCATACAGAAATCACTTTGACAGAAATCTGGCGATTTTTTTCTCCTGAAAACAGATAATGAAGTTATATTAAATGTTTTAACTGCACAAATTAACGTACGTTCCCTGCAGCTATTTATATGAGCAGGATGTTTGACATGGAAAGGAAAATAAGTATGAACAGGCTGACATGTTTACTGAGAATCAAAAACAGTCTTTCTGTCCTGTCTCTTGTTTCCTTTCTTTTGTCAGCTGTGGTTATATTTTCTTTCTCTTTTGTAGTCAGTAGTATTTACTCTTGAATTCTACTTCCAACTTTGACTCAAAGAAAATAAATGGACCCTCGTCATCCCCATAGCCCTCCTCCACTCATCTCTAAATAAGAAAAGAAACAAATACAGTTCCTGAGAATGGATTCAAACGCCCAAAGTTTTTTGAGAGAGGGCCTTCATGTTGTACCACCGTGACCACTTCATGTTGGGGCCGTGACCGTGACCCCAGCATCAACCGGCCCCATTCATTTTCAACTGTGTGAAAGAATGGGAAAAGAAAAAGAGCACTCTCTCTTTCTCCAAACATGCTGCCCCCCTTCCAGTGCCGCTTCGTATTGGGTAACGAACACTTTGATCAAAGACTAATTACTGTTTCCTGCCTGCCACTCTATTGTCCATTGAGTGTAGAGGACACATCAGCATGCTGTTGTCTTTATAACAATGGAGAAACCTCCTGTTCAGTTTTATTGACAATGAGGTATGTGTGTAGGCCTCGCACAAACATCGTCACTCATAAGTTATTGGTGATGCTTGGCATCACTATTATTAACACTGAAAAAAAAAAAAAATTTAATTAGACTTCCCATGGAAAAAAGTATGTTTAACTGTATTGAATGTGCACGTGTGTACTTCAAATCTTTTTTTTTTTTAACTGTGCTTGTAAATAATATAATATTATTGAAATAAAATGCCATGTAGAGGTTACACTTTCATGACTGTTTCTTAACACTTAAGTACACTTGTAAAAAGTGCACTTTGTAATGTTAAATTAAAAGTTTTACAGTACAAAGTACAAATATTTAAAGTACATGTGTTAAATCATTATTGTAATCATCTTTTTTTGTGCTTTAAAGTAGTACACTTATTTTACTAAAGCATGTGTAAAGTCCTTGATTATAATTTAAACTGTTATTCAATTTTGCATCTAAAGTTCATATATTATCAGTGTACTAAATTGCAATCTATCAATGCACATGTGTAATCTAATAATAAATACATTTAGACATAAAATTTTCAATAGAAATGACATTCAAATATATATTTTTGTTTACCATAAATGATTGTCTGTAGATTTAGACTGCCTTATTTCAAAGACAATATAATTATGAAATTAT
This sequence comes from Rhinichthys klamathensis goyatoka, assembly GCF_029890125.1. Taxonomy (NCBI): domain Eukaryota; kingdom Metazoa; phylum Chordata; class Actinopteri; order Cypriniformes; family Leuciscidae; genus Rhinichthys; species Rhinichthys klamathensis. Next base: position 2,868,274 of record NW_026606581.1, read on the forward strand.
ATATAAAGTCCTAAGTTGGTCATAAAACACTCTAAACTTAAGGTAATTGCATTTAAAACAAATGTAAACTATCATACATTTTCATTTAATTCCAATTAACATGCATTTAATTTTAAAGGTAGGGTAGGCCATCTTCGGAGAGGCTATAGCAATAGCAAGCTAGCTTTGAAAGCATAAGATCCCCCCTCCCTTTAGAGTGTCTACAAAGCCACATTCTCCAAAACACATGCACGCAAAGTTACAAAGCAGTGTCTGCAAAGTTATGTCTCAAAGCACATAACATTACAATATGAAAGAAAGCAACTTACAGAGCTCTAGTTGTACCACCTGACTGCTGCAGATTCATTGCGGCATTGATAGTGTTGACATAGAAACGCATAACTCCGAGGACGTCAGCAGCTCTGGGTAGAACTTCACGGGTTGCCATCTCGTAATTACGGTTATGACATGGCGTGAAAGTAGCATAATCTTGTTGTTTTGGTTCAGGAGGAATTGTAAAAGGTGGCTGCTGGAGGTATGGAAACACATATGTTGACATGCAGGTAGGACATCATATCATTGCATTCGGACCGAAAATGTTTTGGTCCTGTGACTTCTATACATATATAGTATATATACATGTTTTATTATTTAGACCACTTCTATTATTGATTGCTATCTATCAGAATGTGAGGATTTCTCTTAAAAATCAAAAAAGTAAAACATCCTTGTTTTCATGTATTATATCTAGAATATAAGTGTATTATGTCTAAATTTGAGATTTTTCGATTGTATTCAGTTTCTATTTAAAATAAGTGTCAAAAATATGTAAATGCATTGACAAAATGAACTTAGTTTCTTTAATGTATTAAAGATACATTCTTAATTTCTTATGCAGGCTAACTGTATTATTATTTCAAGGATTTCTATATAATTTAACTAGAAAATTAGACAAATATACTTGTTAAGAATATGATTAGAGGTAATTTGTTCTAAATATTTGTGCCATGGACATGAATGATGAATGATAGATGACTCAAACAGTGTATGTGAGAGTGCAGGAGAGGTGTGCTTTTCCTTTTTAAGTGATACAACTGACGATTTGATGGAAATAGATGATAAAATGGGCAAAAATAAATAAATCATACATTAAAGTAAACATCTGAGTCATATCTAGGAATATCATAGAGCTGGAGGTGGGCTCTTTTGACTTGGAATCGCACAGCAATGCTCTTGACACCACACACAACACCCTAGTATCGCAAGGACAGCTTGCATTTTTTGAAATTTTATTTAGTGTGAAACATGCTCTTGAATGCAGCATGCTCAAACTGCATTCACACGCATTAGCGGTTGATTCCCAGCAGGCGTAACTAAAGTCTACAGTAGACAGCTGAAACATGGCCATCCCATATACGCCAGCTTTTGCAACCTCATTTCTGCTTCTCATGGAAATCTAACTCTCCAGAATGTCCCATTTATAAACATGCATGTTGTTGATTTCCCAGCCAAGCCCAAAAAACACAAGCACTGCTGTCAGCTTCCTTTAACACAAATAATTCCATTGACAGACGTCTCAGTGGTTCAGAATCATCCATAAGTATAAAACAAAACCCCGAAAGATTGGGGAAAATATGTTTCTGGGTTGATGAAGCACTGTACTGTGGTAAACCTGTTCTCATATGCAACCGTTTTCACATCTGCCCTGCAGCTGCTGCGCTATAGCCACGGCCACGGGTGCAAGAGAGATGAAGAGGAGCAGGGAGAAGAAATAGAGTGGAAAATGGGCTGAGTGGGTAAAACGTATAATACAGCAGAATATAAATGAGTTCTGTACTGCTGAACTACTTAATAAGAACATAATGGCCAACGGTATGGGTGTGGGACAATATTTGTCTTTGTAACAAATAAGAGCCAACTACTGTAAACATAAAAGGTCAAAGTACATACTAATGTATTTACAAAGCTTATAATATTAAGACCTTTAAATAACAACAGTGACCTGACCCATATACTGAGGTTTCAATGTCTAATCCAATCCAAGGAAAATTTAAGAGCAAAATGTGTTATGAACAGTGAATCCTTTATAATGTAAATGCAGCCTGGCAGTTATGAACATGCTCTGATGCATTGCAAGATGACAATTTAGACAAGTGTGCCCCTTTATGTCCATATTGTTTCCTGTGTCCTCTTCAACTCCATCAATGAAATGGTGAAAAGACCAAAAAAGGTGGAAGTCAATATAAAATGTTAGCCTGCGGTTCTCATTGTGTCCAGCAGGTGACATATGAGTTCCATGATCTTTGACACACATCTGAGATTAGCCTACCAACAACCAGCTTGTAATGAGTTAACTTTCAACACTGTTGTAAAGCTAACCACAACTCAACAACAAACTCAATGACTTGACAGTGATACACTACCTCGCTGTGAATCAAACCCAGGCACATAACCATGCGCACTCACTGCTCCAGGATTAGCCGTTCCATTAGCAAAGGGCAAAATTAGCATCTGTAGAGTTTCATGGTTGGTTTATACAGTGAAATTTAGGCTCAAGTATACGACAAATAATGTGCAGTCTTTGTGATCTACGTAAAGGCGCATGTCTCACATGTAGCCTATGTATTCGCGCAACAAGCAGCACTGCGGTGAGAATATGAAATGCTTGCATATGGGGATTTTACTTGCTGCAGAACATGTGTGGTTCTGAATGGTTGTAATTGACAGACAGAGACAAACTGGAATGCTGCTCAGTAGGATAACGAACTGAACGTTGTTGCTATCTGACACTGTGTGAAGAGTCAGCTTGATACGCATCTTTGTCAGAATGAGGATGTATGGCAGAAAATAATAAACATAGCCTACTTAGTGTTGGGGAAGTTACTTTAAAAAGTAGTGTTTGCTCGTTACTCGTTACTTCTTAGAAAAGTAATCCGTTACTTTACTTAGTTACCCCCTTTGGAAAGTAACTTTTTACGTTACTCGTTCCTTTTACGTTCCTTTTATGTTGCTTGACTTTGGGCAGAACCCAATATCTGTTCCTAAATGTGTAGGCCTTCATAAAGTTCTACTATGAACTCTACTTATTAAAAAAACTAGAAAAAAAAACTAGAAAAAAAGAGAGATTTTGAGATAGAAAAAAATATATTTTGATTTAAATAACATTTGAAAAAACCTGTATAAACTGAACACCAAAGAACGATATTAACTATTGAGCAGTGGAACCGGCAAAAGTAATGATTATGGCAATTATGGCAATATAGCAAGGAGACATTTCAATTGTTTATTAATAAACAAGTGTTTTCTTTGTCAGTGTCGGCTGCAAAGATGACGTTGACGATGCTGACTCGCGATCTTCGCAGTAGTGAACGTGCCAGAGAGAAAAGCACATTTCATACGGATTACATAAGCAGATAGTAGTCTATTTTCTTTCGTTTTGAATAGTTTTGTTTAAAAGTACACATTTCAAGCTTTCTATATATTTCTCAGGTCTTTGAGGCAAGTAGCTTATACACTAAGTTTAGGTTAATTTATGAGAGGAGCTCCAGTTCACGCGCCGGCGCGGAGCTCATGAGAAGCCCTGATTATATCGCCTGCTATATTTACTTCTTATTCATTAAATCCAGGGAATTGGTTGATGAAACGTTGATTAAAATTAAGATACAATTAATACAAAACGAAATTCACTTTAAAGAAAGGCTTTCTACAAAAACAAACTTAATGAAGTGGTCAAAATCATGTCTGCCCACTCCATTTATCTCCCGATTGCGCATCTTATGATCTTACTCATGCTTTTCACTTTTCATATAATCAACATAGATGAAATTAAAAAATAAATTATGTTATTTAAACATAAATATTAAACTAAATCGTTTTCTTTAATGACTTGGCTACAACACGTAGGCCTATTAGCCTACAGTACAGAGAAATGTAACTGTTACGTCCGTAACATTGTTTTTTCCTCATAAATGCGAACACGAAAAATACAATAAAATGAATATTTTATGTTCTGTGGAGAGCCAACCCTTCTTCATCCGGTGGGTAGGCCTACTATTACTTTTGATTTGCGCATTGATTGCTTCGTCAGTTTTATAGCAGGTTTCCTAAAGATAGCACCTTGTGGGAGCATGCTGAAGGAGAACAGTAAAGGTCTTAAAACAGAGCCTTGTGGCTCTCCATAATTGTATCTGCATCAGATTAGACAGTTTCAATTTTACACTCACAAGGTGTGCATATACGAAAAATGTGAGTATTCTCTATACGACACAAGTACTGAACAGAATAATGGCTAAATAGCAATTCTAACAACAACAAAGCTAAAAGACAAAATAAGGTTCAGTAATGAACCTGATTGATACGTTCATCCTGAAGTGATAATATTACTGATATTGTGGAACTGTGAAGCTGATACTGAAGTGATGAGATAAAAAATATCAGTCTAAATAACATTTGTGTGTGCAGGTACTCTTGCATGTGGGAAAAAAATATTTGCGGTCTATTGTCCTTTATGTTATAACAGAAACATTTACTGTGCTTTAATACTTTACATATTTTCAATCTGACTTTCTTTCTTTATAAAATGACTCATACTTGGGAACTCTGTATTTTACTGGGCTTTGTTGAAGCCCATGAGAAGACACAGCAAGACAAAAACAAACAGCAAGTAGATGACATGGAGACATAGACTTCATACACCAGATTCGCTCCCTGACACTAACCACATCACTCATAGTGATGAAGGAAATGAGGCTTCAAGAAAGAGAGTAAGATGAAAAATGAGATTATGCTGCTCACCACTGTGTGTGGCTTGTGTATTTGTGTGCGTTAGAGTATGCATGTGTGTATCTGAGACTGCCATCATGTGTGTCAACAAGTCAATCCCTGTCCATACATCTGCATGCGTGTATGGCGAGTGTGTATTTGTTGACATATGTGTACGTGTGCCATGAGTATGTGTGTGCTCCATTCATAGAGACAAGCAACCCCACCTACTTCTTTCACTGTCTGAATGAGAGAGTGAAAAGGCTTTTGGTTGTAATTACAGTAATTAATGATTTTTTTTCTGCCTTTCCACCAATGAAAAGTACCCTGACCTCATCCACCTTTCCCAGCGCTGTTGGATGTGATCTGTTCTGTAAGGAGATCCCCCTGTTTATGTTCAAATGGGTGTTACACTACGTTCTTCTATTCAACCATTGGCCCTTTTATGCGCTTCACTTCCCCTGGGTGTATAGGTGTGCTTGAGTGTTTTTTTGTGTTGCATTATAACTTCAGTGTGTGCAAGATGCAGTAAGTGTGCAAGTATTGGGACGTACTACCATGTCATAAAATATCATCTTGACCTCAGGTGTTGTTTGTGTTAGCATCAGCATCTAGCAATAGTCATTGCTTTAAATGCATTAATATTTACTTTTACCCATTTAGATTCATACATTTAAAAACTGCTGTATCAACTTCTGCCTTAGACTTGAAGTTGAAAAGATAATACTCACAACCTGTTGTGCAAGGTGTTGTGGGTAATATACTTGGAGTCACAATCCATTGGAAATAATTGAATATCTCGGCAACTTTGCAAACTATTTTCAACATAATATGGTTTGGGATGAATCATTATAATCTTCCACATTATTTTGGATAGTGTGTAAATTAGATTGCGGGTAACATTAGCGGGAAAAAAATGCTTATTGTATAATCAGTGCAGGTTTCTACACATTGCAACTGCACAAAATGTACAAATCTTTAGGGATGATACGAGCAATCTAGTTTTGCTTAGTTGCTTTATGCTACTCGCTTACACTCCGAGGTGGACAAAGTACACAACTTTCTTGAGTGAAAGTACAGATACTACTGGTCAAATATTACTCCGTTACAAATAAAAGTTGTAAAGACCGATTTTTACTTAAGTAAAAGTACAGAAGTACTTGTTTTTAAAAGTACTTAAGTATCAAAAGTAAAAAGTAAATGTCAATGCATTGTTTTATTATTGTTGCATTGTTGTATGTAATACTTACAGTACCTTATGCCTCTGAATCTATGCCTGCCTACCCTCATATCAATATCAAATTTATTTCTAGAACACAGTTCCAGTAGTGGCACTGAATGTGAGATTGAATAAGTGTCCAACGTCCACAATGGTTTCGGACAACCAAATGGCTGTTCCCTCAAATAGTGCCCTATTTAAAGTGTTTTGGCTTTTAGCATGAACATGTTAGCCTTACTGTTATCTATAAGCTAGTGTGCTCCAAAACAATGACAAAATTCGCATTTAGAAGACCAACCAAACTCAACGTTGAAAATGAAAATCAGGTTGATGCCAGAATCCAACGACAGATTGACATTAATCTCCAACGTTGGACAGACGTTGTATTGTGGTTGAAAATGAAAATCGTGTTGACGTCAGAAACCAACATCAGTCGGGTTCTGACGTCAACCCGACTTTCATTTCCAACCAAAATACAACGTCTGTCCGACGTTGGATGCTGACATCAGTCCGACGTCGGATTCTGCCGTTAACTCGACTTTATTTTCCAACCAAAATGCAACCCTTGCAACCAAAATCATTCCCTGACTGATATTACTACTTTCTACTCAAGGACCTTGACAGAATTGTAGTGGAGTAAAAAGTATGATATTTGTCTTTCAAATGTAGTGAAGTTAAAGCTGCAGTCTGGCGTTTTTCCTCTTTGTCGCCATCTCTGTTCGAAATCTGCAATTGCAGTCATTCGCGGAATTATCAACTTTACGTGAGTTGTACTTCAACACCCTCGACACACCACAGCGCGGAAGAACACACACAATGTTTGAGGAGAATGCGAGGCTGTCAGTTACCGCGCCGGTGTGGATAATATTGTCAATCAGAATCACAGATTATTCTTTTTGGAAGTATGACCAACATAAGAATTTTCACCGGAAAATGTCATCCGAACAAGTAAGAAAAATCCACTTTTGTTCTGGTTCTGACATTGCAGTAAATCGCGCTGATTAAATCTAACAATCACTTATAAGTTATCATATCATGCAAAACCGTGCAAATTATACTTTGTTTGTTCTTGTTAATGTTAACAACGTCAGCATTGCGTTGTTACACATGTAATGTCCTTCCGATATTATCCTTGTTTTCGCATGGGTCCGGTTTCAGTCTCTTTTTTTCTGTAGCCACTCCGAAGTCCGAACGAAGTCTTTTGCATTTTACAGCGGGTGAGTCTCTAGTTGTCACTGGTGATTGTCGTTTGAACCTTTCTGGATCCGCCATCAAATTGCTAAGTTTAATTATATCAAGTTCTGTGAGAAAAGGCTATAAATCTCCACCTCCAACATCCTCACTCGCAATATAGCTTATACTAGTCGAGACTCTTCTTTATGTGTAAAGATGTGACGTAATGACGCAAAGACATGCTCGAATCTCCCGTGGAAATCCACCAGTACCACTGAAATTAAAAACATTATTACAAGCTTACCGCTTTGAATCGAGCTACGGCAAGCAGATAGTTTTGAACACTGGCTGGTTATATATTTTCTCAAATATGTATTTTGGATCATTTTTAACCCCAAAAAAGCTACGGACTGCAGCTTTAAAGTAAAAAGTTTCCAGAAAAAAATAATACTCAAGTAAAGTACAGATACTCAAAAAGTGTACTTAAGTACAGTACTCAAGTAAATGTACTTTGTAACTGTCCACCTCTGCTTACACTGTAGGCACTATTACAAGTTATCCTCACACACACACACAGTTGTGTTTTCATGTTTTATGGGGACTTTCCATAGACATGATGATTTTTATACTGTTCAAACTGACCTACCCCTAATCTTACCCATCACAGAAGAAATTCTGCATTGTTACATTTTAAAAAAAAACATCACTTAGTATGATTTATAAGCTGATTTCCTCATGGGGACCAAAAAATTTCCTCACAAGGACAAGGATTTCGGATATTGCCATCTGGGGACGTTTTGTCCCCATAACGTAGGGTTTATCAGTCCAAACACACTTGCACACACACACTTGCACACGTCCATTTCTATCCAATCACACATGGTAAAACGGGGGTGGAGGGTCTTTCAATATCATTCGACACCTATTACCCAGAGACAAACACAAGACCTACACACCCCACTGAAACTCACTCACTCATTACCCCCAGCCTAGGCCAGTGACCTTTTTCCACATAAATACAATACAATGATGAATGATGACAGAAGATACACATTTACTACTTTGGGGGGACCCATGTCTATAGGCAGAGGTGTTTAGTCCTTATTGCTCAGCAGAGAGAGTTTTGAGAGGATGAATTAGGGCCGCAGGTTGAGAGAGGTGTCTTTGTGGTGAAGCCATAAACAAAAGACCCCCCGAATCCCCGTCATCCCTTTTTCCTCCTGCCTGCCTCCCACGAGCCTTTGCGGCTTTGCTCCCAAACTCACACGTACAGAGAAAGAGCCGTGTAAATCTGGCTCCCAGTGGGAGAGAGAGAGGCTGGAGAAAATAAATCTGGCACAGTTCACTCTAAGTTCAGCCAAGTCATGGCTCGGAGTTCTCTCTCTCTCTCCCCCTCTCTCTAATCTTTGTTATCTTTCTGTCATCAGTTTACCCCCATGCTGGTGAATCTGCTTTCATTAAAGTGTTTATCTTCTGTCTGACAATACATCTGTCTGTCATATTTAACTTACCTGCAACTTAATTTCTTGACACAGTTAGGACAATTAGATTGTGAAGATAATGTGAGTGCTTTGCCATACTAAACTCACTGCCATGATGCTTGCCCTTGCAAAAAAAAGGTTATTCAACTGTGTTATAACTTCTTTTAAACTAAAAATAAGAGATAATACTTTTTAAGTACAGAGTAACAAGCTAAAACAAGTAGGCTATAGTTTTATTATAACAACTTTTAAACTTTACTGAGAGTATACTTCAAGGTCTACTTTCATCAGTATACCTTTAAGATAACTTGTAGTATAGTTTCACAGTATAGTTGTAATACAAAAGAAACACTCGGATGTAAGTAGTGATGTACTCAAAGTCGACTAATGTCACACTTAAAGTACACATGATTTAAGTATACTTTTTTTAAACTAAAGAGAGTTCCAATTTAGTCCTAAGAGGTAGTATACTACTAGTACATTAATTTTAGTATACTTACTACATAAAGTATGCTTGGAAAATATACTTGAACTTTACCAGAGACAATTTATATAGAGACATGCCACTTCCTCAATCCAACTATATAGGGAAAACCCGTAACGCCAAAGATGGCGGTTGTATGCATATGCCCCGCCCCTCCCGCTGGAAAGCCAATCGTCTGCTTTTAACAGTCAAGCCGGTAAACATGTAAGCATATCGTCTGGTTCCACTGACGCATGCGCACAGTTGAGGTTTGCGACAGCGGAGACGAGAACCCTTGCGCATGCGCGTAGTAAACGTATAACCTGTGGGGAAAAAGGCCTTTTAAACCTTATTTTGGAGCAAAGTCATCAAACTTTTTCAGCGATTTTTATCATATTTTACTGCTGTTTCTATACAAGCAGTTTTTATGTCCTGGTGACCAGTGAAAGTGCAGTTCTGACTCTCTGCCCATTCATTTAGATAGGAGCCTGGTCTTGTTAGTCCGAAATAGCTGCCCGGAGGCGTTGCCAAGATGGCGGCCGAGTGGCATGACTTGCCTAAAAGGACTTTGACTTTACTTAGGTTTACAATAACTTGAAATACTTATTTTTTGCAAGGTAGTATTGTGGGTGGTTGCGAGTGTGTTTTACCCCCTTACTGGCCCTGGTGTCCATGTTATTTCTTCCTTAGACAATGAAAGTTTACAAAATTGTAAATTTACTTCTAAATATAATAGCACACTTCTAATCAAAACACAGAATTCTAGGTTTCATTCATGTCTGTACCACAAACAGTGCTGGACGAGTTATGTGCCAAAGTTTATATAAGTTATGTAAGTTTGGGCCTTAGCAACTACCACTAATGATGGTCTTTGTGAAATATGCTTAATACAAGACTCCCTTAATAGTACTGATGCACAGGTATATAGTTTCATAACAAACTCTATGCCAGCTCTGTGGACTAAAATAAATGAATGGTGCAAATATGGCAGCTAACAGTGAGCTGTAGAGTTTGTTGGGAATGAGAGAGGCAGACATTCTGTGGATTGAGGAGTTCCAGACGGTTAATGAAGACGGATGCGAAGACATGGATTGCTGGAACACTGAGATCTCCAACTTTGACCTCTGATGGGGAGAGAGAAAGACAAAAACAACAGCTTGACAAACTCTAAACATCAACAGTTTGAATTTGAGACGCTTTTTATCCATTGTTGAGTCTTTACTGCCCGGTTTCAGTCGCATTTGTTTGAAGAAGTCTAAAATCTTTTACCTTCTTAACTAGTGTATAGGTGTTCATGTACTGTAGGCGTTTTCATTCAACAGAAGATGAACTAGTACAGTAATCTCAGTATTCCGTATTTTAGTTCAATGGATTTACGCTCTATTTGAGATGTATATCTGGTTTAGATGGAGATCAGTGCAGATCTATGGCCCATTGTTGCTATGACCCTCCCTCCACTAATCCTTCTTTCTAATAAAACATGAGCCAAGCACCTAAGGGAGTGGCTGCGGTGTTAAATTACCTGCAGTCTGTAATTACACACACACACACAACTCTTTCAAACACACATGCACACACTGATCATGTATAAGCTGCCGGCACAGACGTTTGCACAGGGCATCAAATATTTGTTCACATCAGCTATAATTTCTTGTTGAGGGAATTCCTTGGAAACGCTCACAAAAGCATGTGAGCGGCCTAATCTAGTATATGGGTTGCTTGTCCAGTTCCCTGACCGGGCAGATTTGTTAATCAGCTCACTTATCAATGGCCCTGATGACAGAAGACTAAACCTGAAGACTTATTTAAAGAGGGTAAAGAGGACACAGCTTTCTTTAATCGCAGTGTCCCAGCAAATAACCCTAAGGTGAGGGGTCAGAGGTGATGACCCCTGCTGGAGAGGAGCTGGGGGGACGGAGGGACGGGGGGGGGGTTGGGTTGAGTCTCTGCAGTGCTCATGGCTGAACCAGCTGTAATAATAGATGACAGGCCAGCTCGCTGAAACAAGGCCGGAGTTAAGATCCAGATCTCTGCGAGGGATCGTAGAAAGCTTTCTTCTCTCACATGGATACATATGGCCTCAAGGCCTTAGGTCAGGGGATAGAACGCACACACACACACACACACACACACACACACACACACACACACACACACACACACACACACACACACACACACACACACACACACACACACACACACACACACACACACACACACACACACACACACACACACACACATTATATTGTTCCCATACTGAAAACCAATGTGTTCTCTGGAGGTACAAGTTTGAGAAAAATACGTTTTTCTGTATTTATGCTTAGCAAAAGTGGCTAAGGATGTCACCATAGGTTAGCATTTAGCAATTTAACTTCTCCCTCAAATCATGAGGTAAGTCACGCATGAACATGCCCACAAAACTGCATAAACATACAAATGACAAAATAGCAGATGATGTGTACGAATTCTTAGTATTCATAAAACAGCAAGTACCTGGATGACCTACTACTTCCACCGAGATTCTGAAGTGCACGACCGATAAACACTTTATTCTATGAGGCCATGGGAGAGGAGTTGTGAATGGCAGTGAAGTGACACAACTGAAGCCTTAAGACAGATGACAATCACAACATGGGGGATGTTTACGTCCGGATTTCATTCATACAACACTCATTCATGAACATACTTTTTTTTAACAGTCGAGAAGTAAGTTCTAATTCAAATGTATACCTTCTCAGAAAGGATCCCATATATGCATTTTCGTACAATCTTTTGTTGGTGGTGTTTGCTGGCAAGCTTCATTTGAAAAAACCTTAATCGTAAGTGTTCAACTTGACCGCACTTTTTGTGTTGCAATGCAGACATGAATAATACCTCAAATTTGTTGAGATGAGGTGTGCTATTACTTGTTTAACTGATCAGATAGATTTGTTCAATAAATGGGCAATACAATAAAATGGGCATCATTTTTTGCATTTCTCACGTAGATTGAAGACTGACAAATGGACTATATTGGGCCATATCTTGGGACTTGAATATCAAAAAAGACTTGATGGACTGTTAATCCTTATGTTATTATGTTGTGGGTTAATGTAGTGCATTTTGATTTTTGAGTTGTCAAAAATACTGATTAAGCTATGATGTACAAAATCTCTATTACAATACTTTTCAATGGGCCAATTTGACCTGCATATTTCATTGTTAAAAGCAGCTTTACAAACTTAGTAATAAAAAAATGTTTCTCAATTTTGTCAGTTTCTCAACTATGAGAGTATTTACATTTATGCATTTGGCAGATGATTTTGTAAAACTTACACTGCATTGAAGGCACACATTTTTTATCAGTTCATTATCATTTATCATTGATGTTCAGTTTGCTGTGAATTGAACACAGCATGATCTTGGCATTGCTATGTAAAAATGGTTAAAAAAAGTTACAGTTTTGTTTATAATATTCAGTTTATTAAAAGAAAATGTTTAAAATAGTTGTTAAATACAGTTTTAAAAATCAAGTGTTCTCATGTTTATATTTTTAAATGTGTGAGAAATATTAATGTCCATTTTATCCATAAACATCCTTGCATCATGAGGGTGAATTTTGTACTGATAAGCATCACTCCCATGTTCTTCAGAAAATGTAAAAAAAAAAAAAAATATTACCATTTATAACAGTGAATATTACAGAGTTCTATAGAAGTTTATTTTCTTACAAATAACATTATTTATGAGTGGTCCATCATTGTCAACTGCTTATTGGCTGTGAATATGACCACAACATACAGTACAGTACATGAGTGTAAATCTGACAGTTAAGAAACAGTAGGAGAGACATGTCCCAGTTTAACCCAAACTCAACAATCTCTTTGATACAACTATTGTATAATCTCCTATTGTCTTCATTTGACAGAGGGCTGGTAAAACTCACAAGACAGAACATAAACATAATACAAGCACAGATGATCTTTTGGAAAGTCTGGTGGGGGGTCGTGTGATCCAGTAATGAGTAGCTCACATTAAAGAGCTGTTCCTCTTGGGAATGCATTTTGCATCAATGAGACAGTTATTAACTTTGACTGCATCCCATGTGACCCTCTCCACCTCTGACTGTGCCTAATGAGCCTTGGATGATTATCTTAGACTACATGTCACTCAAAGACACCGGCCAATCATCCAACGGCACCCTCGATCTACCCACTATATAGAAGTCGCTGTTGAGTTGCCAAATTCAGAGAACTTTCAAAATACTAGTTTTGATCTGATCCCTAAAACATATAGGCCCGGTTTCACAGACAGGGCTTAGATTAAGCCAGGATTAGTCCTTAGTTCAATTAGGGCATTTTAGTAGCTTTTATCAATGTGCCTTAAGCCGGGGACACACTTAACGACTGTAAGACCGATTATGAATGTCATTTGATACTTATGACTGATCATGCCCAAACTTGCCGAGTCAGAGACTCGCATTGCCGAGTTGCATTTAGTAGGTGTTCACAGTCTGTGTTTAACATCTGCTCCAGTCATTGGAAACAGTCTGTAAGTGTGTTCTGTTTAGTCTTAGAATGTTTCAGCTAGTCCTTAAGTGTGTCCCCGGTATTAGAAGAAAACATCACTGGTGAGCATCTTGAGACAAAACAATGGTACTGACATATTTTAAGATAGTTTCTTTCAGTTAAAACAGCTCAAACATGCATTTTAGTCTGGAACTAAGCTTAAGCATTGTCTCTGAAACCAGAAGGGATAGTAAAAATTTAAAAATACATGTGTAGCCTACACCAATTATAACATTCATAACAAATAACGATATTTTGAATGTTTTTGAAAGAAGTCTCTTGTGCTCACCAAGGCTGCAATTGACAAAATAATCAGTAAAAACAGTTATATTGTGAGATATTAGTTCAATTTTAAATAATAGTATTCTATTTTAATTTATTTTAAAATATAATTTATTCCTATGATGGCAAAGCTGAATTTCCCCCCAGAAATCATTCTAATGAGCTGATTTGGTGCTCAAGAAACAAAGTTTGTTATCAGTGTTGAAAACAGTTGTGCTACTTAAAGGGATAGTTCACACAAAAATGAAAATTCTGTCAGTAATTACTCACACTAATGTTGTTCCACCCCCGTAACACTTTCGTTCATCTTCGGAACACAAATTAAGATATTTTTGAGGAAATCTGAGAGCTGGATCACTCCTTTATAGGCTGCTAGGTAATTGCATCTGCCGGTCCAGAAAAGTTAGTAAAGACATCGTTAAAATAGTCAAAGTGACTACAGTGGCTCAACCTTAAGTTTATCAAGCGACGAGAATATGTTTTGTGCGCAAAAACCCCCCAAAATAACGACTTTATTCAACTATTAATTTTCTTCCGTTTGGGCCTCTGACGTGAGTTCACGAGAGCGCCACGACGCATGTGCGCGAATACGTTTTTAAAGTTAGATTTAAAAAAATCGTACTTCCCTCAAACATTTGAATTGTACAGATATCAGCTAATATTTATTTGTCTATATTTATAACTATATTGTATTAAATAGGTTATGTCAGAATTGTATGCGCCACACACATTCTATGCCACACATTATGCCGCAACTTTTTCATGTAATTTTTTAAGTCACATAAAAAGTGCTTCATCTGCCATAAAGCTGGTTTTAGATTTGAAAAGTAACTTAAATTTAGCAACTTATTATTTGATTGAAGCGCAGCAGATTTGACCTGTATCTCTCCACAGTTCGATAACTTTGCTTAAAGTTGCACAACAGAAAGCTTAACACTGAAGAGGACATGTTGTATAGTATAATTCCAGCTCAGAGGCACAAGCTGAGAACATTTCTGAGTAATTCCTGAGTCAGCATGCAAGACCATCCTCCTGCGTAACACAAGGAAGTCTGTGTATGTGCATTGTCTCTACATGTAATGGAATGAAAGAGACGGCAGGCAGTGATATTTGAACTAATAGCAATCAGGAAGAAAAGTCAAGGCAAGAAAAAAAAAAACAGGTCATTAAATAGAAATGTTACTATTCTCCCTTAATCAATTCAAAGAAATGCTGATCACATACATTTCTGCTCTGCACTCTGGTAAAGTGAGTTCCTGTCTACCATGTGGCCTGATGTTGACTGATTGTTGGCAATCAGCTGACAGGAAACACACACCAGGCCCGTCGAGCACAGCTAATAGAGAACATACACCAAGAGGACAGCGAGACGGTCGTCACCTTTGACCCCTGGCCTGCATGCGTGCAGAGGTCTTGTAAAGTAAACAAACCTAGATCATATACACATTATTGAACACTACTATCATTAATCAAGACAGTGACTCACACTCTTTAAAAACAATTTAGGAGGTTTAGTTCACAGTTTCATCTGTCATACGCTCATGTATCTAAGGCTCCACCGTGTTTTGACCACCGGCATGGAAAGGACGAGACAGACAATAGAGAGTCTGTCTCAGTCCAGCTGTGCGGTTGACCCACAACTTCCTGCTCAAGGATGGTCTTCAGCCAGGCTTCATGAGGGACGAGGAAAGAGACAGGCTCTGTGAGAGAGACCGTTGTGCTGCTGCTCTCTGTCGTCTGTGTCCAATTGGAGCCATGTATAATGTTGAGCCATTCATACCGCACTCTGACAAAGTACATCACATAGGAAAGAAAATCACAAATGAAATCCCAATTTTTCTCTGAGGAAGCAATGGGATAATATGGAAACCAACTACAGACATTTGCTTAAGTCCCTTTTTCTCCATAGTAATCTCAACAACCAACGCTCAAAAGTTGTCTTAAAATTGCCAGTGGACCTATTGTAATCCAGTTTATTTTTTTATGCCACCGACCCATAAGAGGAGATCCTCTTAATGGACCTCCTTTCTGAAATATGAAAGGCAGCAGTAGGCCTATATGTTCATGTAAAAATAACATTTTTATAAATATGTGTAATATATTATTTATTGAAATAATATTATTATTTTATTTCCCACAATACTAAAGAGAAACATGAAACCCATGGCTGTCAATATAATACAATAATTGTGATTCATTTTTTAAATTAATATTAATACTAATAACAATAATTCCCCTTAAAACTTCTTTAAGAACAGATATTTATTAATTTTATTAATAATGTGCGTTTATACAATTTACATATTTAAGTGGTTTTGTAGTAATTCATTTCCGAACCCTTGATGAGCAATCATTTGCATCAATTGCATGACTCACGAGTTCTCAGAAACCCTTTCAAAAACATTCAATTCTTGATTTACTGGCATTTCAAACTAAATTTGTCATATTTTTTTTCTCATATAAAATTTAAGAAAAAACACTTGAGACACAATCCATAGAGTAAAACAGGCCCGAAAAGTCTAACTGTGAATCTGTGAAAAAGAAACCCTTCAACAATTATATGTTCTTCTCAGATGTCTCAGAATGCTTTCATGGGGCGAGTTTTCTTGAGCATCTTTGTTTTAAGCTAAAACGTTGTGTAAGGGCTTCTTTTTTGTCTTTGTTACCTAATATATCTCTTTTGTCTGTGACACCTGATAATGCGGGTCCATTAGTCGCCTGTGTGTTTACCTCAGGTGTGAAGCCGAGCCATGGGGGTTGAGGATGGAACAGCTAACCATTCCCAACCCTTTGGAAGACGGCGGTTAGACGGATATTGTACCCCTGAGTGACGAACAAGGATGTGAAGGGGGAAGAAAAATCCACTTGTTCGCAGTTCATTCAGTTGAGCTGCCCCGAGGAGACACGGCCCGAGTGAACATATTTCATCACGCTTATAATGGGCAGAACGAGGGGGGGGAATAAAGAGTAAGAGAGGGGAAAGAGGTTGTTAATAGAGAGCCGGCCTGAATGAGACAAGCATAGACTAGCAGCCCGAATCTGTAGCTTACTGTGTTTTCTCCATTCTTAAAGGGAAGCGTATTGTTCATTCAGAATTCTCCCACAGTCTCCCACATCTCTCCTCTCCTGTACTCCATCCATTCATCCATTCACAATACCTGCAGCATCAATAAATATTCACCAGCTCCACACTGCAGGGAAGAAAGGAGAAAGAAGCTTAGCTGAAAAGAAAGGACAAAAAAGGAAGAAAGAAGAGAGGAGCAAGGCCAAAAAGGGGAGAAAAAGAAAGAGAAGAAAAGGTTGGGAGTTGGAACTAGACAAGCTTACCAAAAGCCGGGCAAGGTGTTGGCGAAGAGCCAGGCAGGCGAAACAATGCTCCGCTCTGCCGGCCCAGTGTGTGCTCTATACAGACTCACTGAAGCATTGGGATACTGGAGGAGAGAGGGGCAGCTGCGGCTCTGAAATCCCGCCAAAGGAAGGCAGGGAGAGAAAGAAACCAAAGTGAAAGAAGGCCCACTTCGGCTGAAGGCTCAGTTCTGGCACCCGGCTCCAAAGTCTCTTCTGTTTACCATCGCTAGATATGGTCCCTCGGAGAATAATAAACTTCCCGTCTATTGCTAATGTAAGATTTATGGGAGTTCCCCTGTCTGAGACAAGAAAAGAGAGGAATTTTATGTAGATTTCATGTCATTACATCAATGTATTCTAGTCCTAATCAGATTAAATAGAGGAGATAGACACAAAGGATTTCTCAACACATTACACTGCTCAGATGTTGCTCTTCTAAAGCTCCTTGAATCTTCATTCCATTTCGTTTCATGTCAGCCTGGACCCTTTTTGGCCTAATCTGATGTGATCCAATGTGTTTCCGATTAAATAAATGCAGCTTTGGTGAGCATAAAGAGACAAAAATCTTACTAACCCCAAAACCCCTTCCCAAACCATGCATTTTACAGTATTTTAGCCTTTTGACTGTATACACAAATGAGTGATTACCGTAGACATACAGTAAAATAATAAAACCATAGATCAATGTGGAAAGCGTAGATCAGATCATTTGGTCTTGGAAGAATTTGATGAGACAATCTGTGACTTTTGATCACATTTGGGCAAACCAGAACACTGCTTGAGACGTTGTTGAGATCCCTCTCGGAAACCCGACACGTGAGATTACTAGGGGCTTTTCTAAGGAAAACAACAGCAGGAGAACCCCATTGGATCTCTATGACTTTCTATGGAGAAACATCTGAGATATTAAAGAGATCTCACTTCCATTCCTACAAGAATGTGGGAAAGCCAACATGAGCATTCACAGGTATTCTTCCATTAAATGACATCACTTCTAACTGAAGTATCTCTCATTTCCTCTTTTCTGTTTCTTTTTCATACCTTAACTGTGCTGTTCCTTTGCCCCTTCTCATTTATGGTGTTCTGAGGCTCATTGAGAAGGTGAAGGTCAAGGCGAAAAGAAAGAGAGCTTTTGGGGGGGAGGAAGGGTTGAATGTGCGCTTGGCCCCATTAGGATCAAAGCTTCGCTCCCATTGTACATCAAGTCCAATAGTGGCTATTGAACAAAGCAGAGAGAAAAAAGGGCTTGACCCCTGCTGGCTAACTGACAGCTCCGTCTGCGTGTGAATGTGTGTTCAAGGAAATTGCAGGGACCTTCATTAAATTGCATTACTCATTGCATTACGCTATATTCATGTCTTTTCGAAGTAACTTTATGCTTCACAGTGCTGGGATTGAGGTGTCACATGAAAGGTTGGGTTGTTTCAGGATCCTCAGAGGAATGAAGAAATGCTACTCTTATATCTTCATCTTGCACCCCCTCTTTCCTCAGGTGTGTTGAAAACATTGCACATGAGTCAGAGTTTTGCGAGTGACATTCAATAGCTTCCTTTATACGCAGACCCGCAGCCATACACACTCTCACCTGAGGCGCACTGACAGACAGCTGCTCCGAGTTTGCTGAGAAGAGCAACTGAGAACCACGGAAAGTGGGTGTGCTCTGACATTTATGATGAGAATAAGCATACATGCGTGTGCATTGTATGAGTGGAAAAAAAGAGTTTTCTGATTATTAGCAATGTTTGCCAAGGTTCGCATGACTATTACAATTGTTCATACTGAGGGTTTGGGTTTTGAAGCCTGTTGTATTAACCTTCAGCGTTGGTCAAGCATGAACTTGTCAAGCATGAACATAAATATACATTAAATCATGAAATTTGTTGAGAAGAGATGTTTTATTACTTACTGAACTGATCTGACTCATATTTTTGGCTTGGCAGACAATAAACCGGATGAAAATATGTAGTGTGTATACAGTGTGTTAAAGGAGCCAAATAGGGACCAGAATAACAGAGACAATGGCCTAGCAAACACAAGACCTGAGCAACTGAATAAAATCCCAAAAATGTAGTGTACTTCATAAGTAATTATAGACCATCAAATGGATCTGGATATAATATTCAAATAGATTATAGTATGTTAATGAAATAAGACTCTTATTCTCACCAAGGCTGCATGTATTTGTTCAAAAATACAGGAAAAACAGTAATATTGTAAAATATTATTACAATTTAAAATAACTGTTTTCTATTTGAATATATTTTCAAATGTAATTTATTCCTGTGATGCAAAGCTGAATTTTAGTTTCTGCTCTGAAAGCCGCAAGATCACTCTGAACGCTGCGAGTTCGTGTTAGAAATCAGAAATGGTGAGAGAACATTGTGCTTGGTACATTTTTCCTCTTCAAGCCAAACTAGGGTCTTCAGCCGACAAAGTTTAAATCTCTTCTGGCTAGCGCGCTTCCCATAATGTTTATGCATTAGGTTAGTAGGTGGTCTTTTGTGGCTATTTGAACACATTCGACCACATGAGCGTCTACACTACGTAGGCAATCTGCCGTTTTCGACTACCTCTGGAAGTGGAAAAGCTTTTCATCCTTGTTGAATAACAGTAAAAAATTATCACTGACCTCAAAGCATTGAACGGTAATGTATATATATATATATGTGTGTGTGTCTTTTCTCTCTCATAACCCAAAAGGTCTTGTACAGAGGTGGAGGTTGTTTCATGGCTGGTGAGGAAGCTATTAGCCCCTTGTGCTGCCCTCTCTCTCTCCCTCCTTCGTTAATCTGCTGTGACAGCTTCACTGTTTACTAAATCCACACTCAGTGAATCACAGGATGGAGGCCTAGCACCGCTCGGCTCCATTAACCCCTGACCCTGAGCGCCATGGCAGCAGAGACAGGCCTTAGGGAGGAAACGACACCTGTCCCGTCCTTGGGGTCACTCCATTTAAATCACCAAATTTATGAACTCTAGAAGTTCAATTCAGGCTGTAATTTTATCACTAAATCTCAAACAGAAATCTTCGTAGGTGACAGGACGTTGACCCCTACTGAAGAGTATGGTGAAGATCGAAAGGTTGAAACAGAATGTTAAACTAATAAAAAATAATAATAGTAATATATTATGAATAATTCAGTAAAATAAGCTATGGAAGCTTGTTTCCACCACGAAAAAAATACAAAAAAGTTAATTGCGACTTTTTATCTCACAATTGCGAGTTCATGTGTCACAATTCTGACTTTTTTTTCTTAGAATTGCAAGTTTATATCTCAATTCTGAGAAATACAGTCAGATTTGCAAGATATATACTCACAATTATGTAAGTAATTCAATGTAATTGTGACTTTTTACCTCACAATTCTGATTTTTAACTCGCAATTCTGACGTTATAAGATATAAACTTGCAATTGCAAGTTAGAAAATCCGAACTGTCAGATATAAACTCGGAATTGCGAGAAAGAAGTCAGAAATTGTGTATTCCAAATGTAAAAACATTTAAAAGAATAACTTTTTTATTTTTTATTCCATGGCGATGACAGAAGCAAGCTTCCATAATAAGCCCCTTCTTAGAAACGTGTAATCGTGTATTAAACATGCCTTACACAAATGTTTTACACTCACAAAACTTTGCTTCATCTTACTGCCAAAAGGTATCAAAACGCCATTTTTTGAGACACCGAATCTTAAAGTCCCAAGACTTTCCTCATCCACCATGACCTCACCAGCATCCCCAGCTAAATGAACCCACAGTTCACCGAGAGGTCCTATCCCAACGCCACGCTGTCCGGATCACAGTCGACACTTTAAACTGTTATCACACGTGCTCCATCACACATCTACACTTCTCTTCAGCTATCACTCTCATGTCAGCACACACCCTGGAGCGCCATCCTGCTCAGTCCTGCCTCAGTGTCTGTTTCTCCCTCCCCCACATACCAATACACACTGATACTGAGCCCTTCTGCAGGTCGGATCACTGCTTTATCCTCTGCAGGGCTGCCAACTCTCACGCATTCACCGTGAGACTCACGCAATTGAGCCAATTCTCACGCTCTCACGCCACACCCCCGATTTCTCACGCTGAAGTGTCAACCCAGTCGGTCAAATGCCTGAAAGATAAGTTTATCTATAGATCTACCAGTTGAGCCATTCGTGATCGACTAGTTTTACCGCAAATTAGTTAAAATATCCTGTAATCTATAGCGAGCGAGCGTGCATGCGAGACAGATGTGTTGAGCTCCTAACGGCGCGCTCCTAACCGCGCACGCGCACACGACGGCAGAGAGGTAAGCGAGCTTGCGTGTCTTTCGCAACACAACCCAGTGGACAGTTGCACTGTATTGAGACAGTTGAGAAATAATAATATTTTTACAGTTTTCAACAATAATTGTCATTGTTGAACCCTTGCTCTTATTATATTTCTGATTTCTCAGTTTTGTCATTATTTTAGCAAATAATTTATTTTATGTTTTGAGACAGTTTGTTTGAAGAAGTTTTAAAGAGTTGGTAAAAGAGTAAAGTAAAAGTTAAAACTTTTTTTAGTTAAGTAGGCATCTATTTTTTATTAAGTAGGCCTATTTATTTTGTATTAATACATAACCTTACTGTATTCATTCATAATGTATCATTATTGCGTGACATTTGTGTCAATAATCGTCAACCACAGGGGACTTCGCGTAGTGGGAGGGGGCCCCAAATCAAATTCTGCTTAGGGCCCCCAAAAGGCTCGGACCGGCTCTGGAGACCAGACAGACAGTGTGAGTTTTTTGTAACAATTGTGAGGGAAATACACAATTTATTCCCATAAACTGTGTAGTCAGCCGTTCTCCCTCCCATCTGCACCGTGTGAATTGTGAACGCAGGCAGGTCAGTGAGTTACAGGGCGCTCCTTGTCTCCATCCAGTTTAGGCTGGTAATTAATAGGCCTGTTATATAGTTTAAATAGAATTAAGTTAGCAATAGCAGAGTTGTTTGTTTTGCAGCACTGAGCAGTTATTTTACATAACTTTATCATAAAAATAGTACAAAAGCATTTCCAGATGACAAATATCTGGACATGCCTAGTAGTTAATGTTAATTATTGTTTTCTAAGAACAGAATATCAATTAAAATGTTAAAATTAAATGTAATGTAAATCTCCCAAGAAATTCTGTACAGATACCAAATACTTTGACAATCAATATATACTTAATACACTTCTGCTAATGCAAGGATTTTGTGTTTGTATTTTTCCCCACACCAAGCCACGCCCCTCAATAAGCCCCTCCCCCATAACACAAGCCCCGCCCCCCCCAAAATCTCACTCTAAGCTGAACTCAAAAGTTGGCAGCCCTGCCTCTGTCATGGTCTTATATTGGTCTGTGCTGGTAGTATGCTAATATGCTAATGCTAGGCTAAAATTTCTGATGGCAAAGTTCAAGTGTGTATGTTTAAATGGCTTGTAATTTGTTTTGCTTGTTGTTCATCTATACTGGTTTAATGTGCAACTTTAAGCCCAGCAGTATGACGGTGTAATGCAGGATATCGACAGTAGTTAGCAGTGTTTGATGCTTTCTTGCAGGGTAAACAACATAAAAGCCAAAAGAAACTGAATTATTGGTGTAAAGCAAGTAAGGGAGAACACTGTACAGCAAATGAGTGGGGAACAAAACAGCAGAGGAAAAAACATACAAGGGAAAAAAACACAAAAGATGCAAAAGAAAACTGAAACTGCCAATGTTACATTTTCTGTTCATATCGACCTACTCAATGTTCCATAATACTGTTTTTTATTTTATTTTTAACCCAAAACACCTCCATTGTCCATGTATATGATTGGGTATATCTGCACCTCTTTTGTCAGTTTATCTGCTGGGCCTGTTTATATGCAAATATAATGGACTTCACTTTTGTGATTATGCTTTATATCTCTTCACCCCTTATGTCATCTACTGTTTGAGTTTTGTGGTTGCTCCATTCACGATTGCTTGTTCACATGTGGATTGCAGTGATTCTAAACTTTTATATGCCAACTTAGTTCCATGTGGAAGAAGTAAAGTTTATGGGGCCTGAAAAAGCACATCCAAAGTTGGGATTGTTATCAATTCTCAAATGCTTCTTAAGGTATTTACGCTTCAAATAAAGTTACTAAAGACTCCCTTCAGTATAATATAATATAATATAATATAATATAATATAATATAATATAATATAATATAATATAATATAATATAATATAATATAATATAAATGTATAATATAATATGATATAATATAAATGTATAATATAATATAATATAATATAGGATATTTTAAAATATTTAATATAGGCTCAAACAATTCTCATTAAATACACCCAAAACCAAATGATCCGAGCTGTGCTATCCACAATGATTGTTTAGAATTAGATCTATGCAAGTGTATTCTATGTGCTAAATGTCAACAAGTTTTCATTTTTTTAATTACTCCTATGGAATTTTAGGAGAACTTATCGATACTTCATCAAAACACCAAATAATTTAATGAAACAACTGAAAACTTCTGAGCAATGAATACATTTTAGTGCTCTTGAATGAACTCTTAAAATATTAAACGTAGAAATAGCAGCAAAACAAGAAATATTACATATGGAGTATTCAGGCTAGTATTGTTACAATGGATCTGTATCATCAGACTGGTGTGTAAGAAGAGAGAGACACAATCAGTTAGACTACACACACACACACATACGCACACAAACGTAAACAATGGCCGAAAGGCAGCGAGCCAGGTCATAGTGAAGTATGACAGATGAGTTTGTGGCGTCTCTATCAGCACCCCTCCCTCTGAGCAACCACTCCCCAGCCTAACCTTTGACCTCTCTGAGCACACACTGTCATCACCACCTCTACTGCAATGTCTAAACAGAGAGGTCAGGAACCCAGTTTCGACACACTCAAGACAGCCATCAAACTCATACGTGTGTGTCGGGGGAGTGACAAGTTGCACATGACAACATCGTCAACAGCCTCTCATATGTGGTCACTTCTGCTTTTCATCAGTATTTCACTTCTCTTGACTGACACAAACAAGGCCTTGTGTATACATTTACATGCACAGACACACACTTCTGCTTAATCTGAGCACATTACAAAATACAATAATTATTGCTTTGCAAGCTGGATGCATGTGAAGTGCTGAAAACTTCTCTGTCCATTTCCTGTGCAGTGATATTTTAATATACACTTCCTTAAACTGTTTCTGCCTTTTGCTGTGCCCTTTGGCCTGATCATATGTTTCATCAACTTTGTGCACTTTCACGTCTCAAGGGATAATTTTTATCAAAATATTTTTAACTTTCTTTTTGTTACATGAAGCCAGACCCAGACTTTCCTAAACTAGTAAAATCCATCATAAAACTATGATAATAAAAACAACTATAATCCACTCTAAACATACAAAATGTTTCAAATTAAATTATTTTTAAGTTTACCCATTTTAATATATATATACTTATATATTACAATAAACTTGAAATGTATTGTTTTTATACACATAATTAATGTTCATAATTGAGTAATTAATAGTTTTATATTTCTCTATCGTTTAAAATTTGATTATGCTTTTCACAATGTTTCGTGGGATTGTAGTTCTTATCCTCACGAAAACAGTTAGGTTCACAGTCTTATCTTTGTCTTTTTGTCCAATTTTCCAAAACATTTTTGCTTTAAATCACAGTTTGTAGTGTTGTGATTTACCTTGTAGCTGATTGGCTTGGTTCATGGCTTATAACTCTTTAACTAAGACTTTTTTTTTTTAAATCCTTATGGGAAAAGATTTATGGAAAAAATACTTTCGGAACAAGCGCCGCTGTGTTGCTCTGTATTCCAAAAACATTCAAAATGTCATTTCCACCACTGTCATTTCCTCCACAGACCAGAGTTGACATGGACATATTCATGACTTAATAATGTACTAAATGAAGGAATTTTCCTGTGCTGTATGTATGTCCACTGTTGGACATTGTTAGTAAACAAATTAAATAATCTGGTGAGAGTTTGTTTTATAATGTCAAAAGTCCAAAAAAGACCATAATTGAAAAAACACCCATATACTCCCTATATGACAATTGAAAACGCACCCAGTGTAATTACTTTTCAGTGCGTTTTTTAACTGTCACTATAACTCATTGGAGCTACAGGTGAACACAAGATGACTCAACAAAGAGTGCTGTCACTTAAAAATGAAAATGAGATTTGACCCAGATTTGTAACAAAGCCAAATAAAACTGTCACACACTCAACAGATGAAGTCATTATGAGCCTCATGGTACCTTCATAGGGCCTGAACATCCCCTAGATACCTCCATAAATACATGATATCCTCTTAGTCCTGAGCACACATGCACAGCCTCACAATGACAGCCCCTCACTCACTTTCTCTCTCTCCCCATGCGCTTTGTGCCCTCTCAAGTCCCTTTCCACAAATCATACACAAATGTTTATGGTTTTTCCACAAATTACACAAATAAAAGGAGCCAGAGAGGAGAAGGGAGGAGGGCGCTGAAGAGAGACGTTTGGACCTGGTACAAACAAGGGCAGCAGGCCAAGAAGCTTTGCTAAAAGTTTGAATTCAACACTCCCTCGAGTAAAACAGCTCAGACAGATGGAATACATTCACTCGAACACTCTATGAGAAGCAGAGAGGAGACGAGAGGAGATTTTGCTAGCTTTGAATTTTCTCGAAGAGAACTTGCCTTAAAGACATAGTTCACACAAAAAAAAACTAAATTCTGTCATTATTTTCTCACCCTCGTGCTGTTAAAAATCTGTGACACAGAAAAGATGATAGTTTTTCTCAGTGTTTTTGTCCATACAGTGATGTTCAATAGGGTCCAATGGGGTTGTTTTGTTTTGGACCCCATTGACTCTCAAGGACAAAAACATTTGAAACATTTATCAAAATATCTACTAAATGCTTACAGTATGATCAGGATCAAATGATAAAAAATGACCACAGATAACATTTACTGCCTATTTCAGCTGGTTTTGAAAGTCTTGTGCTAATGATTCATCAAAGCCTCCTTGTCTAAGTGAAAAGCGTCACGTTCGAGCGACTTTTCGCTGCTTCAGCACAAACCTCCTTTATAGAAGATGGAAGTCGTTCTGCTGCCGATTCCAACACTTTCCTAATCAGAGGAAGTTTCACAACAGTGTGCAAACACTCCTCAGCCAAAAATGTGAGGTTAACAGTCGTTCATCTGAATCTTTAGAGCTATCCTTGTATGCTACATTTCTAGATTGTGTTCTTTTAACAGCATAAGCTCAGTCCTGGATGAAAACCGTGCAACTCTGGTGATACTTAAACTTAATCCTGAACTTTCCCAAATCATTGTCTGAAAAATTAGCGTCCGTATATGGATCATTAGGAACAGTTTGAACAACCAACATGGATTTGATTTACAGAGTGCACACACAAAAGGGGAAAAACATCTGTCTTTTCTCAAACAGACAAATTATACATGTGAACGTAACCCTATAGGTAATACTAAACCAGGGGAAGGACGTTTAGCAGGAGCCAAAAGCTTGGTGAATAATGAAGTGGTGTAAAGTGTACCATTGTGAGGAAAGCTGCTCATTGTTAAGGGAAAGGTGTTGAAGTCTGTAATCGTGGTATTGTGATGCTTCAGTTCCAGAATGTGCCAGGGAAAGCACGATACAATTATAAGCTACGCTATAGAAAAACCCCATGACATAAAACAGAGTACCAATGAAAAACATCTTATTATTTGAGCAGCGGTGTCTGATTCACAAGCGATTTAGAACTTTGTTTGCTCAGCTTCAAGAATAATGACAGCTTTAGTCATTAAAAATACATTCTAGCCGAAGAACATTAATGCAATAGTTCTGCCTGAGTGTCACTCTCGAGGAGCGAATCAAAGGTTTTCACGCACGTTCGATAACACCCTCCTCATCCATGATTGCATTCACACCAATTGTGACCACAGGAACTATACCGCAAAGTGTTCTCGGTGTGGTTCATGCGCACTTGAGTTGGGAAAAACCAAAAGCAACATTAGATGTGCATGCATTTAGTACCCAAAAACAAGACAAAAATCAATAAATTTCATAATGTTCGTATGGCCTCAAATATGCCATCTCCACTAAATAATATGTCTCCAGGAGAAGATCACTGATGCATGCGCCACGGCTTGATGTGAAACATCTACAATAAGAGCAATGATATAGAGCAGATTTCATGAGATGGAACAGAAGGTGCTTTTCTGCCCTAAAGCATCACCTTTTCATACAGGAGGACTTATGGCAGCTATATTGAGAAGATCAAGCACAAGGCTCAAACTCAGAGGAACCCAGTATTGAGCCCTGAGGCCCTGATGTTTATAATCAGGCTGATCTGTTCTTTTCTTGCTTATGAATTGTGCTTGAGGGCAGAGAGCCTGCTAGACTTTCACCTGCTCTCTAAGACTCCACGCAGATGGATTTCTAGCTGGGATAGAAATATTGAACTTGTCTCCAGCTCACGAAATCAGCAGTCCAACACCGTTCTACCTCAGTACTAATGGCAAACGTCTGTATTTATTATTGATTGCATTTACTCTGTACTAGTTTAAAGGGATAGTTCATCCAAAAATGAAAATTCTGTCATCATGGTGTTCCATCCAGACTTTCGTTCATCTTTAAAAAGACAAATGATTATATTTGAATGAAACCTGAGAGATTTCTGTTTATTCCACCAAAACTTTGATGCTTCAAAAGGTTTTTAAATACTTTGCAATGTTTTATTTGTTATCATTATTTAAATACATGACATGATCAAATAATGAACAATACTTCTACAGCATTGATTAATCTTAGCTAATGTTAAACTCAACATTTACCAATACATTTTGAAGATCAAATGTTGTATCTGTTATTAGTTAATGTACTGTGAGTATGAACATATTTATTGGGCTAAGTAACATTAACAAAGGTTAATAAATGCAGTAAAAAATACAATACTTAGTTTGCATTAATGTTAACAAATGAGACCTTATAAATAAAGTGTTACATCAGTAATCCATATGAATTGAGCAGTTTAATCCAAGTCTTCTGGAGACACAGTCACCGAATGGTCTGTCAAACAAGCACATTTGAGCTTCTGTTTGCCACATTTGACGTAGGGCTGGGCCATAAAGGATATCATATTGAGATTGCGATAAAATTTACGTCGATAACGATGATAAACTCAGGACATTTTTACTCGATATGGATTAATCTAACAGCAGAAATAAACTCGACAACAGCCAATCATGTTTCTGTCTGAAAGGCGCGGTTTCATCTAATAGAAACATACATGTGACACTCATAGGGCTAATAAAGTTGACCTAACCTAACCTGGCGCAATGCAGGGCCAAGCGCGACGCAAGTGTGTTTTGCTAGTTTCAGCCCAACGCAGTTATCATTTTTACGTCTTGAGCCACGTTGTTTAAATAGCAAAAGCATTTGTGCCTATTTGTGCACCCATGAGCATGCTGGTCTGAAAACGAGGTGTGTTCAGGCGCATTGTTGGCGTGTTGCTATTTTGAGGCAACTGAAATAGACTATGCCATTGACCAACAAAAACCTGGTCTAAAGTCAATGGCGCAATATTTTTGTTATTTAAAGAGTGCGTTGGTAATGAGCCTATAGGCGGGTCCACAACCCGTGTACACTGCTTATTACACACGCAGGGACTCGAAGCCGGCTGGTCCCGTGGTCTCTTTGCGCGCTTTAACTCGCGCCCGAGCATATCCGTTTGCGCTCTAGAGAAGCGTTCAGTATTTCCGCTTGCAAATTCCGCTATGTAAATAGCAATCCGCAATGGTGCGAACGCAACTAGCTTTTAAAGGGAATGGGAGATGAGACTCTGGTTGGTTTATTTCACGCTACGCCCAAAACACACCCATTACTCATTAAGAGAATATGGACAACCCTTTTAGACCATGCGCCGGGCACGCCGACCATTTTTACCGTCGTTAAACTAGCAAAAGTGGATTTGGACATGACCTAACTGCACTTGGGCCCTGCGCTTTAGACCATGCGCTTCTCGTTAAAATAGGGCCCACTGTGTTTTCAGCGTCTGCCTTCTCAAAATGGGAGGACATGAACACATGAACTTCATCTCCAGAGCTGCTTTGAGAGTCACTCCACAAGCTTTTCACTGTGTCATTTGAGAAAAACTACCATCAAATACACACTGAAACTAAAACTGAAAGATCTTCAAGACAAACCTTCAAAATAAAAGTCCAGTTTAACTAAGAATTTATGACAGAAATCACTACTGTAGCCTAAAATGTACTTCTCAAAGTAATACTACTGATAAAAATAATAATGAATATCGTAAAACCAAGATATGTTTTTCATCAATTAAATTTATACAGTTCTGTTGTAATGTTTTGTAGAAAATGTAATGATTTGTTGTAAATAAATTAATTTGATTACATTTTAAAAGCTTGATTAAATTGTTAAAGTTGATATAGGCCCAGGCCTACATTTAAAACAAAAAACACAGCATTTCCTTCCCCATTATTGGTAAATGAATATCGTGATAAATATAAATAGGCTATCATATGAAATGGAAAATAATATCGTGATAATATTTTTGCCAATATAGCCCAGCCCTAATTTGTTGTGCTCTCTGTGCACATTGATTTCATTAAAAATATCTTCATTCATGTTTTGAAGATGAGTGAACGTGTTATGGGTTTTGTAACCACATGAGGGTGAGTAATAGATTTTCATTTTGGTTGAACTATGCCTTTGTGTGCTGATCTTGTAAAGGCAGCTACTTTCTTATCTGTCATGAAAACTGATTTGGAACGCTATACGTTAAGTAGGCATCATCTCTGCTTAGAACATAAACAGCGCTCCTCAAATGAAACACACAACTCACAATTGATTTCAGTAGAGTTTGATGTTAGCATGTTGCTAAGCTAAAAGCATGATACTCTGATATAGGCCTACATGCTACTCTAAGTGTAGAACACAGCACACACAAATAATGGATGAAGTAGTTTAGTTTTAAGAGAATTTTTTATATATATTTAGAATCAATATGTATTTGATTCTCCCTCCCTCCACAGTTCTGACAAAAAGTCTTTAATCCAGCTAAATATTATCTGTACTCCCATTTGAACGATACAAACTTGAATAAATAAAGTTTATCTGCAAGTAAACTGCGCATAAATTGTTCTCATCCTGTTGTAGTTGTTGGAGGACAAAGCAGCATGTGACAAATTTCACATGTTGACAAGTTTAGGAAAAGCTGTGTTTTCAGTCAAATAAATGTGCTGGATGAGAGCAAGACAGCTATGCAGACAGACAGCTACTGACAGGCAAGTGAGTGAGTGAGTGTAAATGCTACATGTTGTTGCTGGAGAGACACTGCTCTGGAGGCTGCTTTTCCTTACTTGGTAGTGCAGACTTTGTGAGAGAACTCTCTACAGGCCCTCAAACAGCAAAAGATGCACACACACAAAAGCCATTTACATTTATGCACATCTGTGCTCGAGTGTTGATGTAGACGGGAAGAGTGGACCTTTTTCCTTAATTCCCTCTGCAGCAATGCTGTGTTCATTAGCTCACAGGGCTTTGTAGCCAGAACATACTTGTCACTACAAGTCTGTCACAGATTACACACCAAGAGAAAGTCCAGAAAAAGTGAATAGCAGCAGACTACCCACTTGGGGGAGGCTGAGGGGCAAAAGGGGCTGAAAGGAGCGGAGAGAGCCTTGCACCATGACGCAAGGTATTACAAAAGCCAGATGGCTGCCTTAATGCCAAAAATATGCTCTGTTTTTATTTGTTTGTGCTCTTGAGCTTAAACATTTATAAAAACTCCAGCCAAACACAAGAATTAGCATTTTGCTATGGCAAATATTATAACTTAAGTGATTACAGATGTGTATGGAAGCATATTTCCGGCCTCAAAGTAAAAAAAAAAAAGAAGAAGATAATTGTGAGATAAAGTTTAAAATCAGAAACAAAGCCACATTGTGAGATATAAAGTAACACTCAAAGATTTAAAATTGCAATTGCGAGATATTAAGTCAAAATAACAAGATTAAGTTGCAATTGGGAGAATTAAAAGAATAGTTCACTTCAAAATGAAAATTCTGTCATCATTTACTCACCCTCAAGTTGTTTCAAACCTGTTTGAATCTCTTTCTTCTGCAGAACACAAAAGAAGATATTTTGAAGAATGTCTGTAACATTGTAACAAAAAATGCTATGGAAGTCGATGGGGTACATCAACTCTTTGGTTACAGACATTCTTCAAAATATCTTCTTTGGTGTTCTGCAGAAGAAAGACATTCAAACAGGTTTGAAACAACTTGAGGGTGAGTAAATTATGAGAGAATTTTCATTTTGAAGTGAACTATTCCTTTAAAGTCACATTGTGGCATATTCAGTCACATATTAATATAAAGTCACAATTGAGAAATATAAAGTCACAATTACAAAAAAGCAAGAAAACCAATGGAAAATGTAAAGTGAGATTGAGAGTTATACTGTAAAATCGCAATTTTGAGAAACCAATTCGCAACTGTAACATTTAAAGTCACATTGAGAGATATAATGTCACACTGTAAGATATAAAGTTGCAATTGCGAGATTTAAGTCACATTGTGACATTTAAATATAAAGTCGAAATTGGGAGATATAAATACACAGTTAAGAAATGTGAGAAAACCAATGCAAAATGTATATTGCAACATTTAAAGTCAGATTGAGCAATTTTCAGAATCAAAGTCACAATGTAAGATATAAAGTCACATTAGGAAATATAAATGACAACCAAAAAAGTTGCAATTTTGAGAACTAGGTTTACTAACAGCTTGCACCAGCTCAAACCCTATTTGGCGTTAAAAAACTACTATCAGGATTTAAAAAAGCCACGCAGTGAAAACTGGATACAGTAATTTTTGCAGCTGACCTTATTGCATATGCATTTGTAGGAGTTTCCCTTTCAGATACAAAATTTATGGGAGGAGAGTATTTAAATGAATCACGCAACGCGATTTACTAAGGTTTGGGATAGTCAATTTACTGGTATTTGTGCCATTATTTAACATCTAAAAAAAGCATGCCTTAAACCAGACACTATAGTGTGCTTTGCTCTTGGTAGATTGCGTTGGTCATTATGGGAATGATCCGGCTGCGTCTGTGTTCTTAGTTTAATGTGTGCGTCATCAGTAGATCATGCGCAGAACTTTCCACTCCTATCAGCGCTTTGTTTGGAATTGCGCTCTCACGTTATATTTGCCCTGTTTAATAAATCTGGCCAGTGTCACAATTACCACTTTTTTTTCTTTAAGGTGAAAACAGTCTTTCATATACAGCAAATGAAAAAGCAGATAAAACATATCCAGACCCTGAGCAAAACGTTTTGCTTGTTTTAGAGAAAGTCCTTGATAGTGACAGCTAACAGGTCGCCATACTGTGGTGGTGTCAAGTTCTTCGGCCTTCAAAAAGTACTTGACTCAATTATATAGTTAAATGGAATGAAAATGAAGCCCAGAAACTGTCACAAGCTACATTTCCCATAGAATTGTCTAGATGTGACAATTAATAAATATTTGATCAAGTCCACTAACATGGTCTAAGACCTGAAAGGCCGCACGTATTTAGGAAATAGCTACAGTGTGGAGGAATCGGATCCATCTATGGGGAATGGCCCAAAATAAAATCCTCTGTTCTCCCATATCGGGCCTTACATAAATAAGATATCACTGCAGGCACAAGGCACCATGGGAAATAGCCAATCCAGTCTTGTAAACATCAGCCAATGACTTCTGGCAGGCTCACACTCTCTCTGGAGGCATGCGAGCGAAGAGGGGAGGAGGGCAGTTCGGGGTTGGAATTCATAAATAAATCACTTTTTTTGGGAGAGGATTATGTGTCCACAGACCCTTTCTAACTCTGTCCCCCCTCCCCCCACCAAAATAAACAAGGCGAGGCAGAAATAGCTGCTTCCAAGCACCACTACAGGAAATTATTTTAGCTTGTTGGTAATTTGGGCACTTACTTTTCTAGTGTATGAATTACAGTTAACCCTGAAACTTTTAACCCCCCTACCCCCAACATACACACACCTGGCGGGCAGAGCAGGCATGGAAAACATGAAAAAGTTAGCCAGAACAAAAACAAGTTTAAAGTATGAGAAATGATTCCACATTTAACACAGTTACAAAATATAATGCATTATGATGATGAAAACCAATCTGAGGTGTATAAATACCAGTCTGTTTCCCAGGACTTGTTTTTGGGTTCTTTAAATCATTAACGAATTCCCAATGGAGGCACTCCGGCTCTATTTAAACCCACTTATCCGGGCGCTTCCCGCAATCACCCTGCTGAACAAACACAGGGAGCAAAAGATTGCTCAGTCTGCCCAACCTTGGCTAGGAAAGGTAATACTGGTGAGGAAGGTTGTAGCCAAATATTCAATCCAGGTAGTTAATGTAAAGGTTGGAGAATTTGTCATTTAGAAATGCATAATGATTAATCCGAATATCTGATCTATACCCACACTTCTGGATAAAGTTTGTTGGATCCATTTGTTCAGAATTCCATGTCTTTTCCACCTGTTTGATCAAAATGCTTCATTGATTTAATAATGGAGGGAACACATTATTTTGATGGTCCACTTTAGTAACTTTGCAACTACATGTCAACTAACTATTAGTAGAGTATTAGTAGACTGTCTGCTTAATATCTGAGAACACTTTATTTTGATGCTCCTCTAACAGACATTCTACTGACTATAAGTAACTTTACATGTCAACTTATTCTACTAACCCAAACACTAACCTGACAATTTACTAACAGTCTACTAATACTCTATTGAGAGTTAGTTGACATGTAGTTGCAAAGTTACATGTAGTTAGTAGAATGTCTAAAGTGGACCGCATGAAAATAAAGTGTAACCATAATGGAACCTAAAAGACAAAAAACAGCCCATTTTTTACAGCAAACGATGCAGTCCCCACGTCACTGACCTCCACATCTTGGCGTGAGCCGTAGCCACGTCATCATAGAGTTCTGATCACATCACGGCCTATCAGACTAAACACACAGCACCCTGGAATGGAAATAGCAGACTGATATTTATACAGTATGTCACAATGTTTCAGCTTTCATTGGAACATTAAGATCTCTGCAGCATTGTGCTTGAGCCATATTCCAGTAAACAAGACATTAGCAATGATTTAAGAGGTGTTACTTTTGAAGTGAAGTGAAAAGGATTTTCCTGTGTGGGCACGGAAAGGGTTAAATATGTGCATTTCAGTGGGCTGTGCGCGCCTGTGCTTATGTATATGTACCGAGACATGAAACAGTACACAGTGCTTATAAACTCCTCTGCATGTTCCACGGTGAGATAAAACATGTGTGTGAGAGCAATAGAGGCCGATATCTGCACTTTAGAGAGCGACCTCAGAACATCCTGCCCCATTTGTAAGCACACACAGAAACTAACTCTTACATGCATGAATATGCGGATATTTGTAATATTTAAAAGAATCAAACCTTTAAAGACTTTCTTGCTTTCAGTCATTTACTTAGGGTACCAAAATACTCAGTGGACAATGATGATTATCCTCAGTCATTTAGAAACTATTCAAATTAACCATTCATTTAGAAACTAGTGCTTCGACCTACATTAATTAGAAATATCCAGACAGGTTTTTGGATGATTTTACTTTATTTTTTCAGCTGTGAGGAAATAATAAACAGATCAGAAATGTTCCTCGGGGTTTGGGAGGATAAAATTCATGTGGTGTAAATCCTGACAGATAAAACCTCATTGGATCCAGCATTCAAAACTACATTTCAAGAAGAAATTAAATAATGACTTGCTTGTATTAGAGCGGAAAAAAAAGGAAATCCAAGAACTGCCAATATCCAGAGCATAGCATGTTATTTGTTTAGCTTCGGGCAGTCATCGCTGAGCCTGGCATACTTATCTGAAATTAATACTGTATATGCCCTAGATGATATAGAAATGTGTGGTGAGTGACACCTCTGTCTAGACTAACATGCTGCTGATGTCATGTTGAATGAGTCATTTCATTTAAAATGAAAAATTAATAAATATTGCACTATATGTTGTTCTAAAGTAAAATGACTGTGGGAGAAAAAAAAGTATGACGTGTATTTACACTTGTGGTAAAAAGTCTACTTGATTGATATGAATGTGCACTTCTTAAAAGTAAAAGTATATTAAAAAACTGTACTTGCAGATAATATAATATGAATTAATTAAAAGCCACTTAAGAGTACTTAAAGAGGCTACACTTTCATGACTGTTTCTTAACACACTTAAGTCCACTTACAAAGTGCAAAGTTTACAAAATAAAAAGTTTGGTCACACTTTATATTAGGTGGTCTAAACTATACTAAACCATTTGATACAATATACTTATTATGTACATACATGCTGTTGCTGATACATTGTAATTACATTTAAAGTAGCCTACTTGCATTTAATTAACATTTGTACTTACTAAGTATATTATTCCATAATAGGTTCTCTTTTTAAAAATATGCCAAAGGGAACTTTTCCACAAAGGTATGTATGAAGTAGCCTACACTATATTTAGTGATATTTCTTTAGATTTTTTTTTTTTTTGCAATAGGAGGGAAATTTAGATTTGTCACCTCAAGTAAAACTGATTGAACCATAATCATGATGATTGTGATGAAGGAAATTTAAGGGGCTTCTTTTTCAGGCCACTTTCCACTTGGGCAGGATGTGATCTCACTTCCTTTCATGTGACCTCAAGTCCCACACAGAAGAAAACAATATGCACCACATTCCCTTTCTCAGTGCTATGTTAGCAGACCACATTTATTAAAAAATACAAAAATATTTACATTACAAACAGAGGTAACACTTTACAATAAGCTTATTTAGTTAACATCAGTTAACTACATTAGTTAGCATGAACTAATAATGAACTGCCCTTATACAGAATTTATTAATCTTTTTTAATATTAATTTCAACATTTAGCCTACTAATACTTTATTAAAATCTTGTTAACATTAGTTAATGCACTGTGAACTAACATGAACAAACAATGAACAGCTTTATTTTTTATTAACTAACATTAACAAATGTTAACAAATACAGTAGCAAATGTATTGCTCGGTTAGTTCATGTTAGTTAATACATTAATGTAATGGTAACTAAAGTGTTACCCAAACAGACATCATACACTCTCTAAGAAACAGCAACAAAAGCCAAATGCTAATGCTAAAATAATTCTCTTTAGATGCTAGTGTGAATGCTCTGACTACTTTTGACTTTCATCTCTGACTGTTTCATTTCAGGGAGAGCAACAGACCTCTGGCTATCATGGGCAAATGATTGAGATTTTGGAAGGTTAATGGGGGAGTCAAACCGCTAAAGGGCAGTCTACAGTGTGAAACTTTAAAGCCAGGTTTACGAGATGACTCATTGCAGCAACTCTCATCTTTAACAGTTAAGTAAATACAGTGTTAATTACCACAGACGCAAGAGTGAAAGTGCACTGGAAAGCACCAAGAAAGCTCCCCTTTTTTCGAATAGGGAAGTCTTATAGAAGATAACCATCACCTGATCAAACCACGATAACCACAGATGATATCCTGATTGTGTTTTGGAATTAAAGTTCAGATAGGAGAGCTTCAGAGATGAGGTCAGTATCGTACGGGTGTGTTTAACTTGGCCGAGAGTCCGTGATACAAGTCACTTAGGAGAGATTTAGCAATGCAGAGATATGCGGGTAAATAAACCCAGTGGGATTAGGTTATTGGGTTTGAACTTTGACCTCTGGGGG
Source organism: Rhinichthys klamathensis goyatoka (assembly GCF_029890125.1). Lineage (NCBI taxonomy): Eukaryota > Metazoa > Chordata > Actinopteri > Cypriniformes > Leuciscidae > Rhinichthys > Rhinichthys klamathensis. The sequence goes on from NW_026606581.1 coordinate 2,905,356, forward strand.
ACACTGTGTTGAGGCAGAGAAAGCGCCCCCTCCCCCTAAAAGCAGCACAGGGCTGGGTCAACATGACCTCTCTGCCTGATAACAGAGGACATGTAAGGACAAAGAGGAGAGGTTACAAATCACAAAGTCCAATGGCATTCATAAAATCTGTGTGTGTGTGTGTGTGTGTGTATATATATATATATATATATATATATATTGTCTTAGTGTTGACTTTAGCTGAAAAGGCCTCGTCTGTTTAATAGCAACTCTAATTTAATATAAAATGTATTTAATGATCTGTATCTTTTTTTCCTGCGCAGTAAAAGTGAAAATGTTTAATGGCTTTTTTTGTAGCCAAGACTTGAAAATGATTATCTAAAATAAACGCAACCTGAGAAACATTCACAAGAGTAAAAAGTAGGACAGCCAGTCTGGATGTTCCTTATGTAGGCTACTGGTAGACAAAGTCTATCTAGTTAAGTTAATAATTATACATACTAAGTAGGCCTACTTGTTGTTCAACTCAATATTTACACATGTGCTTACGCAATAACATGAATGCAGTCAAATAAAGAGTGATCAAAAAACTTCCATAAATAACACTCCTTGACTTCCTCAACTCATCTGCATGGTAAGCAAATATTGTTCTTGGTATCTGTGCTAGTAAATTGCAGCCCCAGACTCACTGAACTTATATTATTCCTCGTCTTAAATAATCCAATCTACAAGATTTAGGGCTATGCTTTAAATTAAATTTAAAAATGCAACTTGTGTTTTTAGCTTTATGTTCTGTGTTTTATCACTTATGCAATATGTTTGCTGTCTTCTGAGTCACTTTTATAAGAAGGGCAGTGAAAAAGTCGTGTGTAATCATAAAAGCAAACACAAGTGTGTGTCTGGACACATTAACAAGCATGCATCATTAATAATAATTATAATTCGTTACATTTATATAGCTCTTTTCTGGGTACTCAAAGTGCTTTAGGGGGGGATCTCCTCAACACCACCAATTACCACGCAGACATCAAACCAAAAAATGGACAATGCCCTTTAAATTCTCCCTTTGTCACTGTCAGCATAAAAATATAGGGTTAAGACGGCCACAAAGTCAACCATGTTTGAGTTCCACTGCTATACAAAGAAGGGACCACACAAATGTTATACCATCAGATAATAGTATGTGCGAAGGAAATGAGCAGCTCTTTGAAAGATGAGGGGAGTTCTTCACAACTAAAATAGAACACACACATGGCACATCGACAGACATTGGTTGCAAAGTTTGGTTGCACTTCAGAGGTGGTTATCGGGGGAAAACACCAAGAGTATCTCTGACCTTGTGGCAGCACACATCATCATGATACATTTACATCTGTTTATGTATAACATGCACTAATCACATAGTTGTTTTCGACACCATAAATGTGTTTAAAGGGGCACTTGGCAACTATTTCAACTTAATAAAACCGTTTAGAAATCATTTGAATGGTTCAATAACCTGTTCTGGAGAGAATGGTGACTTTCCCGGCTCCCCCCAGCGTCCCCAGGCGGAAAACCAACCTTGCAACATCGGGACTAACGTCCCTTTAAGTTGGAAATAGAAGTCTCGTGAGAAGCGAGAACGAGCGAGAAACACGAACTGCTTTATGGCAATTCAACATAATTCTATGATACTGTGTATGATGTATTACCCACTCGGTAGACATAGCGCCACACTATAAAGTTGGCCGGCTCCGATAATAACAAATGCACATGAGCAGCGGTAGAAAGCGGGAGGAAGGTGCCGCAAGTGAGTTTTTTTATGACAGTGTTGTGAAAATAAAATATACGCTGCACAGCTGTATAGGGGGAGCTCGATGAGAAAACATGCGACAACAAAAGTGAAAATCAGCGAAGAAATGACTAGAGTTGCCAAGTGCCCCTTTAAGATTTAAGTTTAAGAGCGGAATTTAAAAAAAACACTGATGGGAGTGGAAAGTTCTGCGTGTGATCTACTGACGACGCACACATTAAAGAACACAGACGCAGCCGGATCATTCCCATAATGACCAACGCAATCTACCAAAAGAAGCGCAAATTAGCATCTGTTTTAAGACATGCTTGTTTTTGGTGGTAAATAATGGCACAAATAGTAAACTGACAAGCACAGACCTTAGTAAATCGTGTTGCGTGATTCATTTAAATAATCTCCTCCCATAAATGTTGTGTCTGAAAGGGAAACTCCTACAAAATACATATGCAATAAGGTCAGCCGCAAAAATAACTGTCTCTACGCCTTTTCAGCGTTCATTTTTCACTGCGTGTCTTAAGTAAATCCAGACGGTATTTTTTTAAACACAAAAAGAGGGTTTGCGCTGGCGTAAGCTGTTGATGTCATCAACTATCACCTGGGAAATGGAACTAAGAAACATAATACTGACTCAGTTGCCCTATTTTCAGCTACTCTCGAATCTTACCTCACATCAACCCTGCTTTGAATGTAAAGCTTCATTGTTCATATGTTACTCATAATATGTCACCAGCTGGGTCATTATACGGAATTGGTGTTTCTTCTATTTTGAAGATGTGATTTGAAAGTTGAAAGTCTGTAAGAGTTTAAACATTGTAATTAAATGTGATTTGATAAAATAATGAATATCAATAGATGTTGAGATATGCATTCAGAAAAGTAACAGAGGGTTGACAGTTTTAGTTATAAGGTCATGACCAGTGTTGGGGAAAGTTACTTTTAAAAGTAATGTGTTACATGAATTGGATCATCGAAGGTCAGCAGCAAAGACATTGGCTAATAATGTGAGATTAAATACATAAAGTATATTTGTATAATTTAACTTTTAATTATTGAAGGTTTGCCTAATATTCTGAGTTTGCATTTCACTTTTTTCATTCATTTTGAGGAATACTGAATCTGTGTGTATGCAAGTGAAATAAGTAAACGAATGCTTACATTTTGTCTAGAACTACAATAACCATATTTACACACAACGCCTCTGCACGTCCTCCTGATTTCTATCAACACGGGGACAAGAGAGAGCTGTCAGTCAATAAATGGGAAAACAAAGTACCTTGCATAACTTGTTTGAAAAAGTAATCTGGTTACATAATGTGTTACACCCAACACATGGTCATGACAATTTAAGGCTTAATGACAATTAAATCTTGATATTTACAATAATCTGTTGTTTATACACATTTATGGTAACAGAGCTAACTAACATTAATATAAAAAATACATTTACTTTACTTGCTGAAAGCCCTTCCTGAAAAGATTATGTCATTATGACAGAGTATTTTTATTTATAGAGAATTCATTTATTTTAATAAGGGACAGTTATATGATGGTAACAAAGTGGCTGCATATTGAGGACACAACTTTAAGAAGTAATTTTTGTAATTTATTTAATTAAAATATAGTACAATGTAGCACAATGCATATAAAAAAGTATTTAGAAAATAGCTCCTTTGTGTGCATTTTTATAGATTTGTTAATACTGTGAGTTGAAAATCGGCCTGGGGACGAGCCAAAAAACATCCTCATGAATAAAGAAAAAGATTTAGCATAAATTGTGTATTCTGTTAATTTGTTTAATATATATATATATATATATTAAAAAATAATACAAATTAAACATACAGTTGCCTACAATAATACATAGTAAAAATGGCATCATCTATTTGTTAAAATCATTGTTTTCATGAGGGCCACAAAAGGCACCTGTTAAAAGACCCAGCTGAAGAAAAGTATAATTTGTCTTATCAGAGATCGCTCCAACAATATCATTTCTGAGTAAAAAGGAAAAACTGTCACTGAGGGAGCTTGAGTCATCTGAACAGTTTTCTGTCATTAGACGATACGTCAGCCTCATTAGACAAGCATTCCCATGAGGACCCTGTGCCCGCAGACAGGAAACCCTCTCTGACCACATAAACAGGGACTTTCGTACTGAAGCAAAAAAGGGAGAATCCAATCAAAGTACCACAAGGTACCACTGCAAATCAAACCCTACCAAACCGGTTCCATAACACTCGAGCGGTTGAGATAAACAAGCGAGACCTTTGTTTTTTTTTATCTTTGCTGCACACAGTAACTGTTTATCTTGTTTAAAGTGAGCTATTCCTTACTCTGCCATGTTTGCAAGTCTTTGCGAGGCAACGCTTCCCTCCCTGAGGTTTCTATTTTGTCTTGCTATAAACATGGACCCATCGTTATGAGGTGAGATGATTGTGACATCACAGGAATTCGACTGTCAAACACACAAGCGCCTGTGTGAGGCTGAAACGCTCTCGGCAAACTGGGTGAATGGGATTGTGTGATATACACATACTGTACCATGACCACCCAAAGTCCAGTATCATCCCCAGAAAAGTCAAATTCTGCTTCGAGAAGGACAGAAACTAGAATAAGGTACATGAATGGTTATTGTGCTGATAAGTTTTATCCAGTATGAACGAAGGCTTGAACCCTCTCCCTCTGAAAGGAAGTCATTGCAAAAAGTTAAAGGAGTACATGTAATAGCATTTTTTTTATAATTAATTTATTCAAAAATAGTTGATGAAGACATTATTTTCTGTTATATATTTGGCATAAAGTAAAAAATGTGATACAAATCTCCTGATATCATAATGAAAATAAAAAAAGTGAAACAGGAAATCGCTTATTGACCATTTACAAGGTCAATGAGCATTTTTATGAAATAACACGGACACTATATTTCACTAACTAAAATCAGATTAATTCCCCCGGTTTCAAGGCTTAAGCTAGTCCCAGACTAAAATGCATGGTTGAGCTGTTTTAACTGAAAGCAACTTGCACCGCACACAACAGCAACCTATCTTAAAATATATCAGTGCCATGGTTTTGTCTCAAGATGCACACCAGTGATGTTTTTCTAAGGCATGCTTACTTAAATGTCCTAATTGAACTAAGGCCTAATCCTGGCTTAATCTAAACCCTGTCTGTGAAACCAGGCCATTATTATTTAAAAGTTATTCAGGGCACATTAGTTACCACACCTGGGAATAAATGGACAGTCACAAACAGGAGTCACGTTCATACCCATCGCAGAAGTTTTTCGATCATGCACTTTTTGGGAGGACCAGATAGTTAACATTTGGCTAACTGTGCAAGTGGCACTAAAAGTCAATTTGGGTTGAACGACATGAACAGGAAACCTTGCTGAAAGTTAATGTACAATGCAGAACGTAGATGGTAAGTACAGCACTGGACCCATAATGTTATGATTCACTGTTCAAACTATGTGATACAAGCGTTCTGGGACTGTGAATGGAGCAAGATTTGTTACTATATGTGGCGAGCTGTATATAAGAATGAGGGTAATGTGTTATATGTGATAGGAGGCCTGTGGTGGGGTTAAATGGAGGTGAAAGCATGTATACAGTTAAACAGAGATGCAAGAAGACGCCGCTAAACGTGATCCAGGAGCAGCAAAAAGGAAGGTGGGCCCGTCCTCCTCACACGTCTCCCACTGAGTTTCCACTCTGTTAAAGAAATAAATAACTCCAATTTTTTTTTTTTAAACTCCACCGGGCACACAAGCACCGCTCACCTCTTCTCTCATCCCTCTCTCCAGTCCTCCTCCGCTCCCCTCACACTGACAGCTGTCTCTGATTAAGGCTGTGAAAAATGGGGCAGTCACGCCAGCCGCCCCTTCCTCCCCCGCATTCCATGAGCATGACTGTGCACTTTCTCCCTCACGGCGCTCTCCCTCAAAGCTTCTCGCTCCGATTGCCTTTTTCTCTCTGCAATCTCCTCATATTCCTTCTAGATGCCTATTTAGACTTATTTCATTCAAAGTTCTTCTACACCTTTCTCTTTTCAGTCAGAGTGGTTAAAGTGAGCAGAGTGGTTAAAGTGGGGGTGGAAATTTGTGGGTAAGTGGAATACAGTGTCAATGTACAGTGTGGGGGAGCGCGAGAGATGACGCATGAGAATGTGCATGTCAGATGGAGACAGTTAACTGCGGGGTGTACGAATGAAAGTAAGTGGGTGAAAGAGAAATTTGTGGGGTATAGAGGCGCAAGTGACCAAAAGCGTGAGGAGTTTATGGTCGTGCGTGAGAGCGAGTGAAATGGAAAACGATGCGCAAACACATGTTGTGTATTTGGGTCAATGACGTGAAGCTCATATTTTTGTCATGATCTATTACGTTTTTCAAAAATACATTAAAAAAGTCATTTGTATGGACAATTTCTTTTTTCTCTTCTATGATAAACCGGTTTTCAGTTTCTATATTCTTTCTAACTCATTCTTTCTAACAGTTTCTAGTTTCTAACTCATTTTGATGTTTTTGTGGGGCTTAAAATAAAAATATGGGGTTAGTAGATGGTCTAACTGTCCAGATATTGTAGTACAGAAAAACTCTTAGCATAAGTAATTTATACATTTTAGGCCTGGTTTCAGATACAGGGCTCAGATTAAACCAGTTTTAGGCCTTAGCTCAATTATGGCATTAAAGTATATTTTATAAACGTGCCTTAGAAAAAAACATTACTGGTGTACATCTTGAGACAAAACTATGGCACTGACATTTTAAGATATGTCAGTGCAAGTTGCTTTCATTTAAACCAGCTCAATAATGCATTTTAGTCTGAGACTATCGGCTTAAGCCTTGTCTGTAACACCGGGGACTGCATTATTATTTGATCAAAAGTGTCAATCAATGGCAATGTGGTGTAACCAACAAGCAGAAAATGATTTTGTTGTCATAAGACAAGAAACCCATATAACTGGAAATGATCTCTGAGAGAGGATTCCTATGCTGTGCCAAGAGTAGTAAAAATAGAATTTTTTATCTTTTCATGAAAAGTTAAATACTTAGTTCAAGCCACATGGATTAATCATACAGAAACTTCATGATTTAATGGTGAAAAAAAACATTATTTCTTACCTTATCTAAAAAATATTTGGTAACACTTTCTTTCGATCTCCACTTTAGACATTCTACTAAATATAAGTAACTTCGCTAGTATATCAACAAACTTTCATTAGAGTATTGCTTAATATCTGGGAACACTTTATTTTAATGCATTGAAAATCTACTGACTAAGTAACTTTGCAACTTCAACTTATTCTACTAACCCTTACGCCTAACCCTAACCCTAACCCAACAGTCTACTACCACTCTAATGAGAGATATGTAGTTACTTATAAAATGTCTAAAGTGGACCATCGAAATAAAGTGTAACCAAATTTTTTTCTTTTCTTTTTTACATGATGGTTATACCATTTGACACTTTTTGTTAAGTAATCTGGGACCTCATTATTTGTTATTGACCTATTTACATCAAAGATGTGCCTTGCTTTATGTGAACCCCAAAGGACAGAGAAGAACAGATCAGCACAGAACAAAGTTTTCGAGGCCTGCTTCACAAACCCTTGAGTAACCACTGAAACAGTAAACATAAGCGCTCTCCGTTACCCATGGAGGAAAACCTAACCTCAAACTTCAATACAGACTAGCATTTTTCACTTTGCAGCACAGCCATGTTTACACCACATTAAAATTACCTCATGATAATTACAATGTGCTTTGAGTGTCTCATTTTTGCGGCTGTTGTGCTTCATGTACTTCTCTATTTGTTCAGGGTCTGCTTGGAGACCTCGACAGAATCCACACGATTCCCAGAGAATGCATGAGACGGTGTGGAAGGGGAAGCTAATCCTCACCCTGTCATCTCCCCGAAGACCTCTGTAGATCCACTTCCAGATGTTTCCTGTATTGTCACTCACTTCTGCTTATAGAGGGCCAAACGGCTTTAACATGAAGTTTACATTGTCTGAAATGTCTTCTCTTCAGCGTTTGATGCTCATCACTGTGGAAAACATCATAATTAGGGTCTTTTCACCCATTAGTAGCATTGGTTTACGTTGCACAACCACCCATTATGCTCTGTTTGGCTAATAAAAGCCGAAGCTTTCTTGGCTTTGGACTGGGTCTTGCATCTGTCTCCTCTTCACGAGATGTGGAAGAACACATACTTTTGTGTGTGACCGAACAGTTCTCGCAATCAGAGGCAGGCGTTCAAAAAACAAAGCAATGAAATTTGTCATCTTTTTAAAAGGCCGCTTTCATAAGGAGCTCAAGGCCAAATCCTCTCTTGAAAGCAGGAAAATCTTGATTCCAAATTAGTTTAACAAGCCTTTTCCTGTTTTATCAGAGCTTGTTCACTTTAAACACATGCTATTGTAATCATTCTATTTTTAAGGGTGGTTTGAGGGGCAGGCCGGTACTGGTGGGCAGTACAGTACAGTCCTATCACAGTCTGTTAGATACCATGTATCAGATTTCATAAACAAGCAGGGAACATTTTTATCAATCATTCCATTAAAGCGGGAGAGCGGCACGCTCATATTCACTTGAAAGATTCTTTGTGTTGGAGGCCAAGACATTTCCTGGGCGCCATGCTTGATAGTATTTCATCTGTAATGACCACATCTTTTACACAAATGACTCAGAAAATAACGCTACAAATCTCTCCATGTTCTCTAGATGATTGTCCCCCGTTCCGATACTTTGTCCCAGATGACAAAATAGTTATTTGCACATCTATGGTGATAAACAATTTGATACATAAGAAAAGATCAATATTATTTCATTTCAACATACCTTTGAGCAATCAGTGTTCTGCACCAGTAGGTTGGCACAAGAGCTCTTCACAGGAAGGGAGCTAGAGATAAGGCCCTTCGCATTAGTCAGCTTCATCATGCAATACAAGACAGATCAGAAAGAATTAAGAGGAAAACGGTCTCAGTTAACCATTTTAATCGCCAGCTATTTATTTTGTGACTGATTCATACAGGGAGGGGGGGAGGGGGGGGGGGGGGGGGTGCTCACTGAAAGTACTTGAAGCAAGAGAGATGATTAGAACAATTTCCACTTTTCGTATGATTTTCTTTGAGCAAACTTGCCAGTGTGGGAGATAAATATACCAGTCTGATTGCATCTCTACCAAGCTTGCTTCCGAGTCTAAAGGTCAATGTTTAAAAATGTGCACGTGGGAGCCAAGAGAATGCGCCTTTCTTGACTGCACGTATGACGCATTTTAAGAATGGAACACGTGTTACGCAGTGGAGACAATATAACGCACTCCTGATGCTGCCTTTTAACGCAAGGCCCAAATGTGCTCAGCCACTCAATGACCTCCAATAGACTAAATTAAGCCTATTAATGTTATAATTACTTGGTGACATAATATTTGGTTGCTGTATTTTATTGCATGTAACTTACTTCACTCTTTAATATAGCGGTTAGCAAAAAGACATTTTAAGGTGTAACGTTGGCGTTTTTAAACCCGCTTTGTATTGTTACAATCACTGTAGTGTAAATTAACAATGTTTACTTGTTCTCCGTGTTACCTGGACCAGTAAATTCACGATTATTTATCAGTAAAAGTCCGCCGGATGGAGCAAAACTCGTAAAACTGGACTTTTTATGGTTGTTTTCCTACCTATTTGGCAAAAGCGAAGACGACAGCCTTTTTTCTGTTTTCTGTAGTCAGGTAGAACGATTTTAAAAATAAAAGTCATCTTTCTGTATAGGCTACGGAAGCTTGTTTCCGCTACGGAATAAAAAAATGTAAAAGATAATAGCGAACTTTTTATTTTCCTCTCTTTTGTTCACAAGATGTAAACAATTGTTTACATCTCGCCATTCAGAATTTATAAACTCACAATTGCGAGTCATAATCTCAGAATTGTGATATAAACTTTCTCGTAATTGCGAGTTATAAAGTCCAATTCTGAGGAAAAAGACAGACTTTATTTCTCATGATTTTATAACTCGCAATTGCGAATTTATATCACACAATTCTGAATGTGAAAAAAATCTGAATTGGGAGATAAAAAGCCGCAATTAATTAATTAATTAATTTTTATTCAGTGGCGGAATCACATTTCCATAATAGGCAGACAAGTTTTATTGAAAGCCCATTTTGCCAGCAGTGAAGCACCCCTTCAATATAGCAGTTAGCGAAATGACTTTGAAACAGCAGTTAGCAATTAAGTTAACGGATGTAAACTTAATATATAACAGTTAGCGAAAAGGCATTTTGATATAGCAGTTAGCCGTTAACGAAAAGACTTTTCTAATTTAGCAGATGTCTGTTAGTGAAAAGATTATTTAATATACAGTTAATGAAACAATTAATCATTAATCGCATGCAGTTAACAGTTGGAGAAAATACTTTTTAGTAGCAGTTAACGAAAGGACAGTTAAGCAGTTAGTAAAAAGATATTTTGATATTGAAGTTAACTGTAAACAAAGACTTTTTAAGTATATCAAATGGCTGGAAGCGGAAAATATAGCACTTCATGAAAAGACTTTTTAATGTACTGTAGCACTCAACTGTTAGCGAATTGACATTTGTCAAATAGTTGTGATATGTAAATCTATAATAAAGGAATACATAACATTTTGTCTAGGCTATATATTGTCCAATATGGATCTTATTTTAAAGTGCTTGAGGGGCGTAACGTTACTGTGGTTAGGCCCCTAGACAAACGACTCTATTTATTGCGAAGCGAAAACACGCAATTTGACAAACTTGTAATCTAACTTTTGTGATTACTGAAACACTGTTGAAACATATATATACTTATATGTAAAAATGGACTTTTAAGTGCTCCCCACCCTTTTGTTTTGACTTACTTCAGGGGTTCAAGCCTTAATTATGGGGATAAGACCCCCCAATCCCGTCCTAAATTAGCACCCTGGTTTGGTAGAACAGAAACAGTTGTTTAGTTGATGAAGCTAGTTGCAGAGAATCACTGGGCTGAACTTCAGATTTAGATGAACTTCAGATCAAGATCTCATTGTTCCCGGAAACATCACTGTAGGCCACGCATGTTCAGACCAAAGTCAAGCTGTTTCATGTCAAGAGAAGGTGCATTACTGAGATCACATATTAAATGTATTAATAGCCTATTCCCTCTCTAATGGGAATTGTTTTCATTTGGAAACCATTTAGTTAGCTTTTTTCATTATTTCCTCAGTCCCACATTGGTTGGAGGATGATGAAGGCCGGGTGGTGGTCAAACACAGAGCCAGATACGTCAGCGCAAAGTCCAGAGAGCAGGTCCGTTTGCCAGCTCTGGGTGGGTTCGTCGAGAGATTCATCAAGAGGGTCATGGTTCAAACAGGGCAGCTGTGCACTGGGAAAATATCTGTACTCTATTTGAGAGTAAAGGGGAAAAAGCTTGGAGAGGACATTGAGTCGCTCGCAGGCACAGTTGGAGTGACTCAAATGTTTGGTGAATGCATTCGAAGTTGAAGGGGATGGGGACAGGGGCTCATAAAGTGCCGATTCTGGGAAAGCCATTTGACTTTACTGGATTTCACAGAGCGTATAAGCACACAAGGCAAACAAACTGCGAACCAACACAGTTTAACACGCACCAAAAGAGTTTCCATACTCCATGTCACACAATAGGATGCAGAATGAGCTGACAAAACAGTGTGGTCTGCCATGTGGGACTGGACCTCGAGAAAGGCTGAGGTTGAGGGGTTGTATATACAAGCGTGGATACGCCAGCAATATCCACAGTGGACACTGAGTTTTGGGCGTAATTGGTTCCAGTTTCTTTTTGACAAGGGCTTACTTTTCTTCTTCCCCTTTCTTCACACAAACAGATAGACAGCCCGAAACCGAAAAAGCACACTGATTTACCAAGCAAAACACACAAGGATAAACAGAGATAAAAGTAGAATGGTAGTTTACAGACAGTATTTGTAGTCTTTGTCGTGTGAGGTTCTGTGGAGAGCATGATGAGTTTGTTCTAGACAAAACTGCGGGCTAAAAACACACTCCATTTCAATGCAGAACGGCATACGGAACAAACTGATTTCCCTCAGGATTGTACCCAGCTGCACCTCAGATCTTTGACACGGATAGAGACAAAGGAGTATGAATCCAATACATCTTTCCATAACAGAGGAATTTACACCATCTTCTAATGGGGAAAATGTGTGTGGCGTAATGTCGGAGATACTTGAATGATCTTTCTTTCTGTTGACTTAAGCAGATGTGTCAAGATCTGCAGAAAGAAAGCATGGCATCTAAAAAAAAATAAAGCATCTTTGGCAAGCAGGGTGTACTTCTGATATAAACATTTAGATTAAATGTGCCATTCTCATTAATGGAGTTAAACACTTAAACTACATGAAATCATTACTGAGAAGTTACAAAACTTTTTATTTTCAATCAATAAATATTTGTAGTGGATGCGATGCTTTTGAACACTTTTCCTGTGGCATGCTGTGTTTTAATGTTTTAACTACAGAGAGAATTGCTTATCATGATAATAGCAGATTGTCTGAGAAAATATTTTCGTGGAAATAATGCACAACAAAGGCCTATCTGTTTCCATGTTTCCAAAAATACTATTTGGCCAGTGAAAAAGACTGAGAAAAACCTTCTCTGAAATGTATTTTATACAAAAACCGGCAAGGATAGGCTACTAAATGATTTTTATCAATGTAATGTGATGGCACATCCATATCTCATATTTTCCTAATGTCCTGTACTGTTAAACGTGGTATCACGTGGATGAATAAGCATATGCAAATCTATGCATATGAGGATCTGCATAGTAAAACTATAGGCGTTGTAAGCTCCATATATGGTTATTTCGGGGAGGAGACACATGTGCGCACAATCTTCCGCTGACTGGGATTTATTAAGGGAATTTTGCGCAGGTTCTGGTGTACGCACGGTTTTATAAGTTTGAATATTTTTTGCCGTGCGCCATTTTTGGCTTTCAGGCGCACGTACACTTTTAGTAAGGATCCTACGCAACGTTTTATAAATGAGACCCCTGGACTATTTATGTTGTGTTTTATTATGTTTATATGCGGCAGTCGTCCATGAGGTGCTGCCTCTTCACTTTCATTTTGTTTGTTTATCTTCTTATTAATGTTACGTTAGCCGGTTCACGTCTCCTGAACGGTTAAACCTTGTTACAGCATCTAAAACAGCTCTAGTAAGTTCTGTCATCATCAACTCAACCCTTACCGGTTTGACTTTCTGTGGGAAAAATTTCAGGGGCTTTTGTCCATTAGGGATGGGTCGATCATGAACGATTCGTTCATTTTGAACGAATCAATAACCTGACTCGGAAACCACGAGTTGTCTCAGAGACTGATTCGTTCATTTTGTGCTATGACCTAGGTTCTGTACAGAAAACAGAAATGATTAGCTCACCTCCTGAATAAGGGTCTGAGTCGTTTGTTCTTTTGTCACGTGACCTGACAACCATATTGGATACAGAAATGAGTTAATAATTCCCAACCTTCTTTACAAAAAAGCGCGTAGTTCCTTTTTTAAACTCTTACAGTTACGCGATGCGTTTCTGGACTCTCAAATTTCATACAATTATATATGTGAGAATTTCTGTCACGATGGTACTTTTCCATATCGTTGAAAGTGGTAATAAAGAGTTGGCTGTCACGTGATGAACGAATGGGAGACTCGGGAGGTGAACTAATCATTTTTGTTTCAGGTACAGACTGCATGGCTTCAGCCAATGGGGATTTGACGTGACAAAAAAACGAACGACTCAGATCGGGTGGTGAGGTGAACTAACAGACTGCATAGCCTGAAGACCCAGCTAAGCAAATATTTTTCATAATTTGCCCTTGGCTACCTTACAGTTTTTTTCTTATTCAGAATTTGATCAACGTTTGTGTAAGTAGATGTGTTGGGGAATTTGGCTATTAACATGTAAAATTTTAATTATATTCTGCTGAAACGAATGGAATGACCTGAAAAAAGATTCGTTCATTTTGCAGAATGAGATTCAAAGTAAAATGATAGGAACAATGTTTAGGTGGCATCTTTCTGAATTTTAAAATGTAAGTCTTAGGCCCTGTCCCATTTCTCCCCCCTTTAAACTTCCACTTGGTTTTGAGTGCCCTCGAAAGTAAAGTCCCCTCAACGAGGGAAGTGGAGTTGAAGATCTTTCCCTATGAAATGGGACACCACTATATGCAAATTAGCGCGGCAATCCTCAATACGTCACGCGCAGCGTCAAAGTGTCTACTACTTCTACTACTATTTTCATTCATAAAATTGCCGGTTCCAGTTGTTGTGTTGCCTGTTGTGTGGGCTGTTTTCGTTTATCTACATCTGATGAATCAACAGAGAAGACATGTGGAATATAGAAGACGCATTTCCGGTAATTTTGCCATATATTTGTTTGTATCTGATCGTTTAGAAGCGCACACAAAACCCAAAGTTTGCTTGTCTAACAATAGTTGCAATCCGTTTCCGAACGCGCGCGCGCCGCCATGGGAACCGGGGCAACGTCTCTTGCGCGGATCATTGTGCTTTTAGTAGCTGTTTTTACCACCAACGTCCCGCAATTTAGAAACCGCAGACACTGCACTTTACAACAATCACCGATTGTGCTCAGTGCTGATTCTGACGTTAGGTTTGGGTTTAGAGAGAAATGACAGCGCGCTGTGAAGGGAAGATGATGCGCTAGACGAACGCGGCTAGTTTTGAATAATTTTACCTCACATATCTTCTTTTTATAATCCTTGGAAGCCAAAATCGAAAATAAAATTAGATTAACTAACTTACCCAGATCAGATGTATATTTGATTTGCTTTTGAAGCACTCGGCAGATATCATATGAACATCGTCAGATAGCTTCGTGAAATATTTTCTAACATTAGTGTTGAAAACTCAACAGTCCATTGGATGTGCATCAAACTAACATATTCCAACATATTTCGACATTTTAACATGCGTATTTGCGAAAATATACTTAAAATAAAATTGTTCCTTTCCAGCGGTGTCCGCCATCTTAGTTGAAAAATTTGACCGGTGTGGTGAATAATCGGGTTACTCGGTGTGAATAGTCCGGGCGTAGGACCCCATTAGTATGCCAGTAGTATGCCTGATCTGAATCTGTTCTCGCGATAACTTGTAGCTAACGTGAGCTGTTTTACTGTTATTATGTGGTAGCTTTATGTATAATGCTAACTCCCGTTGCTATATGCAAGGTAAGATTAAATTAAATTGCATATTGTATATGTAAATTGTGTATATTCTATATCTAATATTTAAAATCTCAAGTTGCGTCAATAGCAGAGGAGAAACACCGCGAAATTTAAAAATACTACTGTTATTGTGTATGAAATGTAGTTTTAAGAGTTTTTCAGTCGACAATGAAGTTGTTTTCAATCTCAAATATGTTGTTTGTTTATACAGATAGCGCCTATTTAAAATTATGATCTGACGTTTTCGGAGATGTGAGATCTAAGGGATCAGCGCTGAAGTACACCGCCTGGGCCAGCCCACCTCGGCTAGTCCAACCATTCCTTCTTTCCTAGGAGACTCTTGAAGATAAAAACATATTGCAGCATCAAGCAATATCTAATTAATCATATCACAGTTCAATTTTCCAAGTTTTGATTTTAGATTGGGAGAAAAATCTGATTAATCATCTGTCCACTGTAGTGGACCTCATGCATCAATGCCATGGCTATATTTCAGCTACAGTTCATACTTATACTGTGAATATTGTTTTTGAAAATACTTAATCTGCAGTGACATTTATGTAAGTATTATATTATGTAAATAAATGTATTTGTATTATTAGAATGTAACGTTGGAACAGAGAACATTACTCACTGCTCCTAACTAAAGAACTTTTGTAGCTTTAAAAAGGATTCATTTATATCTAATTTATACATTATGCAGTGCAGAGTGTTGTACGCTTTATTCAATTTCTTTTTATTTCCCATATTTATCAAGACATCAGTAGCCTTATTAGTATCAGTGATACTGGCCTTCAAAAAATATGTCATTAAACAAGTAGTTAAAATATATTGTCTCTATATAAAATAAATATATTTAGTTATTTTATGTTTTTCTACATTAATCTGGAGATTAAATGTGAAGTGATTAAATGATAAAATATAGTAAAAATGTATAGAGACTTGGGTAACACTTAATAATAATGTTCAGTTATAGGCCATTAATAAGTGGTTAGTTAATGATGAACTAATCATTTACAAAACATGCATAAATGATTAACAAGTGATATACTAACATTTTATGTATGTTTTTTGCAATTTCCATTACACGTGATTAGTAAATGATTACCTAACAAAAAGCTGCAAAAGGGCCAAATTTCATCCCAAAATTTCACGAGTATGCGAGTCTCTATTTGCCCCAATGGAATAAATGCTTTGTGGGATCTCCATATCTCAGCTCTGGAAGGCATAGACATGCATTCATGTCTCGGCACCTTCTAACAGAATACAAGATTTCGAGAATATCCAAGAAACTTTTTTTTTAGACCCAAAATATCTATAACGTACGTACACCTTATAGTTTTTTTGGGTAGAAAAATAAAGTTTCTTGGATATTCTCGAAACCGTGGATTCAAACCTCCTATAATGTACTTCTTATATTATTCAACAAAATTTTTATTGATATCTACTATTTCTTTTAGATTCTTGACACAAGGATTGCACAGCTCTGTAAAGCACATGGTGGAACTGGTTTACAGGTGCACACGTTCGTTCTCTGGTGGCGATCCTTCACTATCAAGAAACATGTGGATGACAGTCACATTTCTTGTCTGAAGGTAAATTAAAATCTATCAAATACATTTCAGGGGCAGGGGACACATTTACTTACTTATTTACTTAAAAATATTTTAAAGGACCTTGATGAGAATGAGACGGTCCTTATTCCAAGAATTGTTGGTGGACAGAGCCCCAAAAAGGGAAACCACTTCATTTTGTGGGTATGTATGGATAAAAAAACAATTACATTTTTGCTCAACAGTTGTTACTCTGGTTACAGCGGTTTCTGTTTATGTTGTAAAGGTCTTGGATGGTTTGCTGAATCGTATTCGCGTTTACAACCCCACTGGCAACTACAAGTCAATTTCTGCGATGGACCTGGCTATACTATGGTATTATGTGCTTTGTAAATGTCAAAATTGTTATCTTTATTTAGTGAAGCAGTGTGTCACATCATCGTACCACCCTCAGTCAAATGGGCAGGATGAGAGGACTAATCAGACTATAAAGAGGTCATTGTCAAAGTACTGCAATGACATGCAGAATGACTGGGACGAAAAACTTGAGGATGTGGTGCATGCCATCAACACCTCAAAGCAGGTGATTGGAACTGCTTAAAAAAGAAATGATTATATGCAATTGATTATTTAAATGTAATTTGTTGAAACACTTTTTTTTAGGGCTCTACAAAGTATACACCATACTTTTTGATGTTTCATCGGCACCCAAAAACGCCAGAGGTTCTAAACACAAAGGTAGTATCTGAGACAGATTGCTTTGTACCTGAGGATCCGGAGGTTGTAATGCCCACACGGATAGTAGAGGTGACAGCAGTACAGACAAAGGTAATTGTCTGTAGTATGAACTATAATTAAGTAATAACTCACATTATTTAAGGTATTCTATTAACTCTGTTTATTATACAATATTTTAATAAGGCACGGGATTACATCGAAAAAGCACAGGGGAAGCAAAAGGCGGAGTACGAGTCCCGGAAAAGAAAAAATGTGAAATCATTTCACATCCACGAAGGAGAGGAGGTACTCAAAGCAAACAAAAGAAAAGAGGGGCGCAAAGGTGGATGTTTAGAGGGGAACTGGACCGGCCCTTTTCTAGTCGAAGACATTACCGGAAAAGGGGTTGCTACACTTGCAGACAAATCAGGCAACATTCTCCGCCAGAAAACCAATGTGTCCCAACTCAAACCATTCCTGCGGCGTAACATTAACCTGAATGGTGAGAAAGGCAGTGCATTACAATAGATGGTCCACTTTTTGAAGTAGATGTTTATGGCAAATTTAAAATATTACATATACAACCTTTTCAGTGAATATTCATGATGACCATGATTCTTACTGCCTGAAGACAGACATGGCAGGAGGTGATGCATCACGCACAGGTATGCTTTATTTGATTTGCTTTAAAAAAAGTACAATAAGTAACTAATTTTTGACTGATCCAAATGTGTTTACAGAAATTGAAAAAAAAAGTCAGTTTTCAGTGGATCGCTTTCACATCTTGGAGCTAGAAGAGGTAAGATGTCAAATAAATGGAAGTCTGTTATTGTGACGATCGGCAGCTGTAGTGCCCTCGAGAGCCTCTGGAGGACACTCTCTCTTTATATTATGTTTCATTATGGACTCATTGTTTTATTATGTTCAGCTGTGTTTCATTATTGGTTATTGAGTTCCTGATTTAAGCCTGAGTTTTGCCTGTGTCCTTTGCGAAGTCTTGTTACACTGTAAGCGTGCATTTCTGAGCGTTATTCCCTGTTCTGTTTCTCCGTGTTTCCCTGGACTCTTGACCCTAGCCTGTATCCTGGACTGTTCTCGAACCTGTGCTGCCTGCCTCGACCCACGCCCGTTTGTACCACGATTTACTGGATTGCCCTTGTTTCTTTGTGTTTGTTTAAGTTGTAATAAAGTGCTGCACTTGGATCCGACCGTCTCTGTCCGTACGTTACAGAAGACTTCGCCAAACATGGATCCAGCAGACTTTCAGCATCTATCCACCGTGGTCAAGACCCGAGCTTCCATGCTAGCCTCTCATCGTTCTCAGTTGGCGAGACTAACTTCTCTCCTCGAGGAACTAGCAAGCTCCGTGCAAACCTGGTCTACGCAGAGCTCAAGCACAACGGCTGATCAAGCCCGAACTGCCGCTGCACCTGTTCCACCGCAACCCAGTGTGAGTACCACATCTGACTATCTCAGTCTGGCATTTCCTGACAAGTTTGATGGCTCACCTGTGGCGTGTGAGGGATTCCTTCAGCAGTGCAGCGTATACATGAATCTTCAGCCCCAGTTGTACACCTCGGATGACGACCGCGTTTCATTCATCTGCTCACTGCTCACTGGAAAGGCTCTGGAGTGGGTTGGTACATTCTGGGAACCAGGTCGGATGTCGTTCCCTTCTTATGAGGTATTTATCGCCCTATTCAGAGAGGCTTTTGAACTCCCCGCAGGAGAAGATCCTGAGGAACTGCTCTTGTCCCTGCGTCGGGGAGGTTCGTTTGCGGCTGATTTCTCTCACTCGCTCCGCACGCCGTTAAAGCCTCATCTCCACAAACTGTTCGATCCTTCCTTGATGACCGTCAGAGGGGCTTTCAAGTTTACCGTTCCTGCCGAACCCACCCATCGTATCGGACCCCTCGAGCCCGTATTCCGCACTGGTTTTGTTGAACTTGCTAATCCAGATACAGCGGAGGTTTCGCCGGCCGAACTGGAGTTTGAGCACGTGCCAGCCGACTCGAAAGAATCGAATCCCGAGTCAAGTGAGTCAAGTGAGTCAAGTCCCAAGTCGAGTGAGTCAACTGAATCAAGTGAATCAAGTGTATCGAGTGAGTCAACTGAATCAAGTGAATCAAGTGTATCGAGTGAGTCAACTGAATCAAGTGAATCAAGTGTATCGAGTGAGTCAACTGAATCAAGTGAATCAAGTGTATCGAGTGAGTCAACTGAATCAAGTGAATCAAGTGTATCGAGTGAGTCAACTGAATCAAGTGAATCAAATGAGTCGAGCCAAATGAGTGTATCCAGTCAAGTCAGTGTATCAAGCCCAGTGACTCGCCGTCGCAGGAGAAGGAGGACTCGTTTGGTTCGCCAGGCTCCTGTGGTTATTCCCAGACTCCTCGCCCTGCCGGCCCCGCCTCTGCGCCTCGCCCTGCCGGCCCCGCCTCTGCGCCTCGCCCTGCCGGCCCCGCCTCTGCGCCTCGCCCTGCCGGCCCCGCCTCTGCGCCTCGCCCTGCCGGCCCCGCCTCTGCGCCTCGCCCTGCCTGCGCCCTTCAAGCTCCGGGAGGGCTTTCCTGAACCCGTGGATTTCCCCAAGTATCTTTTGGGGGGGGGCCAAGGGTCCGGTGAAGAGACCATGAAGGCTGCGCTGCCATGGTCGTCTGCAGGGGCTTCACCATCCTGGCCTTCGCCTAATCCTGCCCCGCCCTGGCCTTCGCCTCAGTCTGCTCCGCCCTCGTCTCTGTCTGAGTCTGCTCCGTCCTGGTACCCTTCCAAGTGTGTTCAACCCTGGTCTCCTGTCAAGTGTGTTCCACCCTGGTTGCCTTCCAAGTGTGCTCCCCCATGGTCTCTTGCCCTGCTCTGGTCTCCAGGCCCCAGGTCTCTCCATAGGCCTGACCTCCTGCCTCTCCATGGGCCTGGCCCTCCATCCCAGCCCCCGTTGACCTCCCCCCGGAGCTCTTAGGAGCGTCTGGAAGCCGCTCCTTAGAGGGGGGGTTATGTGACGATCGGCAGCTGTAGTGCCCTCGAGAGCCTCTGGAGGACACTCTCTCTTTATATTATGTTTCATTATGGACTCATTGTTTTATTATGTTCAGCTGTGTTTCATTATTGGTTATTGAGTTCCTGATTTAAGCCTGAGTTTTGCCTGTGTCCTTTGCGAAGTCTTGTTACACTGTAAGCGTGCATTTCTGAGCGTTATTCCCTGTTCTGTTTCTCCGTGTTTCCCTGGACTCTTGACCCTAGCCTGTATCCTGGACTGTTCTCGAACCTGTGCTGCCTGCCTCGACCCACGCCCGTTTGTACCACGATTTACTGGATTGCCCTTGTTTCTTTGTGTTTGTTTAAGTTGTAATAAAGTGCTGCACTTGGATCCGACCGTCTCTGTCCGTACGTTACAGTTATATATTATATAATATTATATATATAAGACAATTACAAAGTATTTTTTTTCTAGGAAATGTATATGAGAATTTTGAGTGAGGAAAGCGACAGAAAGCGGCCACTCATTCAGTTTCCGAGATGCCAGGCCACAGTTGAAGATTTCGAGACACTGTGTCCACAGGAAAAAAGTTTCCCATGGCTGAATGACGACGTTAGAATTTTAATTTGATAACATTTTTGAGACATATTTGTAATAGCTCTGATTAGTCCTGGTTTCCAGAAAACGTTCAAACAAAAAGCTGCAAAAGGGCCAAATTTCATCCCAAAATTTCAGTCTCTATTTGCCCCAATGGAATAAATGTTGTGGGATCTCCATATCTCAGCTCTGGAAGGCTCTAGAGCCTCCAATCATGCATTCATGTCTATGTCTCGGCACCCTCTAACAGAATACAAGATTTCGAGAATATCCAAGAAACTTTTTTTTTAGACCCAAAATATCTATAAGGGATACACGTACACCTTATAGTTTTTTTGGGTCGAAAAATTAAGTTTCTTGGATATTCTCGAAACCGTGGATTCTGTTAGAGGGTGCTGAGACATAGACATGAATGCATGATTGGAGAAATTTTGGGACTCAGGCGAGCCCTCCATATCCGTCCAATGGCAGCTTATTTGTATGGTCGTTTGTACACGAACCTCCTATAATGTACTTCTTATATTATTCAACGAAATTTTTATTGATATCTACTATTTCTTTTAGATTCTTGACACAAGGATTGCACAGCTCTGTAAAGCACATGGTGGAACTGCTTTACAGGTGCACACGTTCGTTCTCTGGTGGCGATCCTTCACTATCAAGAAACATGTGGATGACAGTCACATTTCTTGTCTGAAGGTAAATGAAAATCTATCAAATAAATTTCAGGGGCAGGGGACACATTTACTTACTTATGTATTTAGAATTGTGAAAGGCTCACTGAAACCTACGTGGAACAAATGGTGGCAAACGAAGACTGGGAAAATGTCACAACCAAAGAGCTTTCATCCAGCCTTGTCAGCACATGTTGAGGAACTTCTAGGACACATTGACAACATTGTGTTTAAGCAAAAGAAGGAAAAAAAGCTTGAACATATCGACCTTGTAATGTGTGAACTGATTCCTGAGGTACGCAATTTAAGGTATCATTTTGGTACAAATATATACTATATAGTATATATTTTAATTAAGAAATTTAATCTTCTGTTGTTCAGATCAGCCTTATAATACTGAGACGAATGGAAGGTTTCAGTCAATTTTGGGCTGAGATATCTTATCTTGTGGAGTGTGTCATTAAAATGGCCTTGTAATGTCACAACATCCTAACAGTGAGTGATGTTACACAGCACAACAGACTTTGCGTGTACAAATGCACGTGTTGCAGCATGTGTGTGTGTTTTGCAGAGTTCCCTCAAGCCAGTCCATCCATGACACCCAGGTTCAACGAGCCAACTACGTTCTGCTGCGTTGCACCTTTGGGCTTGCATAGCCAAGTAAAAACAGTGAGTGATGTTCCATAGCACAACAGACTGTGCATATTATGTACAGTTGCACATGACGTGCTGCAGCATGTGTGTGTGTTTTTGCAGAGTTCCCTCAAGCCAGTCCATCCATGACACCCAGGTTCAACGAGCCAACTACGCTCTGCTGCGTTGCACCTTTGGGCTTGCATAGCCAAGTAAAAACAGTGAGTGATGTTCCATAGCACAACAGACTGTGCATATGTACAGTTGCACATGACGTGATGCAGCATGTGTGTGTGTTTTTGCAGAGTTCCCTCAAGCCAGTCCATCCATGACACCCAGGTTCAACGAGCCAACTACATTCTGCTGCGTTGCACCTTTGGGCTTGCATATCCAAGTAAAAACAGTGAGTGATGTTCCATAGCACAACAGACTGTGCATATGTACAGTTGCACATGACGTGTTGCAGCATGTGTGTGTGTTTTTGCAGAGTTCCCTCAAGCCAGTCCATCCATGACACCCAGGTTCAACGAGCCAACTACATTCTGCTGCGTTGCACCTTTGGGCTTGCATAGCCAAGTAAAAACAGTGAGTGATGTTCCATAGCACAACAGACTGTGCATATGTACAGTTGCACATGACGTGTTGCAGCATGTGTGTGTGTTTTTGCAGGTCACGACCCAATCATGCCAAGGGGAAATGACGACAAGGTTCAGCGAGCTCACTACGCCTGCTGCGTTGTGCCTTCCAGTGTGCCCATCCAAGTAAAAACAGTGAGTGATGTTCCATAGCACTAAAGACTTTGCATATGTACAGTTGCACATGACGTGCTGCAGCATGTGTGTGTGTTTTTGCAGAGTTCCCTCAAGCCAGTCCATCCATGACACCCAGGTTCAACGAGCCAACTACGCTCTGCTGCGTTGCACCTTTGGGCTTGCATAGCCAAGTAAAAACAGTGAGTGATGTTCCATAGCACAACAGACTGTGCATATGTACAGTTGCACATGACGTGTTGCAGCATGTGTGTGTGTTTTTGCAGAGTTCCCTCAAGCCAGTCCATCCATGACACCCAGGTTCAACGAGCCAACTACGCTCTGCTGCGTTGCACCTTTGGGCTTGCATATCCAAGTAAAAACAGTGAGTGATGTTCCATAGCACAACAGACTGTGCATATGTACAGTTGCACATGACGTGTTGCAGCATGTGTGTGTGTTTTGCAGGTCACGACCCAATCATGCCAAGGGGAAATGACGACAAGGTTCAGCGAGCTCACTACGCCTGCTGCGTTGTGCCTTCCAGTGTGCCCATCTAAGTAAAAACAGTGAGTGATGTTCCATAGCACTAAAGACTGTGCATATGTACAGTTGCACATGACGTGTTGCAGCATGTGTGTGTGTTTTTGCAGAGTTCCCTCAAGCCAGTCCATCCATGACACCCAGGTTCAACGAGCCAACTAAATTCTGCTGCGTTGCACCTTTGGGCTTGCATAGCCAAGTAAAAACAGTGAGTGATGTTCCATAGCACAACAGACTGTGCATATGTACAGTTGCACATGACGTGTTGCAGCATGTGTGTGTGTTTTGCAGGTCACGACCCAATCATGCCAAGGGGAAATGACGACAAGGTTCAGCGAGCTCACTACGCCTGCTGCGTTGTGCCTTCCAGTGTGCCCATCTAAGTAAAAACAGTGAGTGATGTTCCATAGCACTAAAGACTGTGCAAATGTACAGTTGCACATGACGTGTTGCAGCATGTGTGTGTGTTTTTGCAGAGTTCCCTCAAGCCAGTCCATGACACCTCCTCGCCTACCAGGTCACGACCCCACCACTAAATTGATGGACTGCATCATGTAGGCCTTAGGATGGTTCCACAAAGAATTGACTGCATATACAACATGAATATACTTCAAACTAAAGATTTGACTTTTCATACAGCAAAAGACACTGCATCTATTTGTGTCTCATTAGTTCTCAAACTTTAACCTTACAGTTCATTAAATATTTAAACACAGCTAACTCGACATTAATTGTTTTTAAATCTTCACAATGTATAGCCAGAGAACTATCACAAAAGTATTTAGGAAAGTAAAGACATACAAAAGTATTTCTGTTTAAAGCTGCTTTGTATTGTTGTGTATTTTTAAAAGCTCTATAAATGTCCTAAAACGATGTGCATTTTGCTTGTAGTTTTGTGTTAATAAAAATGTAATATATTACATCTCATAATTCAGTTGAATTCATTATGTATTGTGAAATTTAATTAAATTTTTATACAAGTTTTGGTTCACTAATTTTATTACATTAAATGTTATTGTATTGTATGATGTTCTGTATTAAGATTAAATTATGCCATACATCATAATGCATTAGTACACAAATGACATGCTTGTAATAAAAAAAACATATTATACCCTATTGCTTAATAACAAATAACTTTGTCACAAAACACACTTAAAAATGGTATTTCTTTAAAATAAAAGATTATTATATAAATTAAGGGGTTTGATTACATTAAGATTTGTGATTCCATAATGTTATTATACTGTCTTTAGTCAAGGCTTGACAACCAATTAAATATTTATACCCACAAAACATAGCTAACATTCTGTAATTATTTTAAATGTCTAAACTGTTAATAAGAAAATAGTAATACACACAAATAAATATTATGTTATGGCTCTTTTAAAAAATAAACATATTGTGTAACATATTGTGCCGATTATTGCGATAAAAAATAATGACATAATTATAATTGCACTACTAACTGCTGTGAATACGGTAAGGCAGTATCAGTGCAGTGGTATAAGCTCAGGTAAAGCTCATAGCACGATCATCGGATAACGTTAGCTGTATGCTATGCTACTATCTAAGCTAACTAAAAAACACACTAACAACGAGAAATGTTTAATTTCACAATCTATAGCTTCGGTTAAATACTAGTATATGAAACGTATAATTTAAAATACATTAAATACATTAATGACTCGTTATACCGTAGTACAAACGTCTTCTATAATAAAGTGATTTTGTATGATTTGTAACCAGGCACCAAAGCGATTACCTATAAAACGTGCTTTGAACCAATCGGATTGCTTGGGTCCTACGCCCGGACTATTCACACCGAGTGACCGGATTATTCACCACACCGGCTCGCTGAGTTCGCAAGGTATCCTGGGTAATTTCATCTTCCACTTCGTTTTAAGCCTGCATCGGACCGCACTATGTTTTGAGGGTTGATTTTAAGGGGAGAATAGCACTCCCCCTTGCTCTTTGGAGTATTGGGACACCCTACCCCTACACGAGAACGCGCAAAAACAAGGGTAAGGGCAGAAATCTAGGGTAAGGGGAGGTATTGGGACGCAGCCTTAAACATTGAGTCTATTGAGAAAGACTAGATGATTAATGTACAGAAACATAAAATAGTAGCCTATATCCAACAATATCTTGTTGACATGAGACTTACTTCAACTCTCAGCTGCAATATCCTTTCATCAAACAATCCTCCCATGCAAAACTTTAAAGCCTTTGCTTTAAAGACAGAAAACTGAAAGGACATGTTACTCGTTCATCAAGCACTACATTAAACCCCCACTATTTTCATGGATGGATGGCAGCCAGAGACAAACTTTTCGAGAATATGATTGAAAACATTTGTGAAATCAAAATGAGAGGTCAAGAAAGCATTGATCTTATATGGCAAGTTGGCACACGCCAACTCAGTTTATGAAAACTCTCCCCTGGGAGAATGCGGAGGAAAGGATTTACTGTGCTGCGGTTGCCCAACCACGGCCCACATACCTTTAATGTTGCTCACAAGAGCTTTCTCCACCTCTACTTAATCATTACTACAAGGAACGGACCGTAGAGGTATGCCATTACAGCAGAGCAAAAAGAAAATCCCTGTTTTGTCTCCATGATCTTCAAGTTAAACTATGAAGTCTTTCCCTTTTGCAGCTTGATAGTTTGGAGACACCTGACCTTTTATACGAGGAACAAAATGGAGAGCTGCATGCAACTTTGTTGACCACACTGTTTTACTACTGTCTGAAAGCGTCAATTATCCCTACATGCCCATGAGTGGATTGTGAGATGCCGCATAGGAGCATGGCCTCAAATATACCCTCTCTAGCGAACATAATTGATACAAATGTGCAAGTTTGGAGCACAAGTACAGGTTTAGGTGCTGAACTCTTGAGTAGATTGTGGATAACAGTAATTAGAGTGGAGAGCAGTTTTGGAAAGACACGTTCAGACAGACTCAGGCAAAGCGGCAATCTGCTGCTCGCACAAACATAATGTCACACAGTGAGTCTCACCTCCGGTTTAGTGCACTGTTCACATTCCGTCATGCTACTAAAAAGAAGATAAATAACATAATCTGACCAAATATAGCCTCTAAATGTCAAAATTACTCAAATCTAAAAAAGACAAACATCCTCTATACGGCCACTGGAGCTAATCCAGCTGGTTTCCAGTCCACCCTTGCTTCCTCTGTCCAACGTTGTGTCCCCTCTGCCCAATGACAACATGCAATGACACAATCTACAATGTAATCATAAGACATGTTTTTCTTCAGGGCTATTTCTTTCATGTGTATGAGTCATCAACGATTTACA
Organism: Rhinichthys klamathensis goyatoka; assembly: GCF_029890125.1. Classification (NCBI taxonomy): domain Eukaryota; kingdom Metazoa; phylum Chordata; class Actinopteri; order Cypriniformes; family Leuciscidae; genus Rhinichthys; species Rhinichthys klamathensis. The sequence goes on from NW_026606581.1 coordinate 2,932,115, forward strand.
TAATTAACCTAATTTCTATATGGAGTTATGTTAAATGTCTTTAATTATCCATAATTATTATTAAGGATGATAAAATTAGTTAAAGGCGTAAGGGATTTGTATTAAGTATTACATTTATTTTGCCACAAATATGAATGACACCTCAAATTTGTGGCTTGTGGAGGATGGGTATACTATGTTATGCTATAATTAAGTTTTTTTTTCAAACCAAAAAAATCAACATTCAAATAAATCTAATGTCATAATAAGAATAACTGGCCTCTGTTTCACATTAGGAATTTGGGGGGCATTTCTGCCATGTTCTGTGGCACTTTTGCATCAAGCCCCCATTAATATCTGACTCTGGATCCAAGTGTTATCTAGGCACTCTGGGGTTGGCACTTTTGACCAGAGAGCAACCACCTAATAACCAGCCAGAACACCCTAACAACCCCCTAATAACAACCTAAAAATATATATATAAAATATATGTATGTAATAATCTAGTTTTCATTAATGATCATATAGTGTTGATTCGGGTTTTTCCCGCTGTTTATGATCATTCACTTCTTGCAGTAATTCAGAGATATTCTGTACAGGATTGCATTACACTGGAACAAACAATTCAAAAATGTTTTTAACTTTATTACTCAGTACACAAAACAATAACTTAAACCACATGCTGTGTTTCAGAGAAACCAGAACATGAAACAATGCATATATAACACAAACTAAACAAGTGGAGAAAATGCAATTTTCTTTCCAGCTGGCTTCCCATTTGTGTCCAAGATTTTGCTCAAGAATGTATGTAGAAGCAGAAACAGTAATTTGCAGACACAGTGAGATAGGGAAGATTGACTTCACTTTCGGCCTTGTTTGTTATCCGGCCCGGCACTGGACACATGGGCCATGTAACTCTAGTTGTGACCACACAGGAGAGGTTCTGTGCTGAGGGGGTCGGCTCCAGAATGGAGACAGATGGACGGAGGGCATTTCTCACACAGAGAATGGCCTCCACTGTTCCTGCGCTGGCCGCAGCTCACAAAGATCATTGATTTTGACCACGTTGAGTGAAGGGCTCGCTAATATCTCATTTCAGCACCGTCCTCAGCATGACCATGACACCTGTTCGGAGGTCAGGTCTAAAGAACATCTCGACTGCGGGAATCCAATCACATCCCGGGCTTTTTATTTCTGATTGTTTGGAGGTCAATGAAATAGGTTTCATTATTGAAAATGGATATCATCTATCACCATGTTGTCAGTGTAGTGCAGTTCGGGGGTTACAAATGAACTTTGGTGCAAAAATGGTACCTGAAGTGACAAAAATGGCCCATTTATTTATTTATTTAATATATAAAATGTTCAGTGTATATATTGTATTATTTACAATTAATTTTTTTCAATTATCATTATTTTTTTTATAATTTATACATAAAATTATTGGTAATATAAATATGTAAATGTATTATTTAATATTTAAATATAAGATTTATATATATATATATATATACTGAATTATATTTTATTTTTTTACAATTATATTATCCAAAGATATATATTTTATTATATAATTTAATGTATTAAATTATATACTGAATTATATATTATTTTTTACAATTATATTATACAAAAAATATATTTTATTATATAATTTAATTTATTAATCTGATTCAATTGATCTATTTAACATAAATGGATGAAACTGTTTTTACATGATTAGACGACAATATACAGCATAAAGCCATAAATGTCCTTAAAAATGTCCCCTTACATTGTACCAAAGAATAATCTGAAAAAGAAAAAACTTTAAAATAATGATTTCTACAGTGATAATGTGTGTTTCTGACCCTGCTCAATAGGAATGACTCAGTTTGGGGAGTTCACCCTTTCTCATGATCAACAGGACAGGGAACCTGGTCAGAGAGGAAACTGACCTGGCATTTCACATGATAAACTCAAGACAGGAAATTCTATTTCAATAATCATATTTTCATCAATTTCCTATTTCCTGTCTTCAAACCCTGACACTTTCCCCCCATCTACATTTACCTTTGCTCCAGTGTCCTGTTTCCAGCTTCCTTAGTTCCTTTGCTCCAACTCTACGAAAATAGAGGAAAGGGGGGGTTAATAAAGGGATAAGCAGTGGGTTTCAATAGCATAATAGCTAACAGCTAATGTCATGATCTTTAAGCTAGGGGACTAAGGCCCCGTACACACTACTGCGTTTTCGTTTAAAAACGGAGATCTTTTGCTACGTTTGCACCTCCCGTCCACACTAAAACGGCAAAAACGGAGACCCAAAACGGAGAAGTTTAGAAACGCTGCCGATCCGTTTTTCGTTTTGAATCTCCGGAGGGCGTTTTAGTGTAGACGGGTCCAAACGGAGGACTTTAGAAACGATGACGTAGTAGAGGCTCACGCTCGGCTCTATGATTGGGTGTCATCAGTCAAGGCGTATATCTTTGCTAGCAGCTGTTGTACAAGTAAATTCTGCATTTTACAACGCTATTACTGCCTACATGTGCCGGAGTCAAGCTATTATTCGAGCGATCTGTGACAATTCCCGTGAGCAGCGGCGGCGTTGACCGTACATGGAGCGTCGGTTTGGGGTTAACCCAGAGCATGGTGGGATAATTTTATCAATGAAGTTGTGTTTACAACGGCACGCGCATGCCCAGTGTTGGTGAATGGTCACTTGATCCGCGTTTTCAGTCGTTTTAATGTGGACGGAGATCAATTCTAATACGCAGCTAAAACGCTGGTGTGGACGGAGATCGTATTCGTTTTAATTATCCGTTTCTAAACTAAAACGCAGTAGTGTGGATGGGGCCTAAAGCTATTCCCATATAGGGGTCAAAGAGACGGCCATATAAACCTTACTTGTTTATATTTTCGAGGTAAACAGTTAAACAGCAGGCATCTTTTCAGCAGACCCTTTTGACCCTTGAAGCAACTGTATAACTGCTGAGGCACTGTATAAAAAGGAGAGAGTGCAACAGCTACTTTGTAGAGGAATTGCATGGGAACAACATGACTGGAGAGATCTGGTGGTGTACCACTTACTGTACTGTGGCCAAACTTTTATGGACAATTAATTCTTTTCTCATTTCAATTGTGCTTGGCCTTTAAAACACTAGCCTTGAGTAGAAAAAAAAGGCAAGAGGGACAGCAGATTCTGAGTTGCAGGAAAAGACCCCCCAAGTAAACAGATCTCGAATTAAAGAAAAATATATTCGTCTGAGGGATAGTAAATAATCACTCTCCAGTTATCAGCTCAGTTGTACCAGCAGAGCGATTACCAGAGCACATAACTGACTCTTGAAATCTCACACAATTTCCCCCTCCATACTTAGAGATTAGAATGGAAAGTAATCCTGTAAGATAATTAATTCCTTACCTCTACTACCATCTCAAACTCTCTCCCTTTCTCTGTTCAGCAAACTGTATACAGGAGAACCAAGGAAAGAAATGTCTGTAAAACACCGATTGAAATGAAGTGCTCCCTCTACAGGCCAACCGCCCACACTGCGCAAACACTATGAATAAACAAATACACTAAAATTAATTTGCATGATCTGTGACAAACACATTATAAATGAAAATAAACAATTATATACTAACTGGAGATCAAATGCATTCTTGAACTTTGTATAAGTGAAAATAACTTTTCCTATCTAAACTCTGAGGATACAATCCATATCATCAAAGTATTGATAAGTTAGCTGGAAACACTTTGAAATGTAATCTCCACCATTCCTGTCAACCTTCAGTTGTGTGTCTCTTACACCCTGGGGGGAGATTACTCTGTACCACAGATCTTGTTAAACTTGTTTAAAAAAGCATACTCATATTATTTTTTAAATTAAAAAACAATGAACTCAGTGTAGTTAAACAAGTTCCTCGCATCTCGCCTACAGTCCTCATGTTAAACGCACTAATAAAGTGTGGTGAAAAAAAAATGCCTTTAGAAAAACATCCACCTCTGGCTGAGAGGAGGGGGGATGTTATGACCCCATCCTGCTCTCCTCCGCCCCACACAGCCCAGGGCAATGTAGCGTTGTAGCAAACATCCCCAGTCAATCTGCCTCCTCCTCCAACATTTCTGTAAAACTTTTGTCCTAAGTGGTGCTGTTCTTCCTCAGCTGTAACACATACAGAAGGACAAGAGTGCAGTTCTTGCCCTGTCATGGTTTGCTGAGGTGAGCTGTGGGAGGGGGTCTGTCCTGAGTAGTGTGCATTTTGAAGTGGTCTCAAAAGTAGCACTAACTATTTAATTTGATATAAACTCTTTAGCTTTATAGGATACTTTTTAATGTAAAATAAACTAACATACATGACCAAAGCTGTAAAAGTCTGAGTAAAATATAAAGAATTTACAGAAAAACACTTGTAACACTTTCCAACTACTTTCAATTGACCAAAAATAAATAAATGGTTACAATGAAAAAAAGGTTGGTGAATGAGTTATTTTGAATTGACAATAAATTCATGAACAAAATGTTTTCTATTAATGTTATAGTAAATTGCACAATTCTCTTTTTACTTGCCATTCATCAACTCGGTTTAACTAAAAGTTGTAGATTAATTCGTAGCAGACAAATATGTGCATAATATGCTATCAAGTAAAAAAAACAAAAAAAAAAACACGGAGTTACAGACGTTGAATTAGCGCGTTACAGAACTCTATGCAAAATGTCGTACAATACGTTTCAATCACCGAAACAAACAAGACTCATGGTCGCTGATTTACTTATGAGCATGCACAAGAGCTCTAGCTAACTTTTAAACTGCTTTGCTTCTGAGGGAGAGAGAAGTAAAAACTTGAGGGGGGAAAAAAGGCGCACGAGAGAAACGCCCATATGTAGCGACGTTTCGTGGCCCCTCCTGCATTTGGGTTAAAAGGAAATGCTTCGAGAGGAGCAAGACAGAGGGGGTTTCTTATAGGGCAACACAAGTTTACACAACCAGAACCTAGCTTGTTATAATTTAAAGTATCCGATTCTTCTCGCTGTGTTTGATTTATCCTCGATTGGAAGATGACCACAGCCGTGTTGTCGCCTTTCTTCGACTTTAGCGAAGTGATCAGCAACAAGGTAAGAAAAAAGTTTCAGCTGGATCAGTTTGTGTTGTGGAATGTGGACGATCAGACTTAGAAAATAAGTTTGAATGGACGGTTTTAGGTTATTTTAAGTAACAGCAAACAACAACGACTAAATTACAACAGCTTTAACCACTCTGAAGTCAAATTTCAAGTTTAAAATGTAGCAATGAACAAGACTTATGTGCGTACCAGCGGCTTGCAGCCAGTAAAGTTCCCTGTTTAGGTTGTTCTGGAGAAATCATGGCTGTGATTTTACAACATGTGGATAGTTGACGCATAATGTTTAATCAAGATTTTAAGTTTAAAAGTTTATGAATGTTAAGGGAAAGTGTTTCTCTTAGGTCCTGAGATTGCTTGCAATTAATTTGTACTTTATCACCATATTAATCACTTTTTTGTCTCCAATAGTTCATTCAAAACGGTCATGCAGTGTGACAAATGCATTAAAGTACTAATATTCAATTAGCTAACTTCGTTTCAATTGAGAGACTACATGCATGGCAAGTGAAAAATTGCTGTTTTAATATCGTTTGACGTCGTATTACACATTACACATAGGTATACACGTCAACTTCCCACAAGTATCAACTGCCATGTATCTTTCAGATTGCTTCCTTTTGAAGTGTTTAGCTACTGAAGAGTGGAGCAACTAAATCAAAATATACTCAAACCTGGGAAAAAATTATTTTAGTTTTTGATTGACCTGTTTTGGTGTAAAAAAGATGGTGTAGGAGTCTGTGCAAAGGCAGGGCTGTCCCATGATTTCATTGAATGAAACTTTGACTGTGAGGAGTGACTTGGAAAGTGAGTCAAGTTGGTGAGCTGATCTAAGATATGAGCTTATTTCAGTGGTTAACCCATATTAACTGACCGTGTGTAGTACAGAGATATATTTTCTCATGGAAAAAAATGCTAGTTTGAAGGCGTTTCACACATGACGCTGATCTTGTTGTCAGACAGGGTTCTTAATCTTCACAGGTCTATATACAAACCAAGTCTCACATTTGATACTGTATGAGTTGTTAGGTGTTTAATCATATCAGACATGCGCAGCGCTCTTTGCTTTTCTAAAGCAGTCAAGCGTTCTCTTAGTGGGCATCATGCCAAACTAGCTATTGTTTAGGCCTGTATTTACTCATGGGTTTAACATGAAGCCAGTGCAAAACAGTTAAGCCACGTTGTGGCTTTCAAAACTGAATTCAATGTCATTATTTTCTATTTTTTTTGTTTCTCCTTTGTAGAACAAAATGCTGAACTACAGTAACAACATCCTCAGTACACCGCACCCTGTCTCTGTCCCTTGCACGGGGGCAAGTCTGCCCATCTCCAACCCCACTGGGTGCCTGCTGGACAGGAAGGCTGTGGGGACACCCTCCACTGGGGTTTACCAGCGCCGGCACTCTGTCACTTTGGCTAGCACCAAACTCAACCAAAACCAGTTCTTGAACATTGCTAAGGCAGATCCTTCCCTGCTCGGCTCAGGGACAGGAACCACCGGCAGCAGCAACAAAGAGAACCGACTTCGAGACCGCTCTTTCTCCGAGACGGGGGATCGCCTGCTACAGAAGTGTTCGGGCCCTGGAGGCCCCAACAGCCAGGTCAACTCGAGCCGTTACAAGACGGAGTTATGCAGGCCATTCGAGGAGAACGGTGCCTGCAAGTACGGTGACAAATGCCAGTTTGCCCATGGCATTCATGAGTTGCGCAGCCTCAGCCGCCATCCCAAGTACAAGACGGAGCTCTGCCGCACATTCCACACGATCGGCTTCTGCCCCTACGGCCCGCGATGCCACTTCATCCACAATGCAGAGGAGCGCCGCGGACCTCCTCCAACCCCATCCCCCCTTTCGGCCTCCAACAAGATGGACAGGCCACGGCTGCAACACAGCTACAGCTTTGCGGGGTTCCCCAGCTCTGGAGGCTTGAGGGACAGTCCCACCTCTGTCACCCCTCCACCTATATTTCCGCCTGACGATCTCCCCGACTGGCCTAGCAGCAACCCGTTCACGTATTCCAGCCAGGAGCTGGCCAACCTCTTCAGCCCCAGCCTGGGAAGTGCACCTTTGTCCTGCTCCGACCCTTCCACCCAGGCGCCATCTTCCCCAACGCCAACCCCTTACTACTTCAGGGCCATGTCAGAGTCTCCCCAACTCTATGAGTCTCCATCCAGTCAGCCAGATTCGCTTTCTGACCAAGAGGGCTACCAGAGCAGCTCGAGCGGAAGTCTGAGTGGCTCTGAATCTCCCGTCCTTGACACCACCCGCCGACTGCCCATCTTCAGCAGGCTTTCCATCTCTGATGACTAAAGCACACTGAGCCGGACCCCATCCCCCTTTCTACTGCATGCAGCAGTCTTGGGCAGAGAGGATGAGACGCTAGCACTCCCTCTACCTCTCGCCATTTCTCCGGCCCCCTAGAAGCCGTAGACTTCCCTCCTTGTATCACCTCTACTCTGAAACCGATGCAGTGAATTAAGGGATCTTTCTCTTTTTGAGTACTCTTTTTAACCAGAACAAGCTAAAACTCTCCCAGCCTCAAGACCCTTCTGTTTTCCGGGCCTCATCTCGCAGAGCCCATTGCTATGTTCTTGGTGTGACTGTGCCAAACACGCAGAGTAGGAAGTGGATTAGCGAAATGCTAATCGTGAGAGGTATGAGACTGTTGTGCCAGGTGCCACAGCTGCAGTCAAGTGTAGCGAAGCCTGTGGCATGGTTAAGGGTGAGATCTGCGCCCTTCCCCCCTCACAAATTGCCACTCTTCTCAAGGACACTCTTTCATAACTACCTAAAGTTCACAAGTGTCATGCTTAGACCTTTCACAACTGTCTTTGTAGACCGGTTTAAAGCGAAAAGAATATGAAAAAAAGACAAGTGCCTGGGGTTAAGTGTTGGGGTGAATGGACCACTGTTTCTTTTATCTTTAATATATATTTTTTTCGTTCCTTGTGGCCTAATTATGTAGCTCTTGTTTTGAGTGTGTGCTCTCCCTCCCTTGAAGTTGCAGATTACACCAGTCTGCTGGAAGGACTTCTCTCATAAGGGTTGAATGAGAATGGAGCTCTGGAATATTTCAGGCACATTCAAATGTTCAATCAGGTGCTATGTGCTCCATGTCTCGCTTACAGCCAGCCTGAGATGTCTCCACTCAAAAATGAACAATTCCTTACGATTTTTGTTGTTGTTGTTAGTGCCCCTTTTTCCCCATTAGTTGATGGTTACTTAACGTTTGTTGGGAAGGGAATCTTGTTATTAAACCTTAAAGACAAACTCTTTCTTCTGTCCCACCTCAAAATGCCGCCTTCCCTCAGTCCAATCGGCAAACAGAGGGGGAATTCCATCATTCCCAAGGTGCAGTTCAACCTCCTGCAGCTTCACTTTAGTTCTTCATGCACGTTTTTTTTCTCTCTCCATAGATTCTGCTCAGAGGAGCACTTTGTAATTTTGTCATCTTTCCACATCTTGGTTTTGATTTTTATTATGGTCATTGTTTATTATTATTATTATGGTTATATTATTGTTATTGTTTGAAAACCTTTCAGAACAGAAGGTTTTGCTTGTCACTGCTTATTTAACTTATCAAAAACATATTTATTGGTGATCATATGCATTTTTTGTTAATTTTGTTTGTATTTATCTTGATAATGAAACGATAGAATATATTTTCTTTTATGTTAAATTATGATCTTCTGTATTAATCTTAAGATTGTGAAGACTTGTCAGCTTTCTTTTTTCACAGTTTAATATATTGTACTACAATGACTTTTGTTGGCAACTACACTTAAATGAAACTTAATTTAAAGCAAAAAAGCAAAAGCAAAAAAAAAATCCTCTGCATTTTGATTTATTTATTGTCATTCCCTTTTCCAAAACATTTGACTGCAAAATCAGTACTACCACACAATCATTCCTAGCATCAGCACAGTTATTTTAAAAATGAAAGGAAGAAAATACTTTCCACTTCCACACTCCAAACCCCCCTTCCCCCCCTTGAACATTGATTATGCTGGTGAAAAATCGTTTCTTAAGCACCAAATATTGCATTTTGTTGTGAATAACGGACTTGGATTACAAATCCAGTTTACTGAATGCCTGAGCCTGGTGATAGATATGATATAATATGGAACAAATGATCAACATACATTTTTTTCAGCTAAACAAGTTGATTCAAGATGCAGGAGTTTTGTGGCCTTAAAACATAAGTACCACATTTTAAATGCCACCATGAAGTGCTTTTTTTTATTGTTTCGATTGTTCGTTACAAAGGTTTAATGATGTTGCAGGTAATAAACCTCCAGTGTTAAAGCAGTTTATTCGGTTATGGTGGTGGTGGATATGATGAATTGCAGGCAATAATTGTGACCTAATGGGTTAAAGTTCTGTTGTCTATGGACATTTGGAGTTTCCAGCCCATATGTAAAGTGCCTCTTTACACATTCCAAGAGCAAGTATTCTTTGCCTTAAATAAAGCTGGGATGCTATTTTTTTTATGACTTATTGCTTGTATCCTCAGTGGTTAAAGCAATGATTGTCCAAGTTGGTTAACAGTATAGACACAAAGAAAGTAAAAAAAAAGAGTTGAATGTATTTTTTTTTTCTTCATATTAACAGCTATTGCTGTTCACTACAGTAATTTCTATGAGTTTATATAAGATTGATCTCTTTTGTAATGACTGATTGCAGTTAAAACCAATAAAAACCCATATTTTTGAAAAAAATAATTCTGGCGTATCATTTCTTGCAGTATTCATCTTGTGGTGAAAGCAAGGCGATGGATGACTTGGAGCAAGGAAAATTAAACGCGTCCAGCTGTCAAATGCTATTAAAGTTTAAATAACCAATATTATCAATGATCGTAATAATATGTGTTTATAAGGCAGGGTAGATGGTTTTGGCTATGCATGCTACCAAATTGTCTTGAGAATGTCTCGTTCCAAGCTTGACTGAATTATACTAGCGACTGACCACTGAGGAGGAGAGAACACAAACTTATTTGGTTAGGACAGCAATTTTCACAGAACCCCAATTCTGGATCATTATGGCTTTGCTAATCTCTGGATCTGGCATCTGTAATGTAGGAAAACAGATATTCTGCATAGAAACATTGTAACCCATGGTTGACTGTCATGAGGGAGTTGTTATGAGGAATACAGTCATTAGTCTAGAGAAGGAATTGATGGGGTACTGACCTGGCTATGGTCAAACTCCATTACAGTTTCTAATGGGAAATCTGCTTCCCTGGTTTCTTCTGAAATGGTTATGAATTGGGTGAGAGTGGAGGAGAGATCTCAGAAGTCAAAGCATGACACGTTACATCAGGGCAACCGTTAGAGCCTGGCCGTTATGTAACTTTGTCCTCAAACAGATTAAGTTAACTGAAAACCCCCTTATACCAAGTACAGTTGCTTTGACATCAGATCTCACAGATTTAGGGGGAATCGCCAGTTTATTGTTTCCTTATCTGATGTCTTCCTAAACAACGGGCAACTTTTTGTCCAAATTTAGATCAACTATATTACAAAAAAATGATAAATTGCAACAAGGAGAATGTCAGAGCCTCTGTAAAGCAAATCGGATACTGCTTCTCAACATTTACATATTTGAACACTCAAGTCAGACTTAGACTTGTATACTAAAATTAAGTAAAAAATATCTTAATTCCATTGCATGAGATAACAAAATATAGAACCAAGTGGCATTTATTGTAGAGGTAGCACATGCAAACTTAAGCAATCATTTCACAAAATTATGTTTTATTAACAATAGAGCCGACTTCTGTTCCACGAGTTTTTCCAGCATCCCTCCACCCCAACTCCTCACTCTCGATTATTCCTATCCCATCCAGGGATTTGTGCCCTGAGTTTGGGCCAAATTCCAAGCTCGGAGCCCTCCCCTCGGACAGCATGCTAAATATGCATATTTTATACTATATCTGATTACATAAGTTTGTGAGGTTTAAAAAAAAAGAAATAATATATATATATACACACATATATATACATATATATATACATACACACATATATATATGTATACTGTCCAATTTTTTGGGACAGTTTCTGGTTGTCACACCTTAGTGTTAATTGTCCACAATGAACTACATCTGTGGTTATTTTGCTATAGGACACCCATGTAAACTGTGGGAACTTGACATTATCTTCTAAAAATAGCATGATTTGTTTATAAAGTCCACTTGGTTACTTTCTTATCTAATGCAATGACATTCGTGCATTTAAGTGCGGCTAAGGTGTCCAAATACTTTCTTTAGCCTTGTACAATGCTTCACTGGTAGATATGGTCAGTGTTTACGTAGAGTTCAATACATGTTTGTATTGAGCAACTTGCTGGCACCCAACAACAAAATAGCTTTTTCCAAAAATCAATAAAATATGTTCCTTGTTGCTATTTCCATTGTGCATGTGATGGAAAGAATTGAATCAGTTGCTTGGTATGTTCTGTCAGGTATACCTATATAAAGAAACCCTCAACCTCCCCATCTTTCCTTCACTGCACACACTATCTCCACCCTCGTGAGCGAGGCCACATCCTGCAGCACTTGTAAAATGTGCCTGTAAACATAGGCCTATAGGTATTCTATGTGTTCTCATCATAAACAGGAAGCAGCACTCTTGTTTCGCTTGCAGTGCGGCTGGAGAAAGAGAAAGAGGGTACGGCCCGGAAAGCTTCATGTGTGGCTTCTGTAGCAAACTGTTGCTGTTTAACCTGAGGCTGTGTATCAGGGTTGAGTAACACTCGTAGACTTTCTAATTCCTCTATCAGGAAGTCCTGGAATGGATTGCTATTTTTGAGCAGAGCAAACAGACAAAAATGTGCTAATTCTGCTTTTTTCTGTATTGCTAGCAACAGCTGAGCATGTGCTTGTGTGTGTGTGTGCGCGCACACATGTGCGTGTGTGTGTGTGTGTGTAGCACAAGGCCAGAAGAGTAACTTGTTTTCTATAAGGTAAAAGGTTGTCCTTGTCCATGAGAATAATGCTACTTGCAGACCATTACACTGAGACATATTACCAAAACAATGAGGAAACATGTCTACAATTGTGTTACTGTAAAGCTGAAAAATAACAAGTTGGTTGTGTCATAGACAAATTTTCCAGGGCCCTGTAGGCATGCAACTGGTTTCAGATTACAACAAAAACACCTGAAGACAGTAATTATCATAGAAAAAAAGGTAAAACCACTCAGAACACCTTGAAACTGAAGAGATGCCTTGGCAACCTCAGATGACCCCCTAGAACTGTGAACCCCATAGAATGTTTCACACCCCCCTCCATTTTCTTTATGTACTTTATGTATTTTTGGAGCAGCTTGTGCCATTTCACCTCAGTTATGACAATTGGAAGGTCCACCGATAGTCATCCTACATGTGAATACATGTGAAGTTTCAGAACTTAGTCAAGAACTCACACCCAGGACCAGGAACATCTCCTCCTGACTACTGATTCTGAAGTTGTGCAGTTATACAATCCTCTGGTCATGAATATTAACCTTGCCCCCCTGGCTGTTTCCATAGTCCATCAAATGGTTTCTTTTCCCTCTCCAGAGCAACCCTTGACCTACACACAGAGCAGAAGAGTTGACAGAAAAAGGTGCTAGGAAGAAAAGAGCTCGAAAAAATGTGCGGTTTTGGAAAGGTTTCAACATGAAGGTGCGCTGGTAGTGGAACCAGGTGCAAAGGAAAGTGTGGTTGTGACTGCACCCAGCCACTGGGTTCTATTTGCAGCATTTCTCTGGCTGCTGAAACAGCACAATGTAGCATAAAGTAGACCAAGTTAGATAGCTGAAACTGAGCTTAACCCAGTCATATCTCTGATCTGTACTGTGCTTACTGTTTGGGTTGGATCTTAGTGTAGGACTTTGGAAGTGTTGAGATGAAGGCAACAGAGAAACTGCAATCTCTGCTATGTAAATACAGCAGCTTTCACTGAAGGACAGAAAATACATATTAGATGACAGATGGGATGCTGGAGGAGAAATGCTGAGGCTGATATGCAACTCCATGACCAAAAAAGGTAGAAATAGCAATAAGTATTCCTCTTCAATAAAATGTCAGTCAAGTGAGCCCTAAGCTTAAGGCGGTTTTGCAAAAGTGCTTTTGTTGTTGTTGTTGTTGTTTTCATTTCACATGTGTGTTCACGAGGCTTAACATTTTCAACATTTCAAATTTCTGTCAAAAGCATCAAAGTACAGTGAGGGGAATGCATACCTCAAATTGTTTGATGTTGCTTTTGACATTTTAAGGACGTGAGAGTAATGACGCACAATGTGTCTGAAGCTCCAAACCACCTTTCTTCATGCCCTTCCTGCCTCGCATGTTCTCAAACAGTTTAGACCCAAAATAACTTGTTGTTTTCCCTCTGATAACCCACACATTCAATCACTGACTTTGCTGAATCCGATTGAAAGCAATGTTCTTTCAACTAGATTAAAACTGGAAGCAGATTTTAGTATTACTGGGTCATCCATATTGACTGAAACTTAAAGTCAGTGCGATGCAATTCAACTTCAATGAGAGTTGGTGATGTGAGGCGCATGTGAGTGACAAAACCATTGGCGCTGTGATGTAAATGTGATAAATGTGGCGCCGAACAAATGGACAGTGGACATGACATGATCCGCAGCCATCACCTCCATTAATTCACTGTGAATAAACCATAACAGGGGAAAGAGAAAGGTTGGCGTGGTCTTAAAGGTCAAGCTCTAGATGGTAGGCGACTGGAAACCTGGTCTATTTGTGTGAGCATGTGTGGGTGAAGGTGATGACGCTGAGACCCTTCTCAGATAGTGTCGGCCCAGATCCGGCCCACATCTGGTACGCGTGGAATCCACATGTGTCAGATGTGGCCCGGATCTGGGCCGACACTATGTTGCTGTCTGGGTTGTGCCAGACCAAAACTTTAACTGAAAATTACCAAAGCTTCATGATCCAACAAGTGTTCCAAACTCAGTCTGGCTCCATTAGAACATTCCAGGATAAAGGATCATTTAGGGAGTTAAATATTACACAAGTCAAAGATTCCAGACAATAATTTGGGTATAATGTTTTTTTTTTTTCATTCTAGCTTTGTCAAACCATTTAAGAAAAATTTCACCAGCAGTCATCTACAAGCTTTGTTTCAGGCTGCCATCTGTCTCCTGAGGGCAACGAAACCATTGAACACACACTCAGGCTCCAACATGTCAGACAAGAGTACAGGAGACCAGTAATCTGCTTATCTTCTGGTAGAACCTTAAGTAAATGCCTGAGGGAAAATATTGCTTTTGCTCCGTTCACACACTCAAACACACCCCATGTAGTTCTTATCCATGGTGGGACCTTGAGTAAGCACTAAGAAATGACATGCTCTGATTATCTGCTTTCTCAAAATAATCCACGATAACTTTGTTGTAACAGACAGACAAATGAATAACTGATAGGAACCTTATTTTATGACTGGTTCAATATGAGTCATCTGTCTGCAAAGGGCACTATAAACACTGTTTTATTTAAGAAAATTAAAAGGAAACAGGTTTTGATTAGGGATTCATGAATGAGATTTGACTAATATGGGAACAGATGATGTTGACATGTTCAATTTGTGGTTTGCAGAGGTGATTTGGATTATTAGTAAGATTCTCATATATCTCTACGACTTGACAACTGACATGTGTGAGAAAGCACATGTAGACCAAAATGACACACACACACACACATAATGCCTGAGGTAAAAACTGCTCCTTTATCATTCAGAGCCTACCATCAGAAAAAAAACCTACCTAACCTGAGATTTCATTGGTAAATCTCCCCACAGTTTCTCAGAGGCTATGTTCCAACAAGATTAGGGCCAAATGAAACCAGTCGGGCCTGTTCCTTCCATCCCCCTGTCCTCCGGGCATGCTCACTTGCTCAGACAAAGTGCGCACACAAACACAAACGTTCTCACCTAGACATAAACACGTGTACAACAAACCATAAAATCAGTCCAACACAAGGCAATACAAAGCATAAGCCTAGCAACACAGAGAGCATACCCTGTATTTTAGGTGATGGGACTCGGAAATGTCACATTAAAGGGATGTGGAAACTAATAAAGGTCATGTTTCAAAAATACAGTTTGGGCAACCACAGAAAATATTTTTTACTTTATTGAACCACTTCACAACCTTCATTCGATGCATGCTACGGAAGCATTTTAGGAACCAGTCACTAGATTAACACCTTCAGATGATAGGGTTTTCGCACCCACAACTTCTGGTGGAAATTCACATATTCTTGACCCTCTGAGCACACACAAATACAGGAGGACTGAGACACGTTGCTATTTTGGACCGTAAATGAGATCTGGGATGGACAAAAGCAGTGAGCAAGCAAAACGTGATTGAATATGTTCTTTTATCTGTTTACTTAGTTTTCACAGACTAAACAGGAACTCGCTTCTCGAGTGTATAGTTTTACAAACAGGATCAAATTTACTGTCATGATTTTTAATTTACAGGATTCAACTTTACACACTGAAGACCAACCTGCAACTAATTTAAGGGTATTTCATTATGGTCACATTGACCCCCATTTGATGGAAAAGTGTGGGTGTTTTGTTAGCGAACACCCATGTTCACAGCTGTACGGGTGCACTAAGACATGCTGTCACGCTCCTGTGGAGGCAAACACAGGGTGAGGATGGCGCGCTCTATTGTTTAACAGAGAAGAGCTGTTTTTAGGCCCGCTGTAGAGAGGAGGCTAAGGAGGTTAGAGGAAGAGCGGCACAATGAAACTCAGAGAGCTCTGTAAATCACTGCTCAAATGATCCACCACCTGTTTGTCTGTGTGTGTGTGTGTGTGTGTGTGTCCACCCTCTTCAATCATCCAGCCAGTTTTATGACACTTTACATTTTAACCTGAATGACACCATAGCTGTGTTCCGAAACATAACTAGAATAATTTGAGGTATTAAACAAGCACTTCTCACACTACAGCTGTTCTAAACATTAAGCTAAATTGTTTTGGTTAGAAGACAATCCTAGATAATTGCAGAAATTGCATCTTCCTCTCAAAAAAACAAATCACACTCGAACGAGTGGTAAGAAAAGCTGATTGTAAATATTACATTTCATTCCATTCAGAAAATATCAATAACAGTTCAATCGAAATAAAAAAGACAGTTCTGTCATGACAACTCTCGGAGTGTTTGGGATGGTAATGGATATGACAATGTTGATATGTATTGTGGTCTTGGTGAAATAGATCTGCTACACTGCTTCTGTTGCTGCTGCAGAGCCAGAACGGGACTTGCTACTGCCAATACATACACAACACGCTGCTGTGAGCAAGTAAGACATGCTGCTGCTGTACAATATAGCATACATGAATTACCCGTACCAGATCTACTGTATACATGTGGAGCTGGGGAAGGTGGAGGGTTTCACTGCTAAGGCAAATGCTCCCCAAGTATTTGAAGGTTGAGCAGTGAGCTCATTAGCTAATGATACAGCAGGAACCAATCACCTGTGCCTTATAGATAACAATGTGTTTACAAGCAGGTAGAGTTAAAGGACCTATTAGCCTGCGCCATCTAAAGTTTCATGCCAGAACTTTGTATTTTTGACAAATATTTATTTATGGTGCATTTGTATGCTTAAAGTTTTAAAGTATTGCGCTGTTAACTTAGAAACATGCTAACATCAAAACTCATGGTTGGTGCTCACACATAGGCTCTGTCCCAAATGGCACCCTTAAGCCCAGGACACACCAAGCCGACAATTGGCTGTCGGGGAACGTCGGGCCGTTTTTGAGCGTCGGCCAACTTGAGCGTGTGTTCCGCACCGTTGGCTTCAGTTTTTTTGGGCCGATTCAGCATGTAGAATCGCCGTCGGTGAGAGAGAGAACCCTGATAGGCTGTTTAAGCTTAGGTAGTCAATGCACGAGAATAATAGCAAAACAGCGAGCAAAGAAGCCAAAATGGTACAGATAGAAGGCTGTTTACGTCATCTTACCTGAGTGTTCCTGGGCGAATATTTTAATATTAACATGAGCAGAATAGAATAAAGATAGTGATCAGCAGGATTGATATTTAAAACGGTAAGCACGCGCTGCTTTGTTTACCGCTTGTGTATATGCAGCCTGCTGCGTCGGTTTCCCTTTTTGAATGACGAATATAAACAAATATATCTGCAGAAATAGTTGTCTCATTTACATGCAGGCGCAGAACGCGCGTCGGTTTGGTGTGTCCCAACCCTTAGCCCTCACTATCCCCACTTTTATGATGTAATGCAGCTTTGACTGTCAGGTAAAAGTCTGCTGCAGCATTAAGGGCGCATAGTGGCCAAAAAAGGTGCGCTCGCAAAGACCCTTCTGAAAGCTAAAGTGACAAATGGGACACCGTGTGGTCTAGTGAACTTAACAGACATGTGTACGTGGCCATTTAAGTTCACAAGACTGCAAGTGTACAGGAAGTGTGCCATTTGGGACAGGGCCACACAGAACTCACTTAGACATAGTAAGGCTCTGTGTTACTAATGTAACATCAACAATATAATTCAATATGATGAAATATGGTTCTTCATAAGAAGAGGATTCTCAGTTGAACCTAATGTGCTGCAAAGAGCCACTGAAGAAACTAAGAATGGTGATGCAGAAGCCCATGTACCGCACTTCACATTCACAGGAAAATGCAAGTGTGCTCCAGGTGTTGGGAACTTTTTCATGTGCACTCATTCATATGAAATTACAATATCAACAGGAATAGATGGTCATTATGAATTACAACCCACTTGTTTTATGGAGTTTTCCAGGAACAGGCTCAATTGAAAGACCTGGATTGGAGGATGGAGAGGAGGTGGAGATTTGTGGGAAGGAGACCTGGGCTAAGAAGTTTGTTTACTTGGGCAAAATCTCTGCACTATTTGCAGGGCCACGTCAAACTTACTGTGCCTGTGCTGGGAGCTGGGGTTGTCTCCTTAGGCTGACGAGAGAACCATCATGGTTAAATCTTTATTACTATGGTTTTCAACACCCACTGAAGAAATGATTACAGATGGTTTTTAATTGATAAACCTCTTCTTCTATCTATACTTTGCCTTTCTTACTCACCTTTTCTCCAAAGAGTGATAGGAAGGGGCAAGCGGTTCTCTGGAAAGCACAAATGAGTTTTAATTCCTCTAAACTGTGATTTTCCCGAAATAAAAATAATTGGCTTAATGAGATCTATTCCTATTCCTAACCTTTTCCTCTCTGCATAAGAAAGTAAAACTCAGTTGTCTCACGAAAGGCTGTGCCCATTTTCATAGGCCTACTGAGTGAGCTTTGTTGCATACCGAATATAGAGATGCATGTGGATTAACCTAAACAGATTCTTAGACAGTTGTCCTGTTGCATCATAACTTCTGGATGTTGCTTAACTGGCTTACCCATAGCCAGTGAGCTCAGTGGAACATACAAGCAGTTCCCGGCTGTATGCCATCATTTGATTACTTCCCATCAGCCCTGTATTTAGCTTGTGTTAATTTGGACCATTGTCTGGCTCTTTCCGTTTTTTCCTGTTGACTTTCAGTTGCCCAGTGTGCATTTTTTGGTTGACCCCATGTGACCTATAGGTTGTTTGGTACCCAGATGACTTCGGTCATCCCCTACTTTCTAGTCAAGGTATGGACATTTCTATGGAAATGTCTGTGTTCCTTTTTTTTTTAACCTCAATCACAAAAACAAGATACAAATACCTTAAAAGTCACATGATGACCTTTTGACAGTTGTCACTTTTTGTAAAAGCTCACCTCAAGTGGTTTTTCTGCTTATTGAAAAGAGGAAGAAAGTGGGAAAAATGGAGCACAAATAAAAGTACAGAATTCAAATCTACCCAGTGTGATACCTAAGCCAAAAGAATGTTATAGTCAATATTTAGTTGTTGTTGTTGTTGTTGTTGTTTTAGTTTATTCATTCATCTGAAATGTGACTGTTGGGCAGGTCTGGACAGAGTATGACCATGAAAATCAACAGGTCTGGATGATTTAGTCTGCATTGGGTGGTAAAGGTGGGCCTCCTTCTGGGCGCCAGGCGGCTGGGGAATATCTGATATGGGCAGGGAGGGGTTACAGAGATCAGATTGGGCAGGAAAAAAAGAGTCTCCAGTGTCCCCTCCAGCTTTGATTTAACAGAAAAAAGCACAGTATAAAAACAGAGGAAGACTGTCTTGAAATGCACACCTTGGTGAAAGCTGCTTGTGTATAATGTATCGAAGGTGGGCCCCTTTTTTGAAATGCTGCCAAGCCTGTGGCCACTATTGGCAGTCGCATTAATCCAGAACAGGAATAATGGTAGTAGAGGAGGAGCCGGAGCCGAAACATTACCTGGCAATTACAGGGGCAGCGGGACTGGGGGTGGGGTGGATAGTGCAAGAAAATGCAAAACATATGGGAGGCAACACAAGGGCGGACACCTGACCTAGAGCAGGTCAAAAATACAACTCACTCTCAGCAACCCTAACAGTGTACAGGGAGTCGGTTGCTGGCTGGGGCCATGTAATGTTTATGTTAAAAGCTGCTCAAGCCCAGAAACATGCAACCCCCCTGGAATCATCGGACCCCGACGGCCAAGAACCACAGCCAACTGTCTGTGCAGCCAACACACACACTGCGAATGCTCCAATCATCTTAGAAAGCTATGAGGTGATAATTATCGTTTAACATGCTGCTGACATGCCATGTGACGGAATCCGTACATGGATTCGCACGAGGACGTTGAGTCCTCTCTACCCACCTGCGATGTATCAGATTTTGTGCAAGGAGTGGCACCATCCTTTGGTCTCTGGAAATTTGGAGTCATGGTGAAGGGGTCTCTCTCTTGTCTCTTATTTTATTTTAACGTGCCAATGACGCAGAGACCTCGCAGCTGACTGCGAGATTTTTTTGTAAACACAGCTACCGTCACTGGGCCAGCTGTTAAGCTTCTTATTTCTCTCGTCATTGAAGTGGAGCTCCAATCTTTTAAAGATCGAGTTACTGACTGGGTTTTTCCACTGGGCTACTGGTTGTTCTACTGACTAAAACGTGTACAGGAAGCAAAGATGGCTGGTTGGTGCAAAGACAGTTGGATAGAGGCCCGAGATTGGTTAAGTATTCCCGTACTAAAGCATTAGAGATGTTGAGGTCAAAACTCTGGCTCTTTTTGATTGGCACAGTTTGTTTATGTAGTTAGTGAACTTGTAGCGTTACACAAGAGTGCTTTACTTATGCCTTGACCCCTTCATTTCAAATCGAGGAAGGAAAAACAACCTCTGAATGGGAAAGACAGAGACGGAGAGAAAGTGCACGCGAGAGAGATGCTGATGAAAGCAGAATGGAGGGAATATAAACTGAAGTCCCAGCAGCTGTGTCGAGGGCTACGGGGACGACTCTCCCAGCCAAGTTCCATGTCCGCTCTGATTATGAGCTTGGAACAATGTGGCCCATTGTGGGATCGCTGCTTCACCATTCTCTCATCATCTCCCACAACCCCCCACCCCCACCCCATGCCTCTCAATCGGTCCATCTCACACAAACACTCGCTTTATAGATATGTGCACACTCTCATAAACCACAAATTTAGGCAAAGAGATACTTTGAATCACCACATCTGTCCTGTGATTCTGCTTTTGGCAGGTGAGGCGGCTCTGAATTGGAAGCGTTGAAGTTAAATGGAAACACATCTAGGTGAGTCAGCCTATTTGACACAAGAGCCTTGTATAATCCTGAATCAACA
Organism: Rhinichthys klamathensis goyatoka; assembly: GCF_029890125.1. Lineage (NCBI taxonomy): Eukaryota > Metazoa > Chordata > Actinopteri > Cypriniformes > Leuciscidae > Rhinichthys > Rhinichthys klamathensis. The sequence continues at coordinate 2,952,920 of NW_026606581.1, forward strand.
CGACCTGCTTTAAATAACACTCAGAGAAGTAAAGAGAAAGCCAATTACCTCTGTCCACAGAAATACAGTCCCCCTGAGCTATTAGCCTACATTTCACCACTCTTTTGTGACGCCATATATGGAAACAAAGTCATAACCTGCTTTTCATGTAATACTTGACAAAAAACGTGCTGTTCACACTGTCCGACTTTAAAGAGGAAGGTCCGTATTGTCAACCTGCATGCCTTCCTATTGACGTATAGTCCTGAGTCAACAAGATCGTCGCTGTTTTACTTCTTATGCTCTGCAAAAACTACCAGTATTGCTAATTGACACACTAGCATCTTATTGCATAATGTGGCCTAATTCTTGCATAACCTGCAGTATAAGGACTAACGTGCATGAAAGAACATGCTGCTTTGATTCAGATTAGATCTGGAAGTCTTACAGAGCTTTAAGTGACAATCTTGTACACTCTTTAGCAAGGTGCACTTGACCAATGTTGCTATGCAATATAGTTTAAACACCGATAAGGAAATCATTTTAATTAAGTGTTAAAAGGTATAGTTCAGACAAAAATGTAAATTAATTTACTCATTGACTTATCTTCATGTCATTCCAAACCTGTACAACTTCCTTCCTTTCCCCTGTCCATTTTCTTTTCATTGCAATTGAATGAAAAGATTGTGGAGTACATTACTCAAAATGGGAACTTGTTGGAACAACACGAGGCTGAGTAAATGTTTAAAAATGCTCATTTTGGGTGAACTAACCCTTTAAGTTGTCTGTTATCATGAAATGAAGCTAACCAGCCACTTGTTGATTACAGGAATTGTGATAACATTCAAGGACAGCAAAATGAGCCTGAACTCAAACAAAAGCAGGTCACGGCACTCTGCACCCTAGTGAGCGGTAATCAGACCAAATCCTGCCTGAGGAACAACAGATGCAGAGGTGCTTTAATCACCAATATGCAACACCTGTGGTAAAGAGGCCTAGTTAAAATTTGACAGAATCTCTTGAGAAAGTAAGATAGACAGGCAGAGAGAGAGAGTGAGAGTCTGATTTTCATGAATGAGATATCCAGAAAAAGCGTGACGATGGTCGGTATTTTCAGGCAGTATTTGGTTTCAAGGTTCTGTGATCTGATTGGATGCAGCTGCAAGAGACACTCAGAGCACCATGGGAATGAAACAGCAGCTGGATTTGGTGCACAGCCTTTAAAACCTAGAAAAACAAACTCTCTCTCTCTCTCTGTGTTTGTGTGTGTGTGTGTGTGTGTGTGTGTCGTTACCCTTTCAAGTAGTGCACAGTGTCCATAGCTTTTCACAAAGTGCAGGATGGAATATTTGTGTAGCATATTACAAACAGATTTTAAACAAAGTAAAACAAAATTGGGTAACACTTTACTTAAAGCCATTAATGTGTAATGCATTATAAAGGTATTTTTAATGCATTAATTATGTCTTGTAATGAACCTTATAATCCATTGTATGGTCTCATGAATAATTGTAACCACACAAATACGACAAACAACCAATTTCAAATGCAACAAGAAATCTGTGAATATTATAATGCATTAAGAATTAGTACATTATGCCTTTATAATGCATTATACATAAAGGCTAAAGTGTTACCAAAATTTAATTAACATAAACAAATTAAATCATGATTAATCTCATAATTTAATAATAGTTAGCGGTTTCAGTTACAATGAAAACGAAATAATATGTGTAATATGTCTGCGGGCACCTTTTTTTAACATTTCTTAAAAAATTTAAACAGTGAAAATCTGCAATAATTAAACAAACTTTATGAGAATAATATTACATGTGACGTGTACTCCGATCACGTCATTTTTTAGCAATCCCACTGAAAAAAAAAATGTAAAAAAAAATAAGTGTAATGGAATAAATGCATTAATGGTTATGGGGGGTCAGACCCACCTCCACAATTACTATAATTATACACAGGGCCTTAAAATATGAATTTCTCTAAAGTGGCCCAACTTAAACTGGTCTGTTATTTTCTGAAAATCTTAGCTAACAACAAGTCTCTGCACGTCTCTGGATATATGGCTGTAGAGTGTGGTGAAATCTAGGCGTGAAATAATTTCACAGCAGGGACATGTGCAGGTATGCCAGCAGCCAGCGGGCTTATAGAGTCCCACATCTACTGTATGTCAGCAAGCGGTTGTGCAAGATCTGGCGATGATGGACATAATTTAACGCCGCGGGCAATCCAATGCCATTCACTTTACAATCTGCACGACGAGGCTTGTAAGAGGTTGCCGGAGCAACAGGTTTTCACATGAAGTGTATATTGTCGGAGGAACAAAAGATATGACTACTTGACCTGAATATACTTACAGAATAAACAAGTTTAATAGGCCTTCATCAAACAAAGCTCTTACCTACAATATGATATTCTAATCTAATGAATGCTGGGAAATAAACCTATTCATTTAATCACGTGATGTCTGCGTGATTCATAGATTTCAACTTGAGATTTCTTATCGGTTGATCGCATACAGAAAGAACACCTAAAGGGTTTTGCCGTGTACTGTACGTGTGGGTCTGAGTATTCTTTCATGGGAGAGTGGCAGGACTAAATCTCTCTAAGCCTTAAAAAAGTACAAGAGCAAAACAAGAGCACAATCCCCTCCTCCCCATTCCAGCTTATTAAATGTGCGGTTAACCTAAAATAGCTGTTGAGGAGAAAAAGAGTTGCTTGAAAAATCCTCCCACCCCAACCCCCAGTTAAGGTTGTGAATATGCAGGATAATACAGATTTTTTTTTGGGCTGGATCTTACCTTCTGCTGAACAAACAACACAGAAGTCTATAAAAGACGGTGGGAAAAGTTGGACAAGACAGACAGGGAAGGAATTAAAGTAAAAAACAAAGAAAGAATCCTAACATTCTAACATACTTTAACCTAAGACTGATTTAAAAACATGTGAGAGAATGGAGCACATTAAGATAAGGAGAGAGCTGGTGGAACGGCCAGAAGAGATACACAGGAAGAGAGAAGAGCGAGGCAGGACAACAGAGAGGGAGAGAGAAAGGGAGTGACGGAGCATTGCTTTTCAAGACCAGGCTGAACAAAGGAAGCTTTGTGTGGAGTGCTGAGAGAGTGGAGTGGAGCCAAAACTTAGGGAGGGTTGAGCGGTGTGCACTGACTGCATTCTTGCTCTGCCATTACTGGACAGCTCTCATTTAGACCGCTCCAGGAAACATGATTATCTCTCAATAACAAAACAAGCTCCTCCCCTTTACATTTCTCTCTTTTGATGACTTGACATCGAGCGACATCTGGGCCAAATATAGCATTATCTGCAATCCCCAGAATCTCAATGTACTTATAAATAATATATATCCTGGAGCTGATAATAGACATCTAATGACGGCTAATGACAACATTTGACAGACTCAAGAATGACAAAAGGGTGTCTGAACTTTTTTCATGAGGTCATTTTGTAGCCATTATTCTTTAAAGAGGCTCTTGCTTTGAGACGAGAGTGTACAATCACTCCCTTATGAAGTATTGAATCCCTGCTGAAAACACCACCATCATTTGTTGTGACTTGGATGCCGGTCTCTAGCATGGGATGCTGGCATGTTGTTATCCCTACTATCCATAACTGTTTTTTGTGAGAAATTTAAGCTGCTGTTGACCAAAATACTTCCACTCTAGCTTTCCTTGAGAGCTCACGAGACAAATAGCAATGTCCGGGTCATCAGTGAAGAAGAAAAAAAACATCAGTAAAAACTGGAAAATCAGATTAGTCTGATTGAATAGAACAAATTAGTCTTAGTGGTTTATGTACTGCATTTGATTTTACATTATATGTAATGCATTGAAAAGTATAAAGCCCCACACATGGCATTCGGGGGAAATGGCCACAAATTAAGAATTAGTCTCCACAACTTACTAATTCATTCCCTCATTTTAGGTAAATTGTGCCCATGTTGTACTAATTTGTTCACTCTTTTTAGTTAAATTGAGGCCAAAAGTAACTGGAATGAATTCTTTATTTTTGAGCACAATTTCTATTTTTATTCACATGTGCAGGGCTCCGTAGAAAAGATTTTACTCAGAATTATTTATTGGAATAAATCATTATTTTGATCAATACAGTATCTTCTCAATAAATGATTTGAATGAATTGTTTTACCAGTTCAGATTTTTTCAATGAATCGTTCTTTTGAGACAGATCTTTTCAATTAATCATTGAACCAGTTTCAATAATTTGTTCATGAATTGGACTGATCTATTTCTCCAGTTTAACACACTTGCAACAACTGACACAGCAGAAGATTATCAATAAGTAACGGCCTAAATTCCAGTCTGTTCGTCACACAAAGCTATTAAATCACTAACTTGGAATATAGAACACAATTCATGAAGACTACCTTTGTGATACTTTTATTGTGCTATGGCATTTGAAACTTGAATGCTCCCTGGAGTTCCAAGGAAGAAAGTCATTTGGGTTTGGAACAACATGAGGGTGAGTAAATGATGACAACATTTTTATTTTTGGGTATAATTATCCTCGTCTCAATTATCCTTTAACAAGCTTAACCAGCTAGACCAGCCCAAAATTTGGACCAACATGGAAATAAAGCTAGTCTAAGCAGGTCACTTCAGCGGGAGTAACATGCTCAATAATGTCACAGGAAGCTTTTTGTGTCCACGTCATTTTGTCCACTATCATTAAAGCCAAGACTAAATATCCCGTAATAGTGGCTCTGTCTTTCTCATTGCTCGGTTAGCTCTCCTCCCTCCAAAATTCATACACAGCCGCATTGTTCCACAAGCAGAGTGCTTCAAAATATAAGCGACTGCATTCACTATCTAATTTGGCAAATAAAATTTGGACTGTGAGCCACCTGACTTGGCCTGGTTTTCTTGGAAAGACAAAGAGAGACGTAAATAATGGAGAGCACACAAATACAAGTACCCTGAATGTACATGAGAACACTAATGGCTTGTTGTACACTAGTGCCTGGAAGTCATGGTTAAAGTGTTTCGTCATTATCCAAAGGAAACATCTGATCTGGCATCATCTTAAACGGATGCTGCCCACTTCTTCCATTCGCCCTAGTCTGATCCCAGAGCGGTACAGCAGACTTACATAAGAGTCGTACTGGCTTGTGCATTTCCACTCAGTTTTTCCACTGCCTGTTGTGATCCATGAAATGTGGTCTAATCATGCTTTTTATGTCATATTACCAATGCTGTTACAAGACCTCACATTTCTCCAGCTATTATTCAACTGATTTCTGAAGTGAAACCATTCCTGCACACCCTCTCCATAGCCAACTTTTTAAATCCAGAACTGAGTCAGTAATCAGCCTCACAGACTGAGCCAAGCCCCCTCCCCTCCCCTCCCCATCGGCTTCTTTTGAGGTCCAGGAGAGTACGGAATAAAGGAGGAATAAATAATAATTGTGTGTAAAAAAGCAGATAGGAAAAGAGAAGTGAATGAAAGACACAAAGAAAAGAAAAGTGCTGAGATGCTGAGATTGAAGTGGCGGGACGAGACCCCCTATCAACCACCCCTCCCCGTCTCCCTGTTGGACAAAGAAGAGGCATTTCCTTCAAGAGAGGAAGAAAAGTAATTAGTCCCCCCTCCCCACCACCACCACCACCCCCCACACACACGTACACACAATTTACACTCTCACTTCTTTCTTTTCATCTCTTTTTAATTCCTCTACTCAGCAATTTCTAAACCTTTTTGTTCCTCCTTACAACCCTACTTCTCTTTAAGACTCTCCTCTTGGACGACACTAGCAGAGATCGAGTGTGGAGTCTGAACCGTGTGTGTGCATTGTGAATTTAAAGCAGTGTCTCCTTCAGGGGTTTTGCATTTGTATGAGAGGCGAGGTGGTTGGATTTGGCCGTAATCACGGCTTTTCTCTAACGCACACAGAGACGAACATTCCCAGAATCTAATTAATGGCAGTGCTGCAGGGGTGCTTAAATCAAGATATTATAAAAGTTTTGAAGTTGTGTTGCTTCGTACCTCTGCTGTGAGCTAAACTTTCCACCTATCCAGTGCTAACTAGCACCCTGGTCAACCTAAGACCTATGTTGACAAGTTATTTGTCAATTAGCAGATACTTTGTATCCAAAGCTTTACTAAAGGGTACTATATAGTTGTAGGGAGAAGGAACCAAATGCAGTTTTATTTAGACAAACAATAATCCAAGCAAAATGAGCAGAAACTAGGAAGCACAGGACCCGACAAAGAACACAAGAAACACTGGTGTTAATAGAAATGAGGGGTAATTGGCAAACAAGACACACCTGGGAACAATCAGAAAACTAATCAAAACTACAAACTGACAAGAAAATGGCGCTGGAAACAGGAAAAGAACCGGGCAGAAAACAGCCTAAAAGTCCAAATAACAGAAACACAAGATAGACAAAACAGAGAACATGTAACAGTAGTGTTGTGGTGCAGTTATGATTAGAACTTTATATATACTACTGTATACGTATTTACATGGAACACCATGGCCCTTTAGATAATACTATTGTGCACCATCATGGTGGTGTCTTACCAAGAATTGAAATACCATTTGATTGGTATTTGAATATGGTGTTCGAAAAATCTTGGCAATCCCAGCTAAAAAGACTGGCTAAGACAATCATGACTTTCTATGTTGGAAATTCACGATTGCCCATGAATTTCGGGCAGGTTAAATTTCAGTGCTAGTTTGATGCAACATGACATCATGACTTTGCGTAAACATACACGCCACTTTCAGGTCAAGTGGCGTGTTATCTATACGCATTTTGAACTATCCGCGTGTATGTCCACGCCGAAATCTTTTGCGTGTATGTCTACGCCGTTAAATGTCCGAGCGAAACGAAGCAAAATCTATATCTACATCTGTGGAGCGATATTTCTTTTCCTAGGATGGTAGGAGAAGACTCATAAATGGTATTAACCCCAGTGACGGGTAGGTTTAGGGACGGGGTTGGGGTAGGTCATATATTTATATATATATATATTATACAGCAATATAACGTTAAGTCAAAGGCGTTCATAAACACGCTGAAAAGCGATTATGCGTGTTGATAGCACGCCAAAAATGGAAATACGAATTGGCGTGTCATACATACGCCATTTCATGAGATCAGTCTGGTTTGATGCTAGTCTAGCAGGTGGATCATCATAAAAATGCTGTTGACTAACATGGTATTTCTGGTGAAACTGGTTGAAGTATTGCAGGTTCAGGTAGTTAAGGAAAACAGAAGGACACTGACACACCAGCATCCAAAACAACAAATGATGGTGACCAATGTAAGCCTGCGTCTGCCTTAGAGTAAAAACAAAAATTGTGAGATAAAGTTTAAAAGAAGATATAAATTTGCAATTGCAATATATTGTTGCACTGATAAAGTTGCATTGTTAGATAATAAAGTCACATTATGAGATAAAAAAATTGCAATTGTGAGACATAAAGTTGCAATTATGAGAAACAGTTTCAATTGTGAGATATAAAGTCACAATAAAGTTGCAAATGCATTATATAAAGTGGCATTGTGAGATATAAAGTTGCATCATGTGATATAGCATCCCATTGAAAAGAAACTAAGTCAAAAGTGAGAGATATAAAGTTACAACTTGCAGATAAAAAGACAACTACTTTTTTCATGCTTCAGGTTTTCAGCAGAAGACATTTTAATTTCATACTAAATGGTGCCCAAGTTTATGTCAATTTAAAGGCAGACAAACAATGCAGGATGGACACAGAGAGAGAGAGAGAGAGAGAGAGAGAGAGAGAGAGGCAGAGAGGGATAGAAGACAAAGTTTGGTAGGGGAGTGGTTTTTAACATTGATAAAAGTTAGCCCTATAAAAAATCCCCCTCTGCTCACATCAAAGCCCAGCCTGCCAGCTCAATTCAGAGAGCCAATCTGCATTCCCATAGGCTCCCCCTGTTTCCTGCCTCTACAAACACCCCCAGCCCATCTCCCGGCTCCCCCTGACCACGCTCTCTTAGAACAGGACCACCATTGTCCCTGCGCACTCCCTCCCTCTGCCCAGCGGGTGACCATTCAGACGTCCCCCACCTCGCTGAACTCCACGTCCAGGCCAGCAGACATCCTCCCTGCCCCCATGAGAGGACAGGGGACAGAGGCTTGCTTTGGGAAAAGACCGTTACATGCTGAGCGGATCAAAATGAAAGAGTCACGTGATTGTGTGTGTCATTGTGCGGGGAGGGACAGACTCTCATGTGGGGTGTGAGACAGGTCTTGACGAGAGTTAGAGGTTTGTGGCAATCTTGAAGAAGACAGATATAAGAGTGTGGGACCATGGGGTGCAAGACGTGCATGGAGAAGAAAGGTCAGGTGATGGATGGCGTACAAAACAAGATCTGACTGCCTAAACCGAAACAAAGAAAGGGAAGAGAGATGAGATGAGACTGAGAGTGACAGAGAAACATCTGGAATATTTGAAGTAGTTTATGTTAGACTATTTTGAGACACTGATTCACTTTCAAATGATCAACTGATAAAGGATCTATGCAGCATCTTAAAGGGATAGTTCAGCTCATCCTTCCAAACTTGTATAACTTTGTTTCTTCAGTGGAACACAAAATAAGATATTCGGAAGAATGTTGAACCAGATTGGACTCCACTGACTTTTATAGTATGGACAAAAAAATGTTCCCCCGAGACATTTTTCCGAAAAATCTTCTTTTTTCCCCACTCTTGCTTCTTGCTTGACACAATCTATGTGTCTTCTCTTCTGCGTCTCTTCCTGTAACTCACTCAATTTGCCTCTGAAAGTCTACAGGTTCAGTCAAGGACAGAGTCAAACAGAGTGTTTTAAATGTCAAACCAAAAGAGCAGAATACCATGGATTCCTAAATGACATTTTAAGGCTGTACACCAGGTTGCCTAGTTGCTCAGGAAAGTTAATGAATGTAGGGCCCTGTAGGACTCAAGTAAGGACAGAGGCCTGTTGTACCATGCCATCTAAACAAGAAACTAAAGTGCAAAAGAGAATAAAAACAAGACAATCCCAATTACTTCAAATCATAAAATTAATAATAATTTGGTGTAATGCAGTACAAAGAACTTTTGTCCTCAAAATATTGAACCTAACAAGTTCAAACGGCTTCCGAACAAAAGCCCCCAAAATTGAATACAATCCCTTTTAAGTCGGGCTTAGGGTTGTGCTTCCAGACACACTGGGGTGCTCACACTCATACACACATTTCCTCTGCTTTTCTGTTTATTGTGACAATAGGGGGATTTTGGGGATCAGCGTGCACTAGTCTGGATTTTACGCTCCCTTACTCAAAGAGAGCTTTGCTTTTCTGACCCCATGGTTTTCACTGCTGTCAATCAGCACGTCCTCTCATCATGTGTGATAAGACTGACTCGCTTTCTTTCTTAATCTTTCTTGCATTTTTTTTTTTTTTTTACCAATTCCTTTCTTTGCTTTTTTTCGGTGATTGTATGACATGATCTGAAATTCCTTAGCACCCTATTAGCAGTTCTTAGAATCACATTGATATGTGCATTCTTAGAACTTCATCCAATCTGTTTCCTTTCACATTTTTCAGAATACTATCAGTGTGCACACTATCTGGAACACAGAAAAAATGACAACAAATGGATACGAATCTAACAGCTTTTTCCTCTATGAATTCTACCCTTCTTCCTTAAAGTGACCTTGTTTGAAATCAGTGCTCTGTTTAAACGATCTTAACCTTGCAGACAATTTGGCAGTGTATTTATTTACAGTATATTACTCAGGTGTGGCCCGGGGTTAAATTGGGCCGAATAGTAGAACAGCATTCTGGAACCAATATTGGTTTGTTTGTCAATCCAGTCAATCAATGCAGTGTTTGTTTGATCCAGCAGTACACAAGTTCTTTTAAAAGTTAGTGTACTCGCTTGAAAAATGGTACATTATATGCATTGGCCACTAGAATCACCACCAGATTTTACAGTTCTCCAAACTCCAAAAGCTCAGTTTAGCCCTGAGTGTGGTACATTTCAGTAATGTGATGAATTTCACCATGATAGTGTTCACGTATATCATAATGCAACAGTCCAACATGTTAGTTATCTAAGAACAGTTTTAGATGAGATTTCCTTTTGTAAATAATTCTTATGAGAATGTCTATTAATCCTGTCAAATGTTGGACTTGTGTCAAAGAATTTGTCAAATAAACACTTTCATTGGATGTGGCCTGCCAGTCGTCATCGTACGAGAGCTTGTGGAATGAGATTGGTCTGGTTATTCCATAGGCACGAATCATCAATCAGTGTCTTTTTTTGACAGTTACCATGTCAATCGTTCTCAGCAGATCAACTACCTCACTGACTTGTGAAGTAACCTTCCAGTTATTCTTATGGGACATTATGCAAATCTCGCTTCAGCAGAGGTCAATGTAGCTAGTGTGAGACTGTGAGAACTAGACTAATGTCCCTCAGTATCACTTGGGTATGAGATACAGCGAACACCTTCTAATAACCAAGAGAAACTTTGCTGAATGGCAAGGGGGTGTTAGTTTACCTCTAATTTATGAGTCAGCAACAAGGAGAGAGTAAACCAAAGACTGTAAATACAAGGTAGCACACAAGCTAGAGTCATCTGAAGTCCTCTGATCTGCTAGCTAAGCTTCCTTTGGATGAGGTTCTAACAGTTGCTGTTCTTCAAACAACAGCACATTCACATTTAAAACGAGAAAAAGTGGCACTTGGTAATCTTTTTTTTTTTTTTGCAAGGCAAGGTATGCGGGAATAATCAACCAACAATGCGGATTGATTCCAATGTATAATTCATGTGTCAGGGTGTATAATATGTCCGGATCTGAGGCAGGATATAGGATAAATAAACATTCTTCTGTGGCATTGTGAGGTGGAGGACTCGAATACTGGTGACTTTGAACACGTCCATAGAGAGTAACAGGAGAAAGAGGAAATCTCATAGATCCTGGAGATTTTAAATGTCTTCCTCTTAGCCTGATATAAGCACCTGATGTCTCTCTCAATGAGTGAACAATGGTTGAATTAATTGGTTTCATTAGTGGCACTTGCTAAGGTAAACATCACTATGGCTCATACTTGGGATTTTAAAAACTTAGGAACTCTGGCACATTAGTAGTCTTATAACAACAATAACAATGGGACACTTTCAGTAGAGTTTACAGGCCTCCGAAAAGGCCTGTCTGTTGTTTCTCATTTTGCTCGCATGTTCAAATTGCTACCTCACAGTTTAAGGCTAATAATGCTAATGTTCATACTAATGTTAAGTATTTCTTTTGCCTGTTAGCACGTTGCTGTTTGTTAGCATGTTGATATTTGTTAGGATGCTCTGGGTGGTTACTTACTACAGTAGCCCAAGTCAAAATAGCACAAGTCTCTATGATATTTTTGTCCCTAAATATTTCAGACTACACAAGTGACCCATTTTTACATTTCCAAGACTGACATACTTTATTGTCAAAAAAGGCAAAGAAATCCTAGACGTGATGAAGTGACTCATGAAAAAATATATTTCTTCCATGGTAATCTGAGTTTTTGTCAATGGTGATAAGCAATGAGTGACAGAGGTATTCTATTTTTGAAATAGTTTGTATTTCCTCAACGTTAAAGCTCATTAATTATCTCAGGAAATTATGTGTTTTGTACAACATTTAATTCTTAAAATGGTTTGATTTGAGTTTTGAGATTAATTTCAGATCTTGAAAATAAATGAAAGGGAACAAGAAAGTACAAACTGTGAACTCTGTGAACAGACAAGTGTATTCCATGACAAATATTGGTTATTCTTTTAATTCTTATTGTATATTTTGAATAATGTTAATTTAATGAATTAATAATGAATAAAGTAGTTTAATCATTTATGAAATTGATGGTGCGCTTATTCGTTTTTTTTGTGACACGCTCTTCTCATGTGATTTGTGAATTGGTGTGATTCGTGTCTTCTAGTCTTGTCGCATCTGATGTGGACAGAAAACTTGCTTGTCACTGGAATCTTTTTGCTTGAAGTTTGGTTAGGACACACTGTAAGGTTGAAGAAGGGACCTATCTAGAAACCAAAATATCATAACTTGGGGTAAGTTTTTATTATATGTATACTGAGCCAGTAACCACACATATAGTAACCATCTAATTGCAAAAACGTACACACAGCGCCTTACCAATCTTACCAAACCATTTTAGCAATATAAACCTCTAATAATATTATTTGCTTTTAAATTTCTCAATATGAATGTGCTTATATGTGAATATTGAGAGGAGTCAGTGTGTCCTTCCAGGAGGCGTCCTGCTTTGACCCTGTGAACCCAGCTACACATCACTCACGGGTCACCAGCACAAAACAGGCGATTTAACGGCTAACGTTTGAAGCACAGATAATTTCCCAGAATAAGGTTTTGTTTTTTACGTCAACCCTCCTGCTGAGTTGCAGTGTGGTTTCAAAGCCCCTGACCCTCATTACTGTCTTTTCTCTGCCTGTTTACAAAGTCTGTATATACAAACCGACACAAATCCAATATATTTAGTCCCAAATATTGGGAAAGAGTAGATTAATTTAATCTTTAATACTATTAAGAATGCTACATCTATGAACGGCTGCTGAACAACAGTGATTATTCTTCAAGAAATATTTCATCAAGAAATGATGGGGGAGAAAACACACAAACTCATTAGAGAATGTAAAGCATGCTGAGAATGTTGTTTCGGTCTATTTGCATTCTACAGTGTAGGAATCAAAGTGTGACAGAATATAGTGACACATCAACAAGTCTTCTCATATAGGCCACGCTAGAGCACACATTCATCAAGAGTCAAATGCCGACACATATGGACACATATCTTTATAACACATTGGCATTTAATAGCTATACATGTATGATTTTAAGATCTGTAAGATTTTGTAATGTTTTTGAAAGAAGTCTCTATGCTAATTTTTTAAGCAGCAATTACGCCAGTCTCATAAATAAAGATTTTATTTATTTTTTATATGCCTGGGAGCCTGTAAAGGATTGCACTTGCCTGATCAATAACACTATTAAAGCTTAATTCATGAAATGAGTGGCAAACTCGATTAAATACAGCGACCCTGTTAGGAAACAGGAAGCAGCAGCAGCACATCAAAGAGGGGCTTTGTGAAGAGAATCAGCAAATAGGGCCACTGACGCAGAGAAGGAGGGTCACACACACATCATCAATGGCCTTTCCCCTTCTCAATGTTATCGCTTTTGTCACTCTAATATCTCCTCTCTCTCTGACCATGCAAAGAACTAAAGACCACCGTGACAAGCTCAAGATTAACACCAGAGGAGGGGGAAATACAGGGCCTCTGAGGGTGTCATTCATAATAATTACAGTACATTACAGAAGAACTGTGCTCTTTATTTCCAAATGTGATTAAGATGATTTACACATATCTTTATGGAAATAAGGCAAAAAAGGCACAAAGACGGCAGCAACCTCTTTATGATGGAACATTCCTCTGATCTAATTTTCTCTTCATTCTTATTATATACAGTAGACATTGCATTATTTAGGTCAGTCGCCACAATGTATTTGAAAGCTGCTGCATGTGTGTTTTTGGTTGCTGTAGACCGCAGGACAGTGGCAATAATGTGAAAAGCAGTAAATGGTTTGGTTTTGGCCATTTAGCAATAAAAACTAGAAATTATTATTAGTATTCATTAATCTAAAGGCCTGGGAGTTATATACTTCTATGACACCATCTCCACAACCTAAGCTTCCTGTGCCCACAGTCTCTCTCACACACACATATGAATACCCCCCTCTGTCTTTACGATGCTTTGTTTCCTAATAAACTTTTGGTTGTGTTTGAAATTCATTAGAAACAATATCCTGCTTTACAAAACATCCTGTCACAGCAGTGGGAGGGGAGAAGGACGACTCTGATCACTTACTGAGGTGATTCTCATAGACACCACATCAAAATGGATCTTTTATGGCATTTAGTTGACTGTTAGCTTTAAACCCATCTATAGGCTTCAAAGTTAGTCTTGTAAGCTGACAAAACGTTTTGCAGATTTGAAGTTGTGACACACCAAGCCTACATTAAAGAACTACGAAAGTTGACATTGTCACCTCGCATCGCCTGTGTCTGGGCCAAAAATGTGGTCTTTCTTGAACACACCGCAAAGACTAGTCATCGGCCAACTAGCACATACATTCTGCGCCTGCTTGAGGAAAAATAACTCTCCATACCAGCAGGTGGCAGTAATCTGTATTCATCATTCAAATAGGGAAACCAGACTGTGGTGGATATACAAACTGTACACAAAGCAGTGCTTGCTTGCCATTTTAAATATGAATCATGTTGGTCTCACTTTCTTTATTCCAGACGGCCATGTTGTTATGAAAATACTTGCATATTGTAATCAAGTGAGCTGTAGTCCTGAAAAGTGAAGCCAAAAAGTTTCGATCACCCCCAGGTAGCTGGTCCCACTATAGGTCATAAACCCCGCCCTCTCCATGCAATCTAATGGGACGTGAGAAACTAAACACATCAAATTACACTTCAAATAATATGTTGCTGGTCTGACTGGTGCCAATGGTCTGAAATACACAGCAAAAACTAGGCTGACAGACACTCGATGACGCCTGACATTGGTGTCACAGCCTTTACATGTTTAAAACTGACACTTTTTCTCTTCCAAGAAAATGTAAATATGAATGACTCATCCTGCACTCAGGGGAGTGTAAAACTTTTTGTCCACTCAAATACTCTCTATGAGAATGTCCCTTCTCTTAATATTACCTCCCTCTGACTAGCAATAGCATGTAGCAGATGGCTATAATGTCAACCTATTAGAAATGAAAAAAAGAGTCCTTTATTATATTCCAACCCCAATTTCCTGGACCATCGTGCCTAGAGACAAAAAAAAAGAAAAAAAGACACAACTTTTAAACACTTTTTCGATCTGTTGTCACTTGTTATAGTGACATCACAAGATTTATCACCAGCAATAAACAAAACCGTGGGCCACAGGAAGCACATGCGTAAACAGAATTAGTCACTGGGTATTTTGTAGGACATGTGCAGACCGTGTCTCAGTGAGTACTGTCCTTAAAGCAGACTCATGTCGGTCTTGTGGTGATGTGCAAGACCCTGAGACGTCACTAAAGCACCTGAGGTGAGATATGGACCGTGGCTACAGAACCACCAGAGCTTAAAGACAAAAAGCTGGAAGGCTGCCAACACAGCATGACTACACGAAGAGCTGGAATACGACTGCTTAAGGAAGAAAACAACAGAGCACTTTCAACAATGTCACTTCCCGCCAAAGAATAGCAACAAAGCCTCTTCCTTTCTGCATGCCCCCTTGCATGCGCCCTCACTTCCTGTTTCAGAGCAGAGCCGGCGCTCAGACATGTGCCTGACGCACTCGCCAACTCCCACCCCCTCACGGCACTTACAAATATGCACTAGTCAATATCAGTGTTGTTTTTGTTAACTACAAATATTAAAAATTGTTTTCTGTAAATTAAATGAAGCTGAAAATATAAAAATATAAATAGTAAATGAAAGACTTATAATGAAAATTACAAAGCTAACTGAAACAAAATAAGTAGAAATATTAAAAATGATTGTAATATTAGAAAACTGAAAATATAAAAAATAAAAACTAATTCAAAATAATAATAAATGCTATATTGATATATATATAAAAAACACTAAAATAACACTGGTCTAACACTAAAGATATAGTTCACCAAAAAATCTGATTCTGTCATCATTTCAGACTTTCTTTTTTTCAAGGAACATAAGGTAGCCTGGGAAAACCCAGACAACTTCCGGCAAATTTAGATTTGCTCTGAAAGTTAGTCTGGCAAAGAGCTCATTCAAGCCCATTTCCAATCCGTCGAAATCGAGGCACCAATCAGAAATGTTGGGGCGGGCTTTACACGATGAGGACAGCGCTGGGATTTTGAAGCAGATTTTGTAGCCTACTTTACAAAGATGGATGCCGCCGTCGAACATCACTCGTTCGAATCAGCTATCGCGTCTGTTTTAAGCGATTTGAACGTTTCCTTTTTGTTAAATCCGAGCAAAGAACAACACTCGGAGATGTTTCTCCGCCGCTCTGCATTTGTCATCTCCTTCATCGCTCTGATTGGTTTTAGGTCTATCCGCGACGTCCGTTGGTGACGCCCCTCTGGAAATGATTTGTCTATGACGCTTTGCCAGACCATAACTCAGTTACAACATTTTAGAAGAATGCTCATATATCCCTCCTATATACAATATTGAAGCAGTGACTAATGAGTTTAATTCCAAAAGGAACAGCAACAAAAGCTTTTTTTCAGCCTGTAGGTGGATTTTTTACATTTAGAGGCCATTTACACGACACCATTTTCAAATAAAAACATACAACTTTTTATGCGTTTTGGCTCTCCTTTTACACAAAAACAGCGTTTTGTGGGCCTGAAGACGCAAACTTGAGAAAATGGGGTTTCAAAGTGCAAGTTTTTGGAAACGGTACCGTTATCTTCTCTGTGTAAACTACGAAACAAAATGCACATTACGCATTCAGTCTATAGGTGGACAGTTTTTCTTTACAAAGTGACATCGCCAACTACTGGCCTGGCAGCAGAATACAGCGTTTCTAGTCATTTTCGCAGATCTGTGTGAAAGAGGATCGTTTTGACAATGTTTTTATCTGTACGCAAAAAAATGCAAAGGAACAATTTTCAGTTTTTAGTACATCGATATCGAATAAACTAAGCTAATTTCACTAATAATAAATTCAATTATAACAATTCAAGTTTAATCATGTGTCGATTTTTCAAAAATTACAAAATTCAAATGACTAAATACATAAAATACAAAAAAATCCCACAAAAATGTAATCTAAAGTACAAATTTACAAAATTAGGATTAAAATCTATTTGTATTTTTCTCTCCATAAAAATCTGCTTCTTTTTCTGTTAAAATTATTAAACATTTTTACAGCATATATCAGTGCCACTTGCAGCAGTCTAAATTAGATTGTGAGTGTTCACTGAATACATTTTTCACACTGACATACCACATGCAAAAATGCCACAATTGTTTAGTAAATTCGCTCCCACATCTTTTAAAGTAAAACGTAACAGCACAACCAACGTGAATCAATCGTCTTACTATTCGGAAACAGACGCAAAGCAAGCGCCCTTATTTTATCTAGTAGTATACAATGGTGGTGTGCGATATCCTGAGTTCAGGGTTAGGCATCAAAACAATGAGAAAGTTCCACCACTAAGACTAAGTCATCCATGAGTGTACTATTGTTCTACAGAGTCTTCCTCTAAGGATCCCTCCCATCTCTGGGCTTTGAGAGCAGCACGCTTTGATGAGGGACGGGTTTCTGCAGCTAATAAAAAGAAAAGAGAAAAGGAGAACACCATGGGCTTGTGGGTAATTATGGCACAGGCGAGAGCGTTGGAGGGCCAGATGTGTGAGGAATGTTCTGGCTGGATCCGTCGACGGGGGAGGGGGTTAAGAATAGTCGACTCACCAACTGCAGATGGTTACAGGGCTGCCGAGCCTCCAGCGGTCTATTTTATAACGTTTAGCTTAATGTCACCACCACAACGATGATAAAGATGCAGCACAACCATGAGTTATTTGCGACAATGGCCACGTTAAAAATGAATGGCCGAGATTCATTCACTCAATCCGGCAGTGTCGGCTAATGCCAAAGACATCACAGTGGTTGAATGCACTGAAGTAAGTCACATGTTTTCAAAGGTGGAGTTTGGCATGAGAATGATAAATCTGCGACTAACAAAAATAAGCAAGTGGCTAATTGTTTTATCTCATCGGAAAAACAACATTAAAAGTGGAGTAAAGCAAATTAATTTGAAGTTTTATCTTATCTGTAAACAGTACCTTGGACACAAACCCCCACCCCTCATTCGCTCAGTGAGCCCATTAGTTATGTGCTGCTATGGTTGAGCAGTGCTCCAGAACAGCCTCTGTTTGTTCAGCTGTTTCAGACCGGCCGCAGAAACCCTGGGAGGCCGTAGAGAATTCACAACCCCAACTCATCAAATGAAAGAGGAGATGGTGGAGGGAGAGAGGAAGAATGAGAGGGAGATGAAGAGGAAGGATGAGTGCAGTGGAGCCCAAAGATAAGATGACGATGATGATGATGATGCCTTCTTTTAATCACAGACCGAGAAAAGCTACTTGCCTATGATCTGAGAGAAAAAAAAATGCTTTTGAGAAACATAACCCAGCCCCTATGGAGCAGATTCTGGCACGTGTTGGATATATTGCGGTGAGAACTGCAAATTCATAATTCATACTTTAACCCCAAGGCCTTTTAAACATTTTACTGCTGGCTTCTAAAAAATAAGAATAAGCCAGTTCCTCTAATTTGTTTGCAGTACTGCATGATTTTAAATGCAGTGACAACTGAATTAATGTGTCCATTGTGTTTCAGCAACGTCTTTTTGTAGTTAAAAACAGAATAATGGTTTATACATGTTATAGAATGTATTGCTGGTATTGCATAAATAAAAAATTCCTTCAAAAGCTGATAACGCATCATTAACCTGATTATTCTTCATAAGGTGGCAATGCAAGATCATTAAACTGTTTTTTTTTTAAGCAACCCTGATCCGCACGCCTATAGATTTTTGTATTTTAGCCTCATTTTATTTTTACATGGTCTTCAGCATTCTGTCAGCTTATTAATTGTGTGTGTCTTTTGTACACGTCTATTTACAGTTTGACACCAAGACCAAAAAAAAACAAAAAAAAAACAGTACATCTTTGTCATCCAGTACATGCACTTATTAACTTTGATCAATTGCCTGATACAGTGAAAGCCAGTCTTAAGAAAAGGCTCTCTGTTTGACTGATGAATTTGATTTTTGCACACTATTTCTGGTCGTGCTGACAGATACATATGTTTTCGTAAGTGTTAAATAGGCAATCTAGTTCCATAGAGCGCAGAAGAGAATGAGTCAGTGTGTCCAGTTAGTGTTGGCATTTATATGTGCTTCCCAAAGCGCTGAACATTTCCCCAGTCATCACCAAGGCCAGCACACAGCCTCTATTCCATCCTGTTGTGTTCCATCCTAAAGCGAGTGTGGCCTTACTTAAATGTCATGTCAGCAGCCCATACTTCCCCAAAACACCTGAAGTCTGATGATATGCCAATCCACATGAGTGGCATATGGTGGTAAGACCAGTCAGGGTCATAAACCAGCCCATCTAAAATGCTATGCTGTTTTAAGCTGAATATTTTAAATTATTCATTCCATGTTGCATTAAGGTAGCTTTGTGGTTTTTCTTGCGTAATGGATTGATAAAAAAAAGGAGAACAGAGCCAGAGTAAGAAAAAGGCGGGAAACCCACACATCACAGTTGTTTTGAGAGCCAAGTCATTTATTGCCCTCGATTTGCAACGGGTTGAAATTTCAGCCTCACTAAGCGGGGAAACTCGAACCGATGGTCCAGCTGTCCGCAGGCTGCCGTCCCACAGAGCCTACCGCCACACACGGTTCCCTCCCCTCTCTTATTCCATTCATCCCCTCTGTCCCAAAGAAGCAGGTGATCGATTGAAAGAACAGACCCAAACAAAACATGGTCCTCAGTGTTGAGCTGTTGCCCAGAACTCTGTTTCCCTAAACTCTTAATAAAAGCCCAGTTGAAACATGCTACTGCAGCTAAACAAATCTGTCATCATGCAAAACAGCTGTGTTTAATTCTATTAGTCAGTCATGACTGACTTTTTAATCTTATTCGAGCTATGGGTGGTTGCTAACAAGTCATTAATAATTGAATTTAGAATTACTTTTAAATTTCAAGTCAATTTTTGAATTTGAATTGAGGTAGCAAACGGGTTTCAGAATTGCAATAAATTGTGAATTTGAATGTGAGGAAGAAAAAATCAAATTAGTCATTTGTAACAAAGTTTCAATGTTGGCTTGACAAAGCCATGTTTGAAACGTTTTATAAAGCATTTAAAAGGTCTATATATACTTAACAAAATGGAAATAAATTATGGACCAGAAGAACATTTCCTTCCTAAAATGCATTATCTGTTGAATGAATTGTCATTCCAATTCAAATTCCAGCTGAACTTCCTGTGAGTTGTGGCCAATTTTCATTCAAATTCCAACTTATGATTTAAAAGGGAGCCAATTCTTCAATTCTGAATCCAACAATTAAATTCTGTGTCCAACAGTTGCTTACTTAACCCACCCCAAGTCTCTAGGATATTCTTGAATCTATATATTGCTTGCGACCCTCCTTCAAAGTAAAGGTCCTTCTAAAGTAAAGGTCGTATGCGTTTTTTCGTATTCGTCATCCTAAGAAAATTCCAAAGCTATCTCACAACCAATTCGTACGAGTGATTAAAAGGTGACTAATTCGTACGACCTCACTCGTACGAATTTGTACGAGTTGTCTAAACCCACGTGATGGGTAGGTTTAGGGGCGGGGTCAGGGGAAGGTCATTCGTACGAATTCCTACGAACTTGGCAACTCGTACAATATGTACGATTTAGCAGAAATCGTACGAATTCGTATGAGTGAGGTCGTATAAATTGGTATGAATTAGCCACCTCGTAAAATTCGTACGAATTGCCGTGAGATCGGGTTGAAAATGCGTCACGCACAGAAACCTTGCACACTGAGTCCGATGCGTATTAATTAATCCATTGCAAAAACAAACAAAAAAAATCGCAAAACAATACAAAATGGAGTCAAGCAGTGAGAATGATTTTGTTGTCCTCTCTCTTCTTAAAAAGAGAAAAAGAAAGAGGAAATATTGGGTTCATCCAATCCTGAGATTGCGTAAAGAGGAAGGAGAGTTCCACCTCTTTATGAAGGAGCTGCGGGATTATCCACGAGCGATTAAAATTTGACTTCAGGATGTCAGAGGCTCAGTTTGATGCGATACTGGAGCCATATATTAAAAAGAAGACCACCAATCTCCGTAAACCAATTGATTCTGAACAGTTCTGGATTTTGGCGTTCGCTTGTACGGTGGCTCTGAATTCTTAAAACACCTCTCAAGATGCTTGCTACGTATGCGAAAAATGTAGAAAATTGAACCCGATCCGATTGGAATTTTTTTATGACAGATGAAAGTTTCGGAGGCAGTGTGTAAACGTGACTGACACATTGTGAGGTTTTCGGACGAGAATTTCAGACTCAGAGTGCAAGGACCTTACATCTAAAGGATTCTTCTGTCAATTTTATGGTCCACCAGTAAAAAAAAAAAAAATCATGTCTGTAGCCCTTATCATTACCAAATACAGATATTTAAAGTGAAACAATTATGAACGACTTTTGGCCAAGATCACCAGCCTTTCACGTCTCATAGAAAGCTGGTTAATTCTTTGTTCAAGACTTATGACTAAAGTGCTTACCACTGTGGAACAAGTTGACACTGACCTCTGACATGTTATCCATGGTGGCACCAAGGCACTAACAAAAAAAAAAAGAAGAAAAAAAAGGACAGAGATCGAGTTAAACCTGTCTGCAGATTTGTCAGTTGCACAAGATTTGTAAAGAATTTGAGTCAGAGTTTCTTTGCTTGTTTGGACCGAGTCACGTCCGAAGTCACCAGTCATGCGAGGGCTATGGAACGACACAGCGCAGCATTACAACACTGATCCCAGTAAATTGCACATACTCAGGGCTAGAGGAAGGAAGACAAAATAAACTCAGGGACTGACTGACAGAACAATAGATAGATAGAAGACAGACAGACAGGCTGCAGGTTTGGTGGCTGTAACTTAAACTGGATTTCAGACACGTTTATTGGAAGTATAAGGGATTTGGGGTTTATTTGATCATTTGCTACTTGAAAACCATAAATCCGATTGGTTACAAAAATATAAAACACCAAATCAGATTAGCAATATAGTGTTAGAAACCCTAATAACAGTGTAAACATGCTTTCCAGTAAAGCTTGTTGTGAAACTCCATGTTGCCAGAATTCGGTTTGCTTGATTGGTGTGACAGCTGTTATCTGAACAGCCTACTTGAAAAGGTGGTCTAGGGTTCAGTTCATAACCTAAATTACGGAAGTGAACCATAATAGATGACATGTCATTTGTATATATTGTAGCATAATGCATTTTCTTAACAAAAATTGCCTTTGAACTCGGCTTCGTATAAGAAATTGAACCGAGTGTGAAAATAGCCTGAGAAAGAAAGCAGACAAATTTAGCCAAACACTTGTGACTGTTTGTCATCTGCTGGAGCTGTCATGACAAGTTTTGTATGCACATCTGTGCTTCAGCATCCGTTTCCTCTCTTGTGCAGTGCTGCGTATATGTCCTGTGGTAAACGTGCTATATGAGACAATTGCTTCAATATGGTTACCATACAACTGATATCAATCTTAATTATTAATGTTCATCTAATTATGGTGCTCCTTTTACACTGTGTCTTACTATTCTTCTGGCATTGCACAGGATTGAATGGCAGGATATTACATGAAAGAGTGTGTGCAGGAACCCTTTTTTTGTCTTTCTCTTGCTCTACATCTTTAGTACTCGCTTTTTTCCTCACAAACACTCGAGGCAGAGTGAGACAGACAGTAGCTGCATTATCAGGCAGATGACTGGACGGCAACAGTGCCCTTCCCTCTGTCACACATAGTGAATTAGGGACCTCGGGTGGGACAATAAGGGATTGTTCTCTTTAAGTTCATAATCTTTCACGTCTCCATTGGAGGCCAGAAAGGTCAAAACAGCAGGAACAGTAAGAGGCAGAGAAATCTTATCTGACAATTTGATTTTTAGGTTATTCAAAAATTATGTTTTATTAAAGTTTGTGAGGAGCATGTTCAGATAATCTACCCAATCGGCATGAGAGGAGGCATATATAGCCGATTTACCCGCCTACTCTGGGTTCGGGCCAAATTCCGAACTCGGAGCCCTCTCTTCGGACAGCACACCAAATACGCATATTCTGTACTATATCTAATTATATGCAAGTGTGAACTCGTGAAATGAAAGTTCTGTCATTATAAATGCAGTAAATGCAACTCCACTAACTCTCATTAATTTGCAACTACATGTCAGTTAACTCTCATTAGAGTATTAGTAGACTGTTAGGTTAAGGTTAGGAGAATAAGTTGACATGTAGTTGCAAAGTTACTTGTACAGTAGTCGGTAGAATGTCTGTTGGGGACCATCAAAATAAAGTGTTCAAAATAAAAAAAAAAGGTGCCAAAATAAAGCAGACAGTCTACTAATACTCTAATGACTGGTAGTTGACCTGTAGTTGCTGGTTACTCATAGTTAGTAGAATTATTTGTTACTCAGTTAGTAGAATGTCTAAAGTGTTACATTTTTCAAAAGATCTCTTCCACAGAAGATAGTCATAAGCCCAATGTACACTTTGGTTTTTAATCGTACATTGTGTACAAAAAAAAGAAATAAAGGAGACGGAACAACCAACTTACTGAAGTTTGCAACAACAATAGACACCTGTGTGAGGTGGTTAAGAGATACACACAACTCTAGTTTAAATGAGCACAAAGACATTTTATCCATCATAACTTTCGAGATAAATAGCATAGACACTGGATACTGTTCATGCAAGCTATCAAGGCTATATGTGTTGAACTGTACACGTTGGACTGTAAAGCGTTCATGTCAAAACTGAAGTAATTTGGGCTATACAGGTTTGGAACGACAACAGAATTTTCACTTTTGCATGAACTATCCCTATCCATTTGGGTGAACTAAGCTAGTCACCAGTTTATCTGGTCTGGGCTGTCTCAGTAGGGTGAACTAATAGAAAATGCTATTATTAAACAAATTACACTTAGTACATAAAAAATGTCCTTATTTCTGTATAGAAAACGTTCTCTTAGCGAGTGTGAGAACGTAACTGTCCTGTAATGGCCGGGCTGCTGGGAGGACAGGCTGGCACGGGTTCTAATTGTATATGGTGCAGGGCATGAACTGGAGAAGAGAAGAGGAAATCAGGAGAGGAGGATGGGGGCCAACAGATGTTTCAGCTTTGGGTTTTGGCTAGAACGCCCAATTATGAGGTACTCTTAATGACGCTGGCAGCCGCCCCATAAACCTGGTTCAGTGGAAGAGCTGCTCATTAGGGTGACCCACCAAAAAACACTGCAACCTGTCCAAACTCTTCCATGTCCCCCCAAGCCAACCAAACACGCCAACGTCACGGCTACAGGAAGCACAGCTGCAAGAGTTGGGAACTGTACGGGTCCCATGAAATATGCAGACGACGGTGTTTGAGCATGTGGATCTTGGGTAACAGTAAAGCGCTCTAGACGGGAAGCGAGTGGTGTAATGATGTAGGTTTTCCATTATGCAGGTCTGTGCGCAGAGGTGTTGGAAGCTGGTGGACCAGACTGCAGAGAAAATGATAAACGGAGAGAAGGGAGAGGTGGGGTGGCTTGGGGGGGGTGTTGGGGAATTGGGCACATAAAAAAATTGAGTTAAGAGCCCAATATAAGACATCCTGTAATTTACACGACTGATTTTCCCACTCGTTCATACATATTAACTTCACCGGGCGCCATAAATCTGTTTAACGACCACAAGGCTCAGCACCGACATGGCTACCTCTACAAGGGGCTTCGGCTTCGGTGACGGCAGGCAGACTGCGACATGTTCCCTAGCGCAGGGGTTTACGAGAGATCTCCCCCATTCTCATGCACCTTGGCACGGCTAGACCTCAGACCTGTCTTTCTAGGCGAAAGCGCTGGCACACGAAAGCGCTTGGCACGGGCCCTGCTATTGAGTTTTCATGAAAGTAGGTCACTGCAAAGCTCCCGTCAGAGCTGTGGAGCATGAAGGAAAGAAAATAAATGAGGAGATGAATGAAGATAGAAAGAAGATACCAGCAACTTCCTATCCAGCAGTATGGGGAGCACACATAGGGACAGGAAGTTACGCAATATGCTGATAACGGTCTTGTCTTCTGCAATCTTGAGACACCTTTGAAATGACAGCAAGAGAGTAGGAAACACGTTTGCTAGCCATATGTTGCCATTGTTGTGGTTTGCTATGAGAACAAGCTGTGTTTGGCAGCTTTATTGTACCTACGATAGATTTACTCTACAAAGTACAATTTAAAATGTTAAAGCTCAACTACATGAGGTTTAGGTTAAGGCTCATCATGCACTGGTTTTGGTCAGTCTGGACATGGAAAGGTCGAGCCTATTGAGAACGTAAAAATCTCAGTCAAAGATTCATCTGCAGCTGACGCGGCATGTGTCTTGCACATGTTTAGAAGAATTAAAATAAAAAAATAGCAGAAAGGTGCTATGGCTCTGTGAAATAATTTTCATCCTTATTCATCATAGCACATGTGTCTTTCCACTGCTGGACTTACCAGACACTTCATTTTCCATGTGTTTGATCTTGCACCCCATAGATTTAACAAATCATTTGGGTCATGGAACTTTTAGGATCATTCACTCCCTCCGTCTTATTCCTGTCCATCAAACATGTGGTCATCCTCCAATATCCCACAATTCCCTTGTGCCATCTCAGGTACCACATGGAATGGCATAGATGGACGACATTTTAACAACCCGACGTGGAACAACAATTCTGAGAAAGAAAACTCAGAATTCTGTGGAATAAATTTAAACTTAGTATAATCAAATATTTTTTTTTTTTATACAATTTTGCAAAATAAATCACTAGAAACTAAAATTAGTCATTTTAAATGCTACAAATTAGGCATTACAACATGAAAACTGGATATTCATTTTAAAAGATTACGGTAACAAAATGTATTATCTTAGTTCATGTTAATTTCAACATTTACTAATACATTATTAAAATCAAAAGTTGCTTGGGTTCTTTCTTTGCAGATTCCATTCTAATAAAGTGTATATTATCAACTCATCTAATTACAGTAAAATGGGAGTACTAGATCGGATACAGGACATCAGGACAGCACTCCCTCTTTCCCAATATGCGAGGCCAGATGGGAAAAGAGAAAAACACTGTTTTTATGTGACAGATCCAAAGTCTTGGATTTCAAAGAACACACACACCAACAGGTGTGTTAGATCATATTGTGGAGAGATTCAATTATACGCTGCGTGCATATGCACACACAGACACGTGCGAACATTCAACATGCTGGACATTCTGGCAGATATTTTTATCATACGAGCATGCATTTTCAGCATGTAAATTTTTTTGGCAATTAGAATTAAATAAAGCACTTTTCAGTTCAGCTAAAAAAAAAAAAAAAGTTAAATTCACGCTTGTCCACGCGTGAAACTACTCATATCTGTATTCAGACAAAAATAATCACTTCCTCCTCAACAACCAAACACCCGCACATATCAAAACAGAGCCAGGCCACTGCCAGTGCGTAGGACGTTATATTACTTAATATAGAACTCATATCAAAATCCCCTTACGGTCACGTGAATCAATTGGGCTGTTACGAAACCAAATCAGATCCATACTGTACATGTAGGTGTGTTTACAGTGTCTCATCTGAAAATGTTTTTAAGAGGTCGAAACCAGTTGGTTTGGACATGTAGCAGTAGTATGTAGCAACTCTTTTAACCACGATGTGACTAATAAGCTAAAGATAACCTATAACCAGTATAAAACATAATTCTCGCAGCATTCAAAACACATATTCATCACTATGGAAGAGTATAAAAAGAAGAAGGGAAAGAAGAAGTGGATAAAGGACAGTGCACTTGATAAAAGGAAGTGAGAGTGTTTCAGTGCAACATCTGCTCCTCCTGTGGCCCGTCTCTCGGCGAGCCGCTCTGTTTGTCTACGGGTCACAAACGGCCAAAAAATACAAACACCAACAAAGGCATTCACGGACATGCGGACGCTTAGAAAGCCAAGTTAATAAGTAAACAGGCAATGCTCCATATCTGATTTGGCATGGATGGAGCTAGTCTCACTGAGAATAACAAAGGGGAGTGACAAAAATCAATGTTATCTTTTCATTTGGAAGGGAGAAGGCAAAAAGTGACGAGGGCCCAAGTCAAGAAAGGAAGCAAGGGGGAGAAAGCCCCCTTCTGACTGCTTTAAACCCACATACATCTCCCCTGCTTAGCTTAACCTCCCTTTCTCTTGGCAACACAAAGTCCTGCACAAAAAATTCCAGCGTTCAGCCAAAGGTAAAAAACAGCTAAAGCTCCACATCCCAGTTTGATAGACAGTTACCCATGGAAACATGAGCTTGATAGATTTGGCTGGGATCTGTTGTAGAAAATACCCAGACATAGTATTTGTAGCAAAAACTCAGAACATTAGTTTGAGTTAGCATGGGGACTTCTTTTAGAAATGGGCTGATTTCATTTAGCATAGCCACGATGCTACAAGGGGCCTTTTTACCATGTGGGTGTCCTTATTAGTAGTCCAAAGATGCTTTCTAACTCCTTCACTGCTTTGTTATTCCACACACTCTCTTTAGCTCTGTTCCAAAACCTAGCAATCTTTGCCCTGCTGTCTGCCAATGCCTTCTAAGGCAGCAAACTAAATGAAATGGACTGATTTGGAACATTCTACATTAGCGGGAAATGTAAGCAACACACAAATAGAACACTTTACGTGAAGTTTATTTGATGTTAGCATGTTGCTAAGCTAACAAACACAATACTCTAAAGCCACAATACTTTCAATACTTGCAACAAACAAAAAGCCATTCATTTCTAACAGTTATACGGGGGCTCCGTGGAGTTCTAACCAAAGGTTATTTGAACTTTTTATTATCTATATTTAACTGTTTGCGTTTCAATATTTCATCTTGCGAGACTAAACAATATCCTTCTGAATGTAATGTATTCTAATCCAAATATGTGTGATATGAGAATTGTCAATAATTTATGTTTAACTTTATCTTACAAACTTGTCCCAGACTTTTATACAATAAGAAATCAAAAAGCAATTACTGTAAGTTAATACTCAAGCCTTGGGCAATTTATAATATGCTTCCTTCAGAAGTACTGGCAGCTACTGTATTTGTCCCAAATGGATAGCTATTCATTCATTATTCATGCATCCCACAATGGTCAATTAAGTGGAAAGTAAATGGTCTTTACAGGAGATGTAAACAAAAACTGCTTCATAAACAAATTGAATGTTGAACTATTGTCACTTGCAAAAAAAAAACATACCCAGGCATCACGGACAATGAACAGACGTGCTTTTACTGTTAATAAAAATACTACAAAATAAAATGTAAAAAAAAATATTTAAAATAAAATAAAAATTTAATTAGAATTAATTACATTAGCACCATTTTTATCTATACTTTTAATTATTAAAAAAATAGATAATTCAACATTTCTCCTGACATTTCAGGTTTTGCAACACTGCTTTTCTTTCTCTTACAAATATATAAAACTGATTGAGCAGAGGTTAACTTAAGCTGATCCATCTGTTTGGACTGCATCAAGAGACCGGACATGCAGACAGGGCCCAAATCACCCACGCCACATGACACACACACACACACACACACAGCCCGCCAGCATACTGAACATAGTGAAGTGCTAGAACTGGACTTCTCGCTCATCACCCGCTTTCATCTTGGCGTTGGCAGAACTGTTCATTTTCAACGCGAGCCTACATTTGCGTCTGGTCTGGCCACTTCAGAACGACTGATGTACTCTTTACAGCTCCCTCTACCACTGCGGCTGCACTGGGCCAAAGCCACAGGCGTGCAGGAGAATCTGATAGTCGTGGAACCCACGCGGCTCTCTCTCTGTGCTGGAATGCATTTTTGCAGCACTGCACTTTTCACCATATCAGGGGAATGATTGGAGGTCCCCACCAGAGCGATCAACTTCCATGTTCAGCCAGACAACCAAACCACTAACTCACCCACAGACACAGGGACACACACACACACTCCCTCTGATACTGGACAACCTCAGCAGATTGAATGCGTGCTCACAAACATATGATTCACATGCAGAAAATGACAGTTTTTTGGAGTTCGTGTTTCACTTCTGCAAATTCTGGTGTTCTAACATTTCAAGAAATCTGTGTCAGTTTAGCTAACAAAATCACACATACACATGTGACACAATGTAGAATGGTCCAAGAACAAGTTAAAGGAATAGTTAAAAACATAAACAATTCACAATACTCACTATCATGAAGCTTTCACATTCATCAGATTTCATGAGAAAAGTGAACATGAGAACTCAAGAACTTGTTCTTTGGAGTCATATCTTTTCAATGATCTAGTTTGTTGATCTAGTTCACAAAAGCAGTCTGATTGATTTTTTCAAGAATTATACAGATACTGATCACTAACTGAGTCAAAGGTCTGGTCACAGGGGATGACTTCAAAAACTTGAAATACACTTGAACACTTGAAATAAAAGAATAATGGTGCTTTTTTAAATCTAATATCGGTCTCTCGTCTGAGATTGAAAACTGTGATTTATGGATAAAGAGAAAAAGAAGGTGAACAAAGTAATCACTATTAAGATGTGTATGTTTTGAGTGAAATTTACATTTAGAAACTGTGTATGTGAAAAGTCAGTTTGCCATTTAAGACATAAAATCTCTATGAAACCACAAGATCATGAACATGAATTTGTCAGACTTTTTTATGTTAAAGCCTATACTTCACTTGATGGTTTACAAAAAGAGATAACCCCCTTTAACATCCTCTGGGAACTGTTACATCGCCCCCTGCTGGATCAACTGCTATTAGCTCTGTTTTCAAGCTGTCTTTATACAGGTACACTGTGTTAGCCTCTCAGATATAATTAAAAACACTTTTATATCCCTCTCATACTGGCTGAGCTCACAACCTTTGTCCTGCAGAGAGTCCCATCACATGATTCAGTACCTTTAAACGGCCTCAATCTTGAATACATCCCACGACAATAATTTGTCGGTTATGAAACAAAGCACTCACAAAAATATGATGTATGACATTTTCCACATGGGGTGTCTGAAACTTTTGACAATAAATGGATTGTGTTTGGAGCATGGTTTTGTCATCTGCACTGCTTTTCTCTGTATCTAGCCATCTCTCTGTTTCCCTGAAGGTGAATGGGGGAATCTGACACCACAAACATGCGCCACACCCTATTTAACTCCACACATCCTCATTTAGTTTTTCAGAGCATAAAAAGGGGCAATAATCTCAGCTTTATCAGAATCATTGTAAAGATATATAGGCAAGGGTAATAGACTGCTGTATTTTGCCCTGATTCGATATCATTGCAAAACTCGGAATTTCCAAGCTAGCTTCAAACTTAAAAAACAACAACTATATATTTACTTCATAATAACACTCAAAACTGAGAAACTCTTAATTTGGGGAGTGTAGAAATGCTGCTTCTTGGCTGTGCTCCAAATAACACTATTTTTTACTAAAATTAAATATGCATGGTCTGAGTGTGGCTATGTGAATTTCTATATGCACATAAAACCATAGATATGGCCACATTTATAAGCATATTTTGTCCACGTTATACACTGTTAATGTTTATTCATACAACACTGTTTTATGTATTAAAAATGCATTCTCGAAAAAATAACGTAATACCTTATGCATTGCTGCTTCTCAAATTAGGAGGATTTTCAGGGATTTTTTTATATTTTAACTGGAAAAGACGAAAAAAAAAATATTTGTGAAGAGCAACATTCTTTGCAATGTATCTCTAAACTTCTGCTCCAGCGTTCTAAAAACAGGAGTATAGGAATATCTTGTCAATTTGTTTTTCAAGAGCATGTGGACCTTACGTTTCGGCATGTATTTCATTGACTTCACGAGTTGCCTGATGGCGGGGATTCCCCAGCACTGTATTATCATGAGATAGTAATCGCTGTGGAAGCTGCTTTCCAATGCATTCCAATTTTAATAAACTTGTTGAAAATCATTTTGTTTGTGTCCAGCAATTTCCTTTCTCTCTTTCAGAACAAAAATGTTTTGTTCTTGCCTACTGCGTTCAGTATCGAATGCTGTTTTTAAGAATTGTATGCAGTATGGATTGAATCCAGGCCCTGGCTCTCATTTCAGCTCGTAAATCTCACTGCGAGCTCTACAGCCAGTTCTGTGCAGCCGCTGAAGGTAATCAAATTGTAAAATATTTTAAAGTCCCAAATTACGTCCAGTTAAATGCAGATCTCACACCAAGTTTTACATCAACTTCAGCATGAAACTGTTGAGTAAAGACCTTGGAACCAAATCTTTTTCTCGCTTTTATAAAGAAACATTATCACTGGCAAGTGTGGTGGAAAAAGAGTATTACAAGCCTTTGTTACAAGCAAACATTCTGGCTTGTTCACTTGTCAATCAGCGAGTTGTTCAGACGAAATAATGGATTAGCTGTAATGAATTGACTGGAGATTCCCCAGTGGTTTTAAGAAGGCTT
This sequence comes from Rhinichthys klamathensis goyatoka, assembly GCF_029890125.1. Taxonomy (NCBI): domain Eukaryota; kingdom Metazoa; phylum Chordata; class Actinopteri; order Cypriniformes; family Leuciscidae; genus Rhinichthys; species Rhinichthys klamathensis. The sequence goes on from NW_026606581.1 coordinate 2,984,251, forward strand.
GTGCTTACTGGTTTGATGGCCTGATTTCCAAGAGAACAATAGGTAGAAGAGAACACTACCTGATAAGGAAGTGAGAGGCACTGCTGTGATTTGTTTTTCCCAGCATGCTCAGAGTGCGTCCCATTCAGGTATGGTGACTCATCAAGTGCTCAGAACTGAGACAAAGTTTGTCTCAGGCAAACAGCCACAACAAAACACACAGGGGAGGCGAAAGAAAGCGACAGGGACAAACACAGTGCATCTTCAAACAAATGATCCATCGTATGCACTGGGCTGACGTACGGTCTGAAACTTTCGAGTCACTTACCACAAATCCCACTTAACCACTAAAGTAGATCTAACATCACATTTTACTATACTATGTAATGACAAGACCTACGCACAAGCGGGAAACACGTCGGTCATGTTGAAAGGGCGCTCCTATGAGATAATGGCCACAGTCTTATCTGACCAAACACGGGAATGGTTATACCACCCTCATTACATCTCCTCTGATCTCACACCTGCTTCAGACATCCATAAATTCTCCCATATACAGCTCAGCTATTCAGCTTCATGTAAAAGGAAACAGCGCCCTTATAAACACTGAGTAACAAAACACAGGCCTAGATTCGCCTGGACACTATTGACCTAAATACAAAAATGAGTGTTTAGAAGTCACAGTGTGTGTACGTGTAACTTTTTGAGAGTGTACTAGATGTTACATCTGGATGTAAACAGAGATTGTCTCTCTGTCCATAATATGAGGAAATTAAACTCTAGCTTAAGTCAAAGGTGAGTCTTCGAAAACATCTCAAGGACCATAACTGCGGATATGCTGTTAGCGAGATGTTATCGCAAGGTTTTGACTCAAGACATTGTTTGGATTTGGTTGTCATGAATCGATGTTTTCCAGTAACACTTCTTCCAGCAGTATCAAGAAATCATGACTCATCACCGGAGCAGCTTTTGCTACACTGACCACAGACACAAACAGCTCAAATCCGACCTTAAAAACCCCAAACAGGACTGAAACGGTCTTGATCCCTTTTAATGGAGGCGACAGACCCTCATTGTCCAGACTGGAGATACTAGATAGGACAGATTCAATGTCTAGTGTTAGACCGGTCACGTATGCTTTGAACACGACGCAGGCTGTGCGAGCAGGCAGGTTAAGATGGATCCAGATGGGCCTGAGGGTTGGGGGCGAGGGGTCGAGGGAAAGGCACGGTAGAGATACGTAAACCTGGACGATCTAAAAACCGGGTGGTCTGTTATGTGGCTGAGGAATGTGAGGATCGCAGGAAGAGCAGACGCTTAGGAAAGCTGAGGAGCCCACATCAAACGTGATGACCAGGCGGGCGAATGTAGAGGTGACCCGATACAGCGTGTGTGCGTCTGTGTATCAGCGAGAATATGTCGGTCGCACGCTGCTCAAGCTGCTGTTCGTTGGATCACAGCAGCCATTCTCAGATCTGTTACAGGGTCCCACGGGAAGAAAGAGCCACCCACCCACAGTGCCAGTGTCAAGAGCATCAGCCCGCTATCTCTGAGCCTTAAGTACAAACATATGACCCCCGATATCTGACCCTAATATGACCCACATTATACAGTTCATTGATAAAGTCAGGCCTAATTTCTGTAGCTAGCTGCTTTAGCATGAGGCTACTTTTGTCCAGGACATTTCTTTCTTTAAATATTCCTTGTCATACAACTGTTTTTAGTTAAGCGCCCATTGTTTTGTTTTGACTATGGCTCAGGGATTGACATTTTTCCCCCCATTTAACTCTTTTCAGATGTACTCTTTTCCCCATCTTCTATGATAACCCCAAGAACAAGGTCAGGGAGGATTAGGACCCGTAAAAATATTTTTACCTTATCAGTATTTTGTTTTGAGTAAATTATCTAAGGGTTAAATCAAGATTCATTTAATGTGTAAAATAATGGCCTGGTTTCACAGACAGGGTTTAGATTAAGCCAGGATTAGGCCTTAGTTCATTAGGACATTTAAGTAGCTTTTTCATAAAACATGCAGTAGAAAAAAACATCACTGGTGTGCATCTTGAGACAAAACAATAGCACTGACATATTTTAAGATATATCAGTGCAAGTTGCTTTCAGTTAAAACATCCATTTTTAACTTGGCTTAAGCCTTGCCGGTGAAACCGGCGGTAAATATTCCTGGAAACATTTCAATTGAATATATATACTTAAACTTAGATTTATGCTAAAATCAAGAAAATAATGATGAAGAAATCAAATTAACTGATATTGTTAGTAACTGATATGATTTTGTTTTGCAAAAACATGACCCAATTCTGATTAGGAAAATAATGTGTACAGCTTTTTGCTCTGCCTGTTAACTCAACCTAGTTTCCTTTTATCGTCATCGGGGTGAAAAAGATGATTGACATCTTAGAAAAGCAAGAACAAACATGAATGAGGAGGTGTAGCAAGCTTAATAATAAGATAAAGCTAAATGTCAGTAGGTGTGTGTGTACAAGTCAATTGATCAGTGACAAAATAAAAGCCCCAAAACAGAGCCATCTTAAAAGAGTTTTCCCACTGTTACATCATAATATATTAGGGCTTTGCTCCCTCTGTCTGGTGACGAGCTGTCAGCCAATCAAATCCTGCTGGGAAGCACCTCATTGACTGGTAAGCCTCACAGCTATTGGCAGTCAAATGTAGAGGCCTGTTTCACAGCCCTAGTTACAGAAACAAAACATAATTTCTGTTATAGTCATATAATGATCTGCGATAAGTAGATCAGTTGGCTTATGCATATAGTTTGCAACATCAACAAATCTTAACCAATAAACAGATGAGGTGATAGTCCTTGGGTTAGTAAAATTGTAATAAAACTGATTCTATTGACAGCCGTGATTCATTCACATGTAAGAAATCCCTCAACCTAATCAGTCGCATGCACACAAACAAAAAAGCCTACAAAAAGGCCTATCTATGACTTTGACCTGACCTAAACCTTGGAGCCGCTTCAAGTCGAACACACCTAAAAAGCTTGTGGAAAAACTGTAGTCGGTAATTAAAATGTAACAAAGGTGAGCGATGATGCCCAACAAGTTGCTCAGGGGAACATAGTGACAGCAAAACCCTGTCCTGGGGGAAAAGAGCCAACACTGAACCAAACTCAAACTTGCTTCTGATCCAAGAACAACATTCCAAATGTAAGCATGGTCTTTTTTTAAAACAAACTAAATCACACTTTTTACAATCTGAAACTTTTTATAGAAACCCAAATGAGCCTCTCGCTTGAGCTCCTGTGGCTCTAGTGCGTTTTACAGGTCCACGGAGAGTCAATGAGCGCATTGGGACTACTATGTTCAGAGAGGAAAACCACCTAGACCGCAAGACATTCGGCAAGTTGTTCAGCAGTATATGAAGACCAACCCCACTCTATGAGTACAGAGGATTTGTAAATAATAGCGTCATGTTATGTTATATTGTAGGGACAAAACTACTGATTTTTTTTTTAATCAACTAGTTGGTGGGTTGCCTGAATGAGTTGAGTAATCACTAGTAATGATGCGTTCGCATCATGTCGGAATTACTGTAATTGAAATTTTCTGACTTGTAAAAATCCATTTGTGCCTGCGTCAACCTCATAATTATATGTTGGAAATAGAATTTTCAAAGAGCTCTGACTTCTATAGCACCTGACCGCTGTGATGTTGTGTTTAAACAACCAATATGGCAGAACTTTGCGCAATAAAATGTAAATCTCGTGTGCTTTCTGTGTCCTTCAATATTTCATAACAGCATACAAATGTGATTTAAAGTTATTGTGCTGTAGTCGACAACACAACCTCAAACATAAATTTTTGCATTAAGCGTTGTCAAAGAACAATCATCATCAATTGCAGTAATTCCGACATGACATGAACACACCATAAGCACGTGGGACAAAACTCTCTGAAAATAATGAGAATCATAAAGACATCTATCTTTAAAAGAGGCTCATTAAAGTATTGCTACAAAAAAGAAAAAAAAAAGAAAAGAGTCTACAACTAGCTGAACAATTAGTCAACCACTGTTGACCCATCCCTAGTGGCCTATATTGTGCCTGTTTGGTTCAAACGGAATAATAACTTTTATTAACACCCATTAAGGACAAAGACAGTGTTTATACACAAACACACATGACTTGGAGATTAGATCATAGGTGACCCCACCTACCTGTAATAGAGTCCATAATGCACCTCTCAGTGAGTCAGTCGTCATCCAGAAAACATTTCTTAAAATAAACCTCATCTTTTTCTCAGCTAGACATACTCTCACACATTTTCTCTCTCTCTCTGCGGCTCTCATGCGAGGAGCGGAAATTTCACTGCTTTTTTTAAAGCCTCAAATGGCCACTTTAACACCGACCGAGCAGTTGAAAAAACAGAGGTAGTGAAACGTCTCACATATTTCATAATCAGATGTAATATGCGCACACACCTGCAATAACACGGTTCACACTGTATCGTACACCCCAGCGGTGTGCTCTTACACCAAACACCCCAACCAAGACCGCTATACTCTGTATAGCGTAACTCTGTCCTCAGGCCTCGTCGTCACTCGCACCTCACTCTGTATCCCTGTACGCAGCTAAAATCTGGATTAAATCAGGATCAGACCACACTGAAATAATACAATAAAGTAAGAGCGATGGTTGATACACAGTCACACACTTCAGTAAATAGTCAATACATCTAATGCTACAGTTAATGCTCTTAAGTCCTTGAAATTCATTTCCCGTCAAGGGCTGGTTTGGATGCTCTTTGTGGAAACAAATGCATAGATCTCACAACTGCCAGCTGTTCGCCTTAATAACTTATTAAAAACACACACACCCATTACACTTAAAACTTGGATACTAATCATAAAGTTTGCACAGCTAGCAGCTGCTTTGAAGGAGACGCCCATCCGTAGTTCATTAAAAACATAACCAATACCTTTATCTTTATTATAGTAATAATATATTTAAACTAATCTAGTTCCACTGAACCGAACGAAAGCTAACGACTTCCTGCAGTTCATTCGATAAATGATCTGTGGATATGGGAAAAGTAAGTAAGTAAACTGATCTTTTCTACATGACCTTTTGACTATCAAAGAAAACATACCGGTACAGCTGTTTGGTACCAACCGTTTGGATAGCCTAGAGCGGAACAAGCAAATCTGTTACCTGCTCTCACATGCACGGTTGCTCAACTTAAAGGGTTGGGATTAATGTCTTACGGCTTGAATCTGTCATTAGGACAAAAAAAAAAAAATGGTGTGTGACGGGAACTTTGAGAGACTTGGAGAAATGTTTCGGAAAATGGAGACAAAAAACAAAGATTAAGCCTATTGAGCCAAGATTGACTTTTGGGTTTTATGACGTCAGGTTATACCAAATACTAGTATTCCCACTTCAAAGGCCAAAGATGGGGGTGGATTTGTTCTTCAGGAACAAACTGGGTCCGTCGGCAGTCTTATGGAGCTTGTTAAGGACGTTAGGCAGAATAGGGCCAAGGACCGTCAAGTACCTGGCAAATGGCCTAACCATGCCATTGTGCCGAGCCAAACCAACTACGGAAAAGTCCGGAGAGAGGGGGCTTTGACATGTAATGGGAAGACACATACAACATTGATGGAAGTGTAGGTACGAGATGGAAGAAAGTTGAGAGGCCTGGCTCTCCACCCCTGCCTGGGGTCTGGACCGCAGGATGAGCGGCAGCTATTCATTTTAATAACTGCACTTATTTTCTCCCCTGCCAGGAGCCATTACCATAATTCACACTTTCTGCACAGTACCTGGAGAGCTTTAGTGTGGTTTACAAGTTTTGGATTTAAAAAAGTCTGGAAAAGTCTTTGAATTCTGAACCGGAGCAAGGCAGAGAGAAACGACCCAACAGTGCTACAGATGTTTAGCGCAGACACACAACAAAAAGAGCGAGTCAGGTTTTAGTTCACCAAAAAATGAAAACTCTAAGGTCGTTCCAAATCCGTCTGATTTTCCTTCTTTCTAGGAACGCAAAAGATGGATTTAGATTACAATAAACATGCACTTTCAAGCTGCAAAAAGGATGTGATACTTTAATTGTAGTAAACACACAACTCTTGTGCTTATTTTAAGTCTTTCTAAAGCTATCTTTGGGCCAAAGATGAAATCATTATTTCCTGAACATCTTGAAATTTCTCCTAGTTCTAATTGGCACGTTCAAGCGAGTTCATGATTAAAGCTGTCAAATTTGTAAATAAATCATTGTTTTGACTTGTTTTTTCAAGTTAAACTCATTGACTTGAAGTGGCTGCAATAATTAACAGCTCAATGGAGTTCAAGAGTATTCAGTGAATATTGACTAAAATGTTGATCTGTTTCCCATGCAATAGCTAGAAAAAAAGAAAAAAATTGCTATTGTGGCCACGAATTAAGAATTCATTTCCATTATTTATTAATTTGTGGCCTTGTTTTATTAATGCATCCCCTAGTTTTAGTTAACTTGAGGCCACGTTGTACTAATTTGTCCCCTAGTTTTAATTTAGTTGAACCATGACTAAATTTTGACTAAAATGTGGGAACAAATTCTTAATTCAAGGCCATGACATTTTTTTTTTCGGGGTTCCGTGCAAATCTGTGGTATGACTTCTACTGACTACTGCACGAATCATATAGACCAGGGGTGTCCAAACTCTTGGAGGGCCACTGTCCTGTAGAGTTTAGCTCCCGCATACCTGGAAGTTTGTAATATGCCTAGAAAGGCCTTGATTAGCTGGTTCAGGTGTGTTTAATTGGGGTTGGAGCTAAACTTTGCAGGACAGTGGCCTTCCAGGAGCAGGATTGGACTCCCCCCTGATATAGATTATTTTTGTATGCCTTTTTGAAGGTTGAAAGCTCAGATCTCCGTTTATTGTAATTGCATGGAAAAGAGTGACCAGCACATTCAAAATATCTCTTTCTGTGTTCCACAGATGAAAGTATAAGTTTAAAATGGCATGAAAATGGATTTTCATTCTTAGGAACCATTCGTTTAAATTTGCCATCAACACTGAGGATTGTTTTTACAAGGCGGTAGCTTTGACGTTATCTGCAAGATAGCGAATGGAGAGACCGCCTCCTTTAAATCACACCGTGCAGAGATAAAACAAGGTTTCCATCCATGCTTGTGCAAATTCCTCTTCCCCATCCTCATCTACTCTGTCACACACATTGTACTGGAGCTATGGAACCTATAACAGTCATTCTGAGATGTGACAGCGGTTGACAACCACTTGGCATCTGCTTAACTGTTTACACAGAAGCCTTACCCTCAAGCAGCAAAGCACTAAATTTAACAGAAGAGACATAAACCAGAAAGAAAAATGAGGGGAAAGTTATTGCTCTTATCTCAAAAAAGAGAAAGAAAACTGCTGCTCAAATAGCCTGCTGCTCAAATACCCTGGTAAAAATGCAAAGCAGTGTGGGAAACCTCTGTGTAACGTTATGCAAAGCTGAGTGGGAGATAAGCGATGGCCGTTTACATAACAGCGACAAGCCAGAGTGAGAGGTACAGCTGTCCACCGTTTAAAAAACTGTCATAAGCACTCCTACAGGAGGCTGTTTGTTTTGGCTTTTGAAAATCACATTATTGGCGAACGATTTGGGGTTCATGTGGAGGAAAAAACTGAAGGAGCCAAGGAGGAAAATAAAAATGGAGGTTTGCAGTAAAATTTTAAAATAATCACCCACATATAGCTCACAATACACTCAACCCTTAGATACAATCTTTTTAAACCCCATGTTAAGGCCACATTTACACTCTGGGTTAGGCAGCATTTAACCCTGTGTTATGAGGCCTGGCTCCAGAGAACTCTATTGGCAAGGGTGTACAATGTGAATTAACCCCGTGTGAACAAACGCAATCTCATGGCAATTTTTTAATTTTACATTTGGTGTCTAATTATACATTCATCTTTTTTATTAATCTAATTGATACGTTTTCGTACAATCTGCTTGCGCCCCAATGGTTAGTTTTATGGGTGGACCTTAAATGGCTTACTTTTTTTTTTAAATCATACGTTTTTGTTTTTGAATGGATCAAATCATATAAATCGATATGAATTTGTCACAAGTTCACTAAAATGTTAAACAACGTATAAACGTTTTTTTTTTTCATGAGATTTATTTTTAAAACTATGACGAAAAGCCTATGTACATCCAATGTACAAACCATAACATCACTATTTTTTCACTGTCGTGTAGAGAGGATACATACACAAAAATAAAAATTCTGATATATTTTTTAAGTCAGTGGTTCAAACAACATTGTAAGGTCACACAAACATATAACAAAATATCTTCTGTTGTGTTTCAGAGAAGACAGTTAGTCATACAGGTTTGAAATGACATAATGGTGGTTATTTTTGGGTAAACTATCACTTTAACTACCAAATATTAACTAATATACAGTTTAAAGCGATGACAAACTAACATGATTTATGATGTGTTGTACTATTCTAAATAACTTTTCTATCTCTAAGTGTATAATTAATCCGATTGGCCAGTTTATAAACTGTCATTACCATCACTGTGTGTCACCACATGTCAGGGTAAAAAAAAACCTGGTTTACAAAGCAGTTCCATTCTGTAAGGCGACAATAAGTAGGCCTACATGTAGTTGCTCTACTAGTCTTTTGTTAAAGGGTCAGTTCACCCAAAAAATTTAATTCTGTCATTTACTCACCCTCAAGTTGTTCCAATCCAAACCTGTATGAATTTATTTTTTCTGCAGAACACAGAAGAATGTCAGGAATCACACCGTTGACGGTAGCCATTGACTTACTAAAAAAATACTATGGAAGTCAATGGGGCCTATCAACTGTTTGATTGCCGACATTCTTCAAAATATCTTCTTTTGTGTTCTGCAGAAGAAAGAAATTCATAGAGGTTTGGAACAACTTGAGGATTGGCTAATGACAGAATTTTCGTTTTGGGTGATCTATACCTTTAAAATGCCTTAAAAACAGGCAAGAAGTGTCTCAAACCAAGCCAGTTTTTCTACGGTCACTACCCCTCTGCATCTCTAATAACTCACATAATATGAGCCCAGTTGTAAAGCAGGTTTCCTCCCATTGTATGTTTTATATGGTCTTTCTCCATTTTAAACCTGCTTTATTAATGGATCTGAGCCTTGACACTCAGATCTATTCAACATGGGCTGCTCTAGACACACACCCCTCAAATGCAGCATGAAGCCATCGTCTGCTCCACTGCTCTCCGACAGCTTTGATGACTGACATGTTTAAAGAATACTGTAGTGATACCCCTCCCCACAGACTCAGTTCCCATGCAACACACTTCATTTAACACCCTCCCCCCAACCCAACCTCCTGGAGCTGTTTGAGCTGGATTCTCCGATTGTGAGCCGCTTTGCTGCTTCATTAAGCTGGAATGGATTTTTTTTTAAAAAGAGCACAGAAATCAGACAGAGAGACTCTACACACACCTCGGGAGGAAATAAAAGCTATTTATGTTTCACCTGCCCCTTGAAGGGTTAGGACCTGTCCATATTTGGAGTGTTGACATATGATTGGCTGTGTCGCTGCTGGAGGCGGAGCCTGGGTGTTTTTTTTTAAAGCAGACCACACCCACCACAATCAGGTGAGCTCATAGGTGAGCTGTCACTGCAATCAAAGGAGATGAGAGAAGAGTTACCAAATCGCAAATGAAGGATTTGTGGTGACACATAATCGCCTTAGATAGCCGCAAGGGATTTTTGACAGTCTACAAAAAAGGGCAGGAAACTGGAGAAAAGAAAGAGAGTGCATAGGTTGAAAAGCCTTTCAATGATATATGGTGACACATGGATTAAACTGAATTGTGTGGATTAAGTGACAGCATACGATCAAATGTAAATGTCTGAAGCTAAATGAGCTGGTACATTTTCCGAAGTTCTGAAATGAATATTGAAAGAAGAAAAAAAAACTATCATAAATAGTATAATCTGGCCTAAAGTCTCTAGTATTTTGATAGAAAGCAAAACCGGCTAAATGGACTAAGATGTCACGTTCATATAATAAACTGCAGATTCAAACCATTGTAGGTTATACAAGCTGACGTGGATATGAGGTGTGGACCAGTCTGACACAGAAATACACACACAGCTCACACAGCCTAAAGATATCATATTCTCTAAAAGATAACAAAACATACCACATACCCTGGAACAAAATCCTGAAACTGCAAATGTGTATGAATATTATGGTAGCTTACATGTATGGTGGCTACTATACAACAATAATAACTTGGTATCATACATGTCATCAAAAGAAAAAACAAAAGAAAAAGACAAAAAAGTTCTTATGAGATTATTTTATAATGATTTTTATACTTTTAACAACAGCTGTAGAAACTGAGGTAGGTTAGCAGAAGCAATAATTACCTTCAACGTGTTGGTAAAGGCTCCAAATCCAGATTCTTGTGGTGGTGCGACGCCATCTAGCGATCAAGTGACAGCATCACATTTATAGATTAACCTGCATTTAACAATTTCAGTGCACAGATTAACCGCTGATAAAAATAATAATAAAGTGCTTCGCCGCTGGAACAGATTCGAGAAGCGTCAGCATGTTCACTAACATCTCGGTGCAGCCTAACAAAATCTGAGACCTAATTACAGTAGTAACTTACCTATTATTTGCAAGATTTTGTGGTAGACTACGAATATGGGAAATTTTCAGGTAAACATCTTTCGAGTATCAGCTACGGTTGAGAAACACTGAGTTAGACAATAATCTTCTTCGGTGAATAACAGAGCAGGCGTTTTATGGTTTTTCCCCATAGACTGTAAAGTTTTTCCCCTCGTCCACATTAGGCGTCCGAAGGCCTCCATCTGAGGCGTTTGATTATCTGCCCTCAGAAGACGAGCAATGGCCAATTTCATTTAGAAGGGGCTGTGAAGGAGCATTTCATTGGTTGAATATGTTTATTACGATACGCACCATTCACTCAGAGCCGTTAAATAATTTTTTCAATGGCTCTCCATTCACTGAACGAGTCGCTTTTTGGAGTCTGACTCGTGCCGCACTGAACGAGACATCTCTAGTCACACATGTAGCCTAACTTCTAATAATACTTACTTGTTTTGTTCGTGAACGACTCAGTTGAATGGTTCACAACAGCAAAATGCAGTCAGAGATAGCACTTCTCTGGTTGTATCCAAAATTGCCCCTATACACATCACGCCACGCCATACTGTGAACTCGGACGCCATCTTCTGGTGAGACAGAGATAATAACAGTAACATAATGCAACAAAGTTTGTTTCCAGAAGAATTTACCGTCACTGTCCAGCTTAAGCAGTGTTGGGGGTAACGAGTTACAAAGTAACGGATTACAGTAACGATATTACTTTTTTGGGTAACGAAGTAAAGTAACGCATTACACTAAAAATATCGGTAACTACACTACTTTACTATACTATAGGAACGCGCTTTCCTGCGTTACCCAAGCCGTGTTTGCTTGTGTGTAAAGTTCTGTCTAGTGGTGCGTGCGCACCGTTGCCATAGAGATCGATTTGAGTGACATAGCTGCCGGTGCGAAGGAGAGAGGGAAATGGAGACGGAGACGGAGACAGGGGGTCTCTGCAGCGCGAGTCTCCGCTGACTGCACGCGCACCTCCCCAAACGGACGAGGCGTTTATACTCGACGCGCTCGCCATTGTACTATTCTGTGAAACGACGGGGCGACTCGAGTAATTGTCCTCTTAACCATCAGGAATCAACGGTGAGAAGAAGAAAGGTCCACACGTGATGGTGTTTATTTTAGTAGGCTACATCACCACCAATAACACTACAAAAAGAATCGTGTACGTAAAATCCAGTAAACCCTGAGATTATTACTTGTGACATTAGAACAAAATGTGGATATAAAAACATGTATGTAGACTATAGAACTAAATCAACGATCTCTTAAATAGTTTCTAATTTCACTAAACATTTCATTAAGTTTCGTGGACATTTTATAAAACATGGATCTTTCTATTAAAAATGCTTATTATGCTATTGTAGGCTCATTTTGTAAACATAAGCAACTGATTTAGACACGCAAACTGTGTGCCGGTGCGGTCACGGTGAGACGTAGGCTACATGCTTGGGCAGATTCGGCTTAATTCTTGAAGTCGTTCATCCTCGGATTCGGCGCCGCGCGCGCTGTTACAAAAACTCTTCTCAAGTCTTGGAGCACAGCAGGTAACACAAAACAAAATGAACAGGCTTGTTGCAGGGTTCATTGTAGAGGAATGCTTCCCCTGCCGACTATTGAATCGCCAAGAAAAATGCATTTTAAATTAAGATAAAAAATGTAAAAGTGACCTTTATTTTATTATTTTTCATTGACCACTTCATTTTTTATTTTTATTGCCATGAGTCGAATAAAAAGCTTGTTTTGTTCTCAGGAGAAGAGTTTATTCTCATGTTTCCCAAAGCCTGTGTTTTAAAACTTGTGTGTTGACCCCATTTTAAAATGACCGCACCATAGCCTCCTTTATCCTGTTGTTTGTGGATTTTACAGTGAGATATATTTCCTTGTGCAGACAGGGATATTGTTCTTTCATATGGTTTTACATGCTATTTTGTATATATTTATACAATAAACACTATGTAGACAGGCTAAGTGATGATAGGGCTATGATATTTGTCCATAAATTAAGAAACAGGAAAGTAAAGTAATAAGTAGTGAAGTTACTTTTCAAACGCAGTAACTAGTAAAGTAATCTCATTACAATTTACAGAAGTAACTAGTAACTAGTAACTAATTACCTTTTTTGAGTAACTACCCCAACACTGCTGGTGACTCTCAAAAAGGAAGGCCAATCTAGTGAGGGTGTGTCCATCCAGTCATTTGGAGGCTTGCGGTTTAGTAAGTGCCCCCACGGTCACGACACCAAAATACTAGTAAAATTATAATCTGAAAAATACTTTGTAAAGACCTTTATGACAACTGCCTTTATATTAACGCAGTATAGGAAATGGCAACAATCTTTACATTACGCACAGTTAAGCATTGATTATTTTACAACAAAATCTATTTTTATCTTTTTTATTTTATTGTTGTGGAAAAACTCAATGCGATTCATTTTTTGCCAATTCTTTTTTTGTGAATTGGAATGTGTGCAAAGGATTGTGGGTGATTGGAGGACTCACTTGATGCATCCTTCAAAACAGGCTGAATGAAGGATGCAAATTGCGAAACAAAGGATCCATTAAATTGAGACGTCCTTTGATGGAGCTTGATGACATAGCAGCCGAGACATGCAGCCTTACTAGGATGCAGCCTTTCGATTGAGAAGCACCCTACATTGATTGTACGCTTGTTGCTTGGCCTGAAATACACTTGGTGCATTCTTTATACTTGTAAATATATAAGTGCCTTATTTATCTTAAGATGGAGGTCCCTCACATGATGATGATGATGATGGTCAGTGGAATCGAAAAGATTGAAAACCCCTGCACTAAACAATGCTTATTGGCTTCAGTGTCAGGTCTGCCATAAATTTGGTACTACTCCCCTATCCAACAAACTGATCCTAGGTGACTGTTCGGGACAGCAGCAAGGGAAGAACACTGTCACAGACTGGTCATCTTCCAGGCCATCTTCTTTCAGTCTCTTTAGTTGTTGTGTTTTTACATGAGAAGGATCACTGTCACTGCCTTTCAACATTGACAATCTATATGTAAAACCATCACTGTTTTAATTAACTGAAAAAAACAACAACTGTCAAATGTATGAAAGTGTGAATTGCAGGTTATTTGCTTGAAATCGCAAATTCAATTGAAATTCACATAACAGCACTTATTGCATTGCTTCCGAACATCAAATCGCCATTGCCTGAATGCATGACCGAGGGGAACAGACATAGACATGGCATTGAGGAACGTCTCCATTTCTGCTGCACCTCTGTTGAAATGGTCCTTGTATGAGGGACTGATCCGTATTATGACATTATTGTATAGAGTGTGATAAAGCAGGAACACAAAAGCTGCACACCGCTTACAAATACGAATGTGAAATTTCAAGGGGGCAGAATAGCACCATTCACCAGTTCTTGATAATCATTTAAAATGTATACATTTGACAATCATATAGCACACCAAAGAGACAAACATGCAAAGTGCTGTGACATTACAATAAACTTCAAAACAATAGATGCACAACTAAAGCTATGAAAATAACATGTATATTTATATTGCACATTTTGTAGAAGGTTAAAATAAATACTAAGACTTTTTCACTTTATAAATGTTTTATAACCAATAATATTGAAGGGAAATCTGACAGGACTTGCATTCAGAAATAGGTGGTTTTAATACATTTTTAGTTTGGTCAATAACAACATAATAACCAATACAGTTAAGCAAAACTTTCTGGCAAATCCACAACCTTTAACTGTAACCATGCGGGTAATACCAAGGTGATGTTGGCTTTTTTTTTTTTAAAAATTGCCACAATATTTTTCTCAATTTTCATCCATTATTCAATGGCATATGAGAGACGGAGGTGAAACAATTAAAATTGACATACCTGAGGTCAGTGAACCTACATATTAATGCCTTTATTGTGACCATTGTCAGATCCCTCAACACGACTCAATGAGGATCTAGCACCAGTTCATAAACACACAATAACATTCTCTCCAGTGAAAAAAACAGGATACTGTGATGTTTTTATGGTTTCAGTGCTGAGCACCCGGACTCTATATATGTAACAATACAGTACTCCTTTGTGTGTTCATCTCCATGAGAAAATATTTTTTTTTTTAAATAATTAAAAACGGAGGAAATAAATTGTACACAACATCGAAGATCAGTCTCAGAATGAAACAAATCTCCTGGAAGACAACTTTCATGCACGTTCAAGCACTGAATATTTTGATGAATATAAAAAAACACCAAATTCAAGTACAAGGCATTGCTTTAGGTTATACAGTATATATATATACACAATACATTTTTAATATATTATCATTTCTTAACTACATTTTAGATATTAATAAATAACACAAACTAACATTCAAAAGGTAAGCTTTTATCCTAACAGTTATTTGCATTTCCAACTACATATACATCATGGACCGTGTTTATAATCTAAAAGGACTCGCTTTGTTAAAAGCATTGATACTGTAGGCTATATCTCTTTTCAAGTGATGTGTCTGCGTTTTTTTTTTTTTTTGGACGAGAGAACACAAGTCAATTTGTTTGTCCCTTCCCAGAGAGTCTGGAGTGGATGGACTGGTTTGGGAGGTATAGTGGAAGAGGTGTGTTCATTCTCATTTTGCCACCGGGCACCACTCCTACTGACAAACCTTGAACTTAATAGCTACTCGCCCGAAGTGAGGACAGTAAATGTTGAGCACTAAGGTGGCAAATTAACATCCCTCCACATGAACGAAGAACGCCAGCTGGACGATCTATATAAAATCAGAAAGTTCCTCACAGTTGTGCAAGTGTCTCAGTTGGAGCTGCACCAACTGTGTCTGAGCGACTCTTTCCCTGGAAGCAGGTGGGAGAGAGACTACGATATGTGCGGATAGAGTCATGGGTGACGGGAGGTTTGAGATGGGGGGGGGGGGAAGGTGTCGAAAACCTCCTCAATCCCCCTTCACGTAGCCGTTTGCGCTGGTTGCCCCTCTTCCTCTTCTCCCACTCCCTGCTCTTCCTTCTCCGCCTCTGTCCGACAGTTCTTCAGCCTGGCCGGGCCCGACAGCCTCGTCGAAGCACAACCGGAGCGTGTTGCGTATCACTAGGCGCTCAACGATAAAGGAGGCGCAGAACCAAGGCACGGCGTACTCTGCCGTGATCAGGCCCATGAAGTTATATTTAAACTCAGAGTAGTCCCACGGACAAGCGTTAAACTGCCGAAGCAGCAAACCCGTGCCAAACTCCCACAGATATGTCCACAATGTATAAATGATGCAGCGGAGAAGCACATTGCAGCGGTCCCGCAGACACAGATACATGCGCTCTACGATCAGGATGCAGGTTCCGTAGATGAAGAGCGCCCACACACTCGTCACACCAGGAAACTTCCAGTTGCAGTTCACCACAAACTCCCAGGCAGCCGTGAACATGACTTCACAGAAGTAACCGTGGATGGCATATAGGTACCAACGAGAGAGGGCAGTAAGGGGCTCAGGGGTCGCTGTGGTTGCCATCTTCCTTTTATTTTGATGTGTGGAGTTATTAGGGTTCAGGAAGTAAAAAAAAAAAGAGTGCGTTACAACCTGCATACGCTGCAACAAAAGGCTATATTCGGAATACTAGTATACTGCATTTTGGATTTATTATTAATTATTTATATGTTGAATTTATAGTTTTAAACAATATGCCGACTGGCTGGTGTCACCACAATAATGCAAAATTAAATAATTTAAAACAAATATTAAAAGGTTTTAAAGGACCTTCCGAAAATGGCCACTGATAAAATATCTGTTATAACAAAACAAAAACAAAAACCAGCCAATTTGTATATTGCTAGCAAAACATTTTATTTTGTTAAAACACATGGCTAGTTTTGAATGGCCATCAATAGAGAAAGACAACTTTTGGCTGCTGAAAGTTGGGTCATGCTAACCAGCCAAACTTGACCTCTGGAATTTAGTGAGTGATTTCCAGTTATCATATCAGGATTTAAAAAAAAAAAAAGATTTTTTACTGAAATTACTTCCAGTTTATTTTCACATGGAAATCTGAGTGCATTACATAATGGGATACAGTATTTCACGCAGAGTGCTTTGTTGGCAAATCTGGAGCAAATAGTAGGGTATTCGGGTATTCTCTGCCAATAATATCTGCATGTGGTGGCCAATTTACACTACTGTTCAAAAGTTTGGGATAAGTAAGATTTCATTTATTTTTTCTTTTCTCTTCTATTCTGCAAGAAAGCATTAAACAGTTCAGAAGATACTGTAGAGACATTTATATTGTTACAAAAGTTTTGTATTACAAATAAATGCCTATTTATCTATTTAAATTCCTCAGAAAAGTATCACGGTTTCCACACAAATATTAAGCAACACAACTGTTTTCAACATTGATCACTAAACAATTATAAATCAACATTTTTTATCACAAAATCAGCATATTCTAATGATTTCTAAGGGATCATGTGACACTAAAGACTGGAGTAATGGCTGCTAAAAAGTCAATGTTGCCCATATAGGAATAAATTACATTTTAAAATAAAAAACTTAAATTGTAATAATATTTCTTCCCAATATTACTGTATTTTGATCAAATAAATGCAGCCTTGGTGATTAAATACATCTTTCAAAAACATCTTACTAACCCCAAACCTTTGAACGGTAGTGTATACTGCAGAAATTATAAGAGTAGTGTGCAATGCTAGTATGCAATTCCGAACATCGCCAACGAAATACAAATGTTGCATGACAACACAGAAGTAGTATTTACTAATGATGATAATATATAAACTTACGCATGTAAGTTACATGAACATGGGTCACTTGAGGACATTATAGAAACAAAATAACTAATCTTAGTATGCAAATCCCTGCACGCTAAGCACACACAGCTTAAAATACAGTATCATGTGTCAGTGGGCCTATGGAGAGCTTAAAGTCCTTAAAAAAGCTCATCTGTGTACAAATAATATCAGAGTGAAACTGTACAGATGAGATGACTGGTCAATTCTAAGGCAATTATGAATCTTTTGATATTCAACTGTTGCTGGAGATGTGTGTAATACTGACTTAGAGGTGAGTGTGATCTCATTATGAGCTATCAATTACACTTTAGCTACTTGCCATTTAGCAGATATTTTTCTCAGCCAAAGCTGCTTAACAGTAGGCCAATTGAGGGACAGTCAGCTGCCTGGGAGCATATGAAGGTTAAGTGTCTTGCTCCAAGGGCATCATGGGAACTCAAGTGACCTTCAGGGACGAACACAAACTTTTACAAGTGTAGCATCACATCTAAAAATATATCGGCTAAGCCTATTGGAAGAACAAAAACTAATATAAGCTGTACTGTGACTAAACTAGACTGAGGATTTATTTGATGGAGAGATTATGTAGAGGGGAAAAAAGTAATTTTTGCAGATTTTACCCAACCTGCTGTCTGGCAGTCTCAATGTCCACACTCAACACCGTCTGTCAGAGTCCAAGAGGAGCGGTACTGAGTTCGGCTGCCGATGCTGACGTGGTACTCATGAACTGAAATTAAAAAACAAACAAAAACAAGTCATCAACATTAACATCCTGTTTAACTGAGCGAAGTACTACTTGTTTTAAAGGAATGTTACAGGTGCAAAACAAGCTGTGACAATGACATGCTGTATATTCTTCCATACAAATGTTCTATTTGGGCAGTAAAGTCGTCTAAATTTTGCCTTTAGTGGTACTGTTCCAGACAGATAATCTTCAGTTTACTATAAGCAAAGCTCTTAGTTCCTCAACAGTGGCAAAATACACATCTGATAAATATACAGCCCAATAGGATTAATAATGGATACAGTAGGAGTCTTATTAATTGGCTATGAAAGCTCACATACGTTGTTGAGATAAAACTTTATTTTAATAAATTTCCCTTTGTGAGATTCTTGAGGGAATCTGATTGTAGTCAAAGTATATTTATATAATTAATTATTATACATTACACTAATTATACATACAGTACCGTTCAAAAAATTAGGGTTAGTAAGATTTTTTAAAATGTTTTCTTAAAAAAGTATCTTACGCTCTTTCTTTAATCATAAATACGATAATACATTTTTTTTTTTGTAATACATTTCAAAATGTAATTTATTCTTATGATGGCAACGCTTTTGTCACAAGTATGACCTGTGTTTCTTAGTTTTCCCCGTCTCTGTGTTTTGGTTTAGTCCTGTGTCTCAGTTTTCCCGCTCCTCGTTTGTGTTCAGTTCCTCCACCTGTGTCTAGTTAATTTGCCCCAGCTGTGTCTTGTTGCCATGACCCATTCCCTGTGTATGTAAACCCAGTGTTCTCCCTCACTCCTGGTCGGTTATTGTATATGTTACGTTCTTATGGTATGTGTGCATCTCCTGAGTGCCTTGTTCATTAAATTCCTGTTCATAGTTATTTCCTCGTCTCCTTGTGCTTCCTATCTACACACCCATCCGTGACAGAATAACCGACCCAAAATCAACGATGAATGCTTCGATGCAGCTGATGTTGCTGGAACAAGGCCAGCAATCTCTCGAGGCTCACACCACGGCTTATCTCGACCTGGCATGCCTTAGCTCTTTCCCCGATCGCTCATTGAGTGTTTTCTTCCACACTGGCCTCAATGCAGAGACTAAGGCACACCTACCCGGTTTGGGACCTCGAGAGAACTTTGAGACTTTCGTCGAGTGGGTGCTTCTCCATAATGGGTCGCCATTTACCGTCGGGCCCTGCGACACTCACGGAGAGGAAACCACCCATCCAGAGCCAGTGCACATCTCGCCCGCCCAGCCTGAGAATCTGAACGCCGCACTTGTGTCAACTGTCAGGTCAGACACCGGATCCGTTTATGGCCATCCAGGGATGATTTCCAGCGTGTCCGAACCCCCGCTGATGTCTATACGTGCTGCCAAGTGGGCCATCATCCCAGAGTCACGCCCCGCCGAGACCAGCCCTCCAGAGTCTCGTCCCGCCGAGACCAGCCCTCCAGAGTCTCGTCCCGCCGAGACCAGCCCTCCAGAGTCTCGTCCCGCCGAGACCAGCCCTCCAGAGTCTCGTCCCGCCGAGACCAGCCCTCCAGAGTCTCGTCCCGCCGAGACCAGCCCTCCAGAGTCTCGTCCCGCCGAGACCAGCCCTCCAGAGTCTCGTCCCGCCGAGACCAGCCCTCCAGAGTCTCGTCCCGCCGAGACCAGCCCTCCAGAGTCTCGTCCCGCCGAGACCAGCCCTCCAGAGTCTCGTCCCGCCGAGACCAGCCCTCCAGAGTCTCGTCCCGCCGAGACCAGCCCTCCAGAGTCTCGTCCCGCCGAGACCAGCCCTCCAGAGTCTCGTCCCGCCGAGACCAGCCCTCCAGAGTCTCGTCCCGCCGAGACCAGCCCTCCAGAGTCTCGTCCCGCCGAGACCAGCCCTCCAGAGTCTCGTCCCGCCGAGACCAGCCCTCCAGAGTCTCGTCCCGCCGAGACCAGCCCTCCAGAGTCTCGTCCCGCCGAGACCAGCCCTCCAGAGTCTCGTCCCGCCGAGACCAGCCCTCCAGAGTCTCGTCCCGCCGAAGTCCAGCCAGAGACCGCCGTCCAGCCAGAGACCGCCGTCCAGCCAGAGACCGCCGTCCAGCCAGAGACCGCCGTCCAGCCAGAGACCGCCGTCCAGCCAGAGACCGCCGTCCAGCCAGAGACCGCCATCCAGCCAGAGACTGTTCCTGAGCCTGAGCTGAAACCCGTTCTTCTCCCCAAGAAAATTTTGGGGGGGGGCTATACGCCTTCACCATGGCCACCCGAAGGGGCAGCACTGCCATGGTCACCTGAAGGGATAGATCCACCCTGGACTCCCGAGGTCCCAAAAGCTCCGCCGTGGTCACAGCCACATCAAGCTCCACCTTGGCCACGTCAAGCTCCGCCTTGCATTCCAGAGGTTCCGAAAGCTTCCCCGTGGTCACGCCCTCGTCCAGCTCCGCCTTGGACTCCAGAGGTTCCGAAAGCTCCGCCGTGGTCACGCCCTCGTCCAGCTCCGCCTTGGACTCCAGAGGTTCCGAAAGCTCCGCCGTGGTCACGCCCTCGTCCATCTCCACCTTGGACTCCCGGTTACCCGAGAGCTCCGCCTTGGCCACGCCCACATCCAGCTCCGCCTTGGCCACGCCCACGTCCATGTCCAGCTCCCCCTTGGCAAGACCCACAGCCTAGTCCGCCCTGGAGGCTTTCTATTCCCGTGGAACTATACCCTCGTCAGCCTCCAGGGCGCCCACCCTCCCACCCCTTTGGATTTTGTACAGCGCGAGGACGCGCCTTTTTTGGAGGGGGGGGTAATGTCACAAGTATGACCTGTGTTTCTTAGTTTTCCCCGTCTCTGTGTTTTGGTTTAGTCCTGTGTCTCAGTTTTCCCGCTCCTCGTTTGTGTTCAGTTCCTCCACCTGTGTCTAGTTAATTTGCCCCAGCTGTGTCTTGTTGCCATGACCCATTCCCTGTGTATGTAAACCCAGTGTTCTCCCTCACTCCTGGTCGGTTATTGTATATGTTACGTTCTTATGGTATGTGTGCATCTCCTGAGTGCCTTGTTCATTAAATTCCTGTTCATAGTTATTTCCTCGTCTCCTTGTGCTTCCTATCTACACACCCATCCGTGACAGCTTTACTGTCAAATTATCCTTCAGAAATTATTATTTTTTACCCAAGAAACATTTCTTATTAATATCAATGTTGAAAACAATTGTACTGCTTAATATTTTTTTGCAGAAAGTGTGAATACATTGATACAATTTTTAGAACAATAGAACAATGTAAAAGCATTTCCTGTCAATTTTGATTTATTTAATGCATCCTTGCTAAAATAGAAGTATTCATTTTCTTTCAAAGAAAACATTAATAGGTAATGAATGGTAATACATACATATACACATATATATATATATATTTTTTTTTTTTTATGATTACACTATTGTTTTGTGAAGTCATTATTGTACTATTTTTGTTCGTGTCATTTAAACAATACTGTTTTGATAGACATTGCTTTGTCCAGTGGTTTTTAAAACCAAAAAAGAAAAAGTGAGAGATTGTAGGTGTTATAAATAACACTCGATAAAAACTGCATTTCATGCTTGAAAACTCCAAAGGTTTTTATCAGCGTAACTCCAGGAGAGTGCAGTGCACACTTGCTAAAAGGGTGATACACTCTAATGGAAAGGCCATTATTAAATATTAATCTATGCGTTGAGATAAGACACAGGTCTTGTGGCAGTGGCACAATAGAAGTGCTCAGTCATCCGGACAACCTAAAGGCATTAAAAAGTGTCTGATACAGAGCCCAGTGCATGCTATGGTGTTTACATGTTGTGTTTGTATCCCATCCCCCTCATTTACTGGCCTTGCAGTCAGCATTGCTATTGATCGCCTCCTGTCAAACCTCTATTGACCTTCTCTGCAACCTGAACAGACCAGTCAGTGATGTCAGCATGGCCTTCACTATACTAAACAGACACGCAAGCTCATCTGCACAGATCAGCATCAAAGCAGAACCACTTCTGAAAGTGCTGGTTTATGTGACGCCGGATGATGAGAATTGGTTCTGTCTAGCTGACAGGGAATCATTGTGTAATGTGCAACCAATAAAAAGAGGAACTGGTTGAAGAAATTGTCTTTCAGTGAGGGCAAAATACATGAAATTGAAGTTCATGAAGTGTGCAGTAAGAATGTGCACCAAATTTGAATAAATAGACAGTTTCAGCAAATAATGCTCAATCGACAGCCTTCGTGGCATTAGGTTGATTACCACAAACCATTATTTATCCCTAATTTTCTTTAATAAAAAAGCTGAAATAAGGCACTTACAATGGAAGTGAATGGGCAAGATATTAGTAGGACTTGAAAGCAGAAATGTAACGCTTATTTTGTAAAAGGCAGGGGGCAGTCGTGGGCTAATGGTTGGTCAGACTGGTAACCTGAAGGCTGCGGGTTCGATTCTCAATACCGGCAGAAAAAGACTGAAGTGCCCTTGAGCAAAGCACTTAACACCCAATCGCTCCCCGGGCGCTGCAGCAAATGGCTGCCCATTGCTCTGGGTGTGTGTGTCCACGGTTTGCAGTGTGTGTGTGTGTGTGTGTGTGTGCTCACTACACACTGATCGTAATGTGTGTGCACTAACTTGAACGGGTTGAATGCAGAGGACAAATTCCGAGTATGGGTTACCATACTTGGCCTTCACGTCATGTCACTTTCACTTTTACTTAAAAGCACTTATATTGATTCTTCTGTTAATTGTTTGAGCTGCAAAGCGGTTCAAATTATTTTTTACAGTTTTTGAGGGGTTGTGAGGTTTGGAAGTTTAGTTTGAAAATTATATACACTACCGTTCAAAAGTTTGGGGTCAGTGAGAATTTTATTTTTATTTTTTGTAGGAAAGAAATCAATACTTTTATTTATCAAGGAATAATTAATTTGATCGAAAGTGACAGTAAAGACATTTATAATGTTACAAAAGTCTTTTGAACTTCCTATTCATCAAAGAATCCTAAAAAAACAACAAAAAACTGTACAACTGACAGACCAACAACTGTTTCAACATTGATAATAATAATAAATGTTTCTTGAGCATCAAATCCTCATATTATACTGATTTGTGAAGGATCATTTGACACTGAAGACACTGACACTGGTGATGCTGAAAATTCAGCTTTGATAACAGGAATAAATTACACTTTACTATATATTCACACAGAAAACAGCTGATTTACACTGGAATAATATTTAATACTATAACTGATTTTTGTTGTATTTTTAATCAAATAAGCGCAGCCATGGTTAGCAGAAGAGAATTCTTTTAAAAGTATTTAAAATCGTACCGACCCCAAACTTTTGAACGGTAGTGTATATAACTACAAAGAGCAGGTTAGTGATTTATTTCACTAAAACCATCTTTACACTCATATTGTTTACATCTTGTAACACAATTGAAATTGTGAGTATTTTAATGATGTTTTATAAACACAGTTCGAGAGGAGAACGTTCAGATAATCTACCCAATCAGAGCGATTAGGCCCATTTATAAATAGCCAACTCACCTCTGTCCCATGACCCAGTATCCCTCCTCCACTCAAACTCCTCACTCTCAACTGTTCCTCTCCCAGTCATGGATGAGGAGGGGAGGGGAAGTACTCTGGGTTCGGGCCACATTCCGAGCTCAGAGCCCTTCCCCGGACAGTACGCATGCATACTATGCATGCTCTTTAGTCTATTCAATTATAAGTGTGAACTTGTGCAAAGTTTACAGATTGACCCCATTCACTTCCAGTAAGTGCCTCAGCACTGTAACCCAGATTTTTGCTTTTTTAAAAGAAAACAATGTTGATTACCACAAAAAGTAATTTCCACTTCATCAAGTTCTGTTGATTAAGCTTAACTTGTACTGAACCCAAAACAGCCATTACCATTTTCGGTCATTTAAATAAAGCTGAAATAAAATAAAATATACAGTGATGAGCCAAAACAATATGACCAGTCACAGGTGAAACGAATATCATTGATCATCCCCTAACAAGGCCACATATTAGATTAGATGGTAAGCAAACAATCGGTCCTCGAAATCAACATGTTGGATGCAGGAGAAATGGACAGGAATAAAGATCTGAAGCCAGGGACTTTGACAAGCGCCAAATTGTTATGGCAAGGCGACTGGGTCAAAGTACCTCTGAAACGGCAAGGCTTGTGGGTTGCGCCCGGTCAGCAGGGACAAACCACAAACCGGCGACAGGGTGTTCATCGATGTTCATCGTGCCCAAGGCTCATCGATGCACAAGAGCAATGAAGGCTATCCCGTCCGGTCTGAGCCAACAGAAGGTCGATCTACTGTGGCACAAGTCACACAAAATTTTAATGATGGTTATGGGAGGAATGTGTCAACACACAGTGCATCGCACTCTGCTGCGTATGGGGATGCGTAGCCGCAGAGTGCCTATGATGACCCCTGTCCACCGGTCGAACGCCCTTACAAATGGACCTTGAAGCAGTGAAAGAAGGTCGCCTGGTCCAAAGAGTCCTGTTTTCTTTTACATCACGTGGACGGCTGTGTACTTACAAATGTTGCCTGGCCAACTAAAATAAAAATAAACAAATAAAAACACAAAAATTACAACAAAAAAAGCTAAAATGAAAATATAAAAATAAAAGCTAATTCAAAATAGTAATAAATATTATAATATATATAGTGTAAATAATACTAAAATAACTTATTTAATAAGACTTACAGCACACACGGACGGACATATGGACTACTTTTATGGTGACAGCCCCTGGTTGTTGCTTCCACTACATAGATGAGCAGCTTGAACATTTTACTAAATATCTTTTTTTTTGTGAACTGTCCCTTTAAGTGCCTATTTGAGTACTATGATCATTTCAGACATAATAAAGGCTACACTATCCCGGTTTGTTTTTACTCTGTCCTTCCTTTGTCAATTTCAACCACGCACCTCCCAAGAGAACAATGGCGCATCAATGACAGGGACAATATACTATAACTTTCTCCTTTGCCGCACTGGTATGACCGGCTCTGATGCATTCTTACTGCCGCAATTTCTAGAGGTGACTGAGAGCTCTGGTCTCCTGCCACGAGTTCACTACACTCTGCACAAATTTAAATGGCAATGGATCAATAGCGCACACAGCTCAGTTACTCTAGATAGCACCTTGGCTCCAGGCCGCACACAGCCTTCATTCTTCTCATCAGGTATGAGCAGTGCTGCTGATAAGCCTCCTAAGATCTGTTAAGTGATGATCATGTTTCAGAGGGAGGCAGAACCAGTTGAGTTTCATTAAATTCTTCAGCATGAGGCAGACAATTCAACCTGCGTTTCACTCATTAGCGTGTTTAATGCACCTAATCAGGCACAAATGAAACATAATGGATAACAATAGCTGAAAGCTGTTAGTAATTGGGAGTGGCAAAATAATTATGATTTGTGATTTTCAGATTCCAATATATATAGCCTAGTCATGTAGGTCATACCGTGTCGACTCAACCAGAGGTCCCGGCTAAAAAAATTTATTTTGATCATTTTTGAGAAATCCACTATTATTGGAGGGGGGTCAAAATGATAATTTTCACCTGCGATTTGGAGCCAGATTACAGGGGGATAAAAATTACTTTAAAAAAATAAAATAATGATGCTGCCATCTTTTTAGCGATTGGTAGGTCTATTAGTAAAATCTTGAGACTTAAACAATCTTTGCTGCATTAATGGTGACAGTTAAGAAAAAATGGGAAAAAGCACTACTTGTGTTTTTGCCCAAAGTTTACATGCCTGTTACTCAAGAAATATTAAAGATCTCTGAATATTCTTTTTTAAATTGTGGTTTTTAACCTTTTTTTTTCTTTTTGGTATCTAATTTTTAAGGCCCAATATGGTTCATTTCCAGGGATATGGGGATTTCAATATGGCTCCATGAGTAAATTGGTAAATTGTACATGTTTTCAGTGGTCAAAAAACAAATACTATTTTCTTTTAAAGAGGAATATATGAAGAACAAATAATTTTGAAACTAGAAATGTATCTTGTTTTTTTTTTCTATCAACATAATTGCATAGAACATTCCTGTCTGAGTGCCATAAATATTGTTTTTCCGAAGTTTGCGCACCCTTAACTCAAAAAGTATTAAAGATATCTCAATATTCTCATTCTTAATAAACTTTTCTTTTGTAAACGTGGTAAATATGGTTATATCCCATTGATATGGGGATCCCAGGCAACTCCATGTCCAAATTGTTGAATTATACCCATTTTTAATGGTCAAAAACCAAATGTGGGTAACTTTTCAAATAGCTGATTCTTATTGTGTTTAAAGAAGAATGTCTGAAAGATTAAATAATAATGACACTAGAAATGTATCGTTTCCCTCTATCATACCTCTCTGAGTGCCAAAAAAGTATTTTTCTGAAGTTTGCATGTCTGTAACTCATGAAGTACTAAATATATCTTATAATATAATTGTAGATTCTTGTTCCATGAAACTTTTCTTTTAGAATCTTCATTTTTTTCAAGGACCTATATAACATGTAGTTACAATACTGCATATTTAAACTCTTGAAAGCTTCAGAAGCTGTTAAAATGAACAAAATCCCTTCTTCCAAAAATACCTGAAACTTATTCAAATATAGATTCTTACTTTTGAGAGCAAGTTAATGTGCCTCAACCATTTCAGTAGATTTTTTGCACTCAGACGGGTATGTTCTATGCAATTGTTTTCATAGAGGGAAACCAGATCCATTTCTAGTTCCAACATTATTTATTCTTCAGACATTTCCCTTTAAATACAATAAATATCAGCTATGCAAAGGGACTCACTTTCAGGTTTCGACCATTGAAAATGGGTAAAAATTCAACAAATTGAAAATGGAGCCATGGACATTAAGATCCCCATATCTTTGGGATTGAACCACACAGGGCCTTGAAATTTAAGATTTCAAAAGACAAGTTTGTTAATATCCGGAAACTAAAATCATATTGAGATATCTTTCATATTTTTAACTTTACAGGTATGCAAATGTCTGAAAAACAATATTATGGCACCCAGGAATGTTGTTTGACAGAAATAAACGAGATACAATTTGTAGCTTCAACATTATCTGTTCTTCAGCTGTTCCTCTTTTAAAGAAACAAAGTATCAGCTGTAAGAAAAGTGACCCACGTTTGGTTTTTAAGCATTGAAAATGTGTACAATTTAACAATTTACTCTTAGAGCCACATTGAGGTATCAATATCTTTGGAATTGAACAATATTGGGCCTTAAAAATATGGATAACAAAAGAAAAGTTTGTTAAGAACCAGAATCTAAAAGGATAATAAGAGATTAAGAGAATAAGAGAAGTGCTTTTTCCCATTTTTGAACTGTCACCGTTGGCATATAATGGAGCAAAGACTACTAAAGTCAACAGATTTTACTAATGGACATAAATGGACCTACTAATGGAAGTAATTTTTACCCCCCTCCTGTAACTTCTCAGGTGAAAATTGTCATTTTGACCACCCTCCACAAAATAGTGGATTATTCAGTAAGTATACATCCATGACAATGACATTTAATATTTTGGCTTTCAACATTATTTATGTTTGTCTTTCTTCATAAAACAATATTGACAAAAAAATAATAATTTGCGCCGGGGAAGTTTATGAATTTTGGTTGATTTGACACGGATAGAGCCACTAGAGTTGTTATTGTTAACTGAAACTAAAACTGTGTGGGCCAAGCTCATGTTGTATCAGGACCACCCAGTCCCGCTCTGTAGACGGGCCTGTTATATACTTTTTTACTTCAAGTGATTATGAAGCAGGCCAAGAGCTCAAAATTCTTACCCCGAAGGACCACAAGTATGTCCCAGACATGGGCCAGTGCCAAAAGATTAACAACTTCTGAGCCTTAATAGAGAGGGTTAGTCACATGACTGCACCAAGCCACAGTGATGTTAAAACAGACTGACACGGCAAGACTTGATTCCACCACGAAGAATGAAATAATGACAACCGTAATTACACATCTTAAACGCTATTTTGAGAAGAAAGATTGAGATGTGGACAAGTTAAACTGCATGTAGTGCAGTGGAACTGATCTGCCACAATAAACACTAAATCCCCAGTTTTAATCAAGTCAGCTTTGAATGTCTTTGATCCCGCGCTGCTGATGTAAGTGGGGCTTCAGCTTAGCGCTGCTATGAAATATGAGGACAGAGTCAGCGTAGTAAATATTGAGCCATCCAAACTATCCCGGAACGACCTCTTAAAGGGCAAGTATCATATTTATATACGCTGTACCCGGCTGTATAGTAGTAGTTGACTAGGAGGGGAGAAGTCAGGTGCCAGTGCCAAAGGTCTGTTTATAGACAGTGACCCAATATGTGTGAAGAACTTGGTACTCTTTGATGTGTTTAGTCACAAATACTGTCTATTTCTGAAGTGTCATCAAATATGATGCAGCTTTATTTAGCATCTGATATGTTAATAGGAATTGTTTGGGATATGTGTGCATTTGAGGGTTTATCTTATGAGACGGAATATACCGCAGTCGTGACAGCTGCGCTGTTCGGATGCGCAGCGCAGGCCTCCATGACAACCGACCACTGCAGCGCTGCCCAGACACAACTGTAATCACACTGTATGAAACAACAAAACTATGCTTTTATAACAGTATGAATCTGGAGCACCGCGCTTCCTAGTTATCCTAGTTTTAAAAAACGACGTTAAATAAAGTTCCCAATCGTTACCGTATCTGACCACTAAGAAACGATATGGGCAGAATCAGCATCGCAAATGGTCAAACTTTAGCAAGTTCATTCGAAATTAAAGATTTCAGCGCAAATGAGTGCGTTTTGGATGAAATGAGCGATGGAGATGGCAGCATACTTCCTCGTTTGCCTATTTAGATGATGATGATAATAAAAGTCCGTATAAACAGCGAGCTGATGCCCGAGAAAACATTCAGAAAGGTGCACTGAATGGTACCGGTTTACTTTGACTCTGTCACGCGTACATTGTGGGATAACCCAGGCAGGAAACCCAAACGGGTTTACTGAAACACCAAAAAGCCGGCGAGACTTACCGTATTATTCTTCCGCCGCTGTAGATCAAGAGGAGCCGGGCCTCATTTTGGTGTAAAACAATAGAATTCTACAGAGAACCGTTGCACCGGTTGCCTCTCAGAGTGCATTTGTACCCGCCTCTCTCTCTCCTCTCGCTCCTGTCCGGTGATAACTGACATATTTTACTCCACTGCAGCAGTAACAGCACATGCTCAGACACCGGCTGTGTTTCAAAACACTGTGAGCCTCCTAGTGCCTAGTACTGCCTACCTAGTAGCGACGGATTGAATCGTTCTTTTGAGTCGGATCTTTGTGATGAATTAGTTGAATCGGTTCACAATACTGGAATTCGTTCATGAATGGGACTTAATCGGCTCTAATTCATTGATTCAATTGAGTCAAGAACCATCGAGCATGTCTGATTCGTAATGAGCCGCGAACATAGTGAACCGAGGATCTGGCTGATAAATAGCCAATGCGGAAAGACTTGGCAATTTTAACAGAAGATACTGTATGAAACTGACATGGTTTTAATAGCATTTAAAACGCGCAAAAAGGTCAGCAAGTTATGTAAATGAATTTTTGTATAGCCAGTTGTAAATTGTACCATATATAGAAACATAATTTTCATTGTCAATTGTATTTAGTTTGTCATTTACTATTGTTATAAATTGAATAATGAACTGAACTGAGAGACATGATGAAATTCTGTGTCTTTGAAAAGAACCAATTCACAGGAGATATGGAAACACAAACGTTCTTCTATCCCTACAGCAGGTGTTGTGCTGAATTCTGACCCACGCCAGATTATTTCATCCCCTTAATCCCCAGTAGATTTACGATTAGGTGCTGGCGTTAGGATTAGCCAATCAGGTAGCGGCTTCAACCAGGGGGTAATAATTTGGAAGGGAGACGAAAATAGGACCAACACGTTTACACTTAATATTTCTGCCATATCTTTATAGTAGTAGTATGCTAGTATGATTTTACCAACCAGTTTGTTTAAAAAAAAGCTGAGCTCACACTCAGATGCACCAATGGAAGGTGTTTATGAAGCCCAAAACTGCTGTCTAAGCAAACAGCTAGATTTTGAGACACGGACTCACGTCAAGTGTCGACTACACTATACATTTTTTCACTGCTGTTTTTAACAGCATCATTCTTGTGTTGTAATAAATTTCAGCCCTATGTCATTTTGATGATGCATTTATAGTACTGTATGTTTATATGGTAAATTGACCCACAGGCATAGATAAAATATTGAGTAGGCCTACTGTGGCCGGTTGCATAAACTGCTTAGACTAGTCTTAAAGTTAGTCATCTTTTTTTTTTTTTTTTTTAGACAGCCCAATTAATATAGATTGGTCTAATTTAAATCCCAAAACACTGATAAGCCCCATCTAATTGCTAGTTGGTCATAGTTCTTAAGACACAGGCTACATCCGAAATCACATACTTCTCTACTATATAGTAAGCAAAAAACAGTATGTGACAAAAGTATGTCCGAATTCACTGTAGCCTACTCATAAAAAGAGTAGGCAAAAAGTACCGGATGA